>NC_041393.1:206797652-206806077 GCF_002162155.2 Triticum dicoccoides
GCCTCGCCGCCTCCCAGCGACGCCGCGCCCATCCTGCGCCCTGCCTTCCGCCGCCCTTCGCCGCCCGCTCCGGTCGCCGGGCCACCGCCGCCTCTCCCTCCGCCGGATCCCGTCGCCCCCGTTGTCGGAGTCCCTCGCCGGCGCTCCCACGACCTCGCCTCGGCTTCCGCGCGCTCGCTGGAGCCGCTCCATCCCGCCTGGATGAGATCCACCAAGCAAGCCAACCAAACGGGATCCCCGCGTCCCGGATATCTCCGTCCCGAGTTGACTTTTCGGAGGGTATATTTTCACCAAGTCCCAGATCTGTGTAATTTTCATGCCATGTTCATCACATTGTATCTCTGCGTCCGGAACTCCGTTTTGTGCGTGTAATATGTCAAATTGTTCGCCTCAACGAGTACATCATTTCATTCCATTGCATCATATTCATTTGAGGTCATCTAGATGCCCGAATCATCATTGTAAGAGTGCTTCATGATGTTTTCTGCTGTCTGTTAACAGAACGAGCTCTTTTGTCATTTTTGCCATGATTGATGTGTCCATCCTATGAGGTTGATGTCTACATGTGTTTTGAACTATGCCATGTCTTCTTTATAGAGGTGCTTACCATGTATTTTTGTGATCAATGTGGTGACTAGCACAAGCATGCAAACTAGGCATCATGATGTTGCTGTTTTAGTCCCTGTTCTGCTATTATTTTGATGCCATGTAAACTTGTTGCTACAGAGAGATCCATGCATATTTTCAGATACTTCAGTAAGGATGTTTTGAACATATGGTTATTATCTATCCATTCATGCCCTTGTTTGCAATTATGGAGTAGTCTAGCATGTCATTTTCGTGCTCTGCTTTTGCTTCAAAATGTTTCCTGGCAGATTGTTTACATGTTATTCAATTTTGCCAAGGTTGTTGTAGTTGATCCTTGCATGCTATGGACTTGTTCTTACCTTGGTTTGTTTCATAAACATGTCTTCTTGATGATGCTATGCTTATATTGTCATGCAATGACTTGTGGTGAGTGAATCGAGCTTGTTAAGTAGTGTACTTGCTGTTGCTGTTTTGCTAGGCTGAATCTGTTATTTCGTGATGCTATGTAAACATGTTGCTACTAGTCATTCTATGCATAATCTGGAGATGTTTACTAAATATGTTTTGTTCTACATGTTATGCTCTATCCATCCATGCCCCTGGTTGCAATTATAGCTTGCTGTAGCTTGTTGTTTCCTTGCTCCAAAGTTGCTTGATAATGTTACTGTCAGCCTGTTAACATTAAGTTCAGTTGTTGCCATGTGTTTTCCTAGTGTTCCATGTACCCTATGACCTTGCTCTTGCCATGCTTAGCTTCACAAATATGTCTTCTTACTGTTGGATGCCTTGTCATGCCATGTTTTGCCCTGTAGAGAGTTGCACAAGCTCATCTACATGCCTTCATAATTCTGTTTCTGCCATGTATGAATCTGTATTATAACTTGCTATGTTTACGTGGGTGCCATCATATTTTCTGATCCTTTTGGCTTATGGTCACTAAGGGACTTTTGATCTATGCAATTAGTAGATTCATGACATGCCTTTGTTTGCCATGATAAGTTCATGTAACATGTTGTTTGATAGCTCTAAACATTGCAACCTGATGTTATTTTCTGCAAAGTCTGAATTGTTTTTACTTGCAATCTTGCCATGTGTGTTTGAGCATGTTCTAGTGATTTCTGGAGATAGCTCAGTGTTCATATTTTGTTGTGCTTTACCTGTACATCATGTCCATGCCTTTTTTATCATGTTGAGGTGCTGTAGCATATTGTTTTGATGGTTGCAATATGGCTAGTTGTTGTCTTGGACAGCTTGTCCTTTAAACTTGTTTCATGTGTGTGTGTTGAACCGTTGCTCCGTTTTGAGTGTGCTCTATATGAAACTTGCTTGATTTTGCATGTAGTTTCATATTATCATGTTGCATCCTTGTTTTGGTGTGTTTGCTTGATGTTTGAATGCATTTTGCATCAATGCCATGTTTAACTTGTTTTGCTCATATCTTCTAGGCCGTAGCTCCGAACTAAATGAACTTTATATGTAACTTGACTAGAATCTCGTGTAGATCATCTTGGTGCATCTTAACTTGCTGTTTAACAACTTGAACATAAGGTTTATTCAGATTTGGACCAACTTCGAAATTTGTATATGAGGACTTACCGGAATTGTTATATGTTGTTCCCGGCCTCATTTAAACTTGTCTTGATGTGTTGCTCTTGTTTGCATCATCTCTTGCCATGAGTAGCTTCATGTAGTCTTGTCTTGCATCATGCTTGTTCGTGCATCATGCCGTGTTCATGTGTAGTGTGTTTACCATGTTGTGTTCTTCTTCTCGATAGTTCCTGTTTCGTTGCGATAGTGAGGATTCGTTCGTCTACGCTTGGTTCATCTTCGTGGCTTCATCTTCTTCATGGACTCGTTCTTCTTCCTTGCGGGATTTCAGGCAAGATGAGCGCTACCCTGGATCTCACTACTATCATTGCTATGCTAGTTGCTTCGTTCTATCGCTATGTTGCGCTACCTACCACCTGTTTATCAAGCCTCTCATATGGCCATGAACCTCTAACCTTTGACACCATTCCTATGCAAACCATTGTTTGGCTATGTTACCGCTTTTTCTCAGCCCTCTTATAGCGTTGCTAGTTGCAGGTGAAGTTGAAGATTTCTCCATGGTGGACAGGATTTTGGTTGGGATATCACAATATCTCTTATATTATTAATGCATCTATATACTTGGTAAAGGGTGGAAGACTCGGCCTTTTGCCTGGTGTTTTGTTCCACTCTTGCCGCCCTAGTTTCCGTCATACCGGTGTTATGTTCCCGGATTTTGCGTTCCTTACGCGGTCGGGTGATTTATGGGACCCCCTTGACAGTTCGCTTTGAATAAAACTCCTCCAGCAAGGCCCAACCTTGGTTTTACCATTTGCCTCACCACCACCTATACCTTTCCCTTGGGTCGGCCAACCCAAGGGTCATCTTTATTTTAGCCCCCCCGGGCCAGTGCTTGTCTAAGTGTTGGTCCAAACCGGGCAGACTGCGGGGCCACCTCGGGGCAACTCGAGGGCTGGTTTTACTCGTAGGCTGACCTATCCGGTGTTGCCCTGAGAACGAGATATGTGCAGCTCCTATCGGGATTGTCGGCCCATCGGGCGGCTTTGCTGGTCTTGTTTTACCATTGTCGAAATGTCTTGTAAACCGGGATTCCGAGTCTGTTCGGGTCTTCCTGGGAGAAGGTATATCCTTCGTTGATCGCGAGAGCTTGTCATGGGCTAAGTAGGGACACCCCTGCAGGGTATAATCTTTCGAAAGCCGTGACTGCGGTTATAGGCAGATGGGAATTTGTTAATGTCTGGTTGTAGATAACTTGACACCAGATTCGAATTAAAACGCATCAACCGCGTGTGTAGCCGTGATGGTCTCTTTTCGGCGGAGTCCGGGAAGTGAACACGGTCTTTGGGTTATGTTTGACGTAAGTAGGAGTTCAGGATCACTTATTGATCATTGCTAGCTTCACGACTGTTTCGCTTGCTCTCTTCTCGCTCTTATTTGCGTATGTTAGCCACCATATATGCTTAGTCGCTGCTGCAGCCTCACCACTTTACCCCTTCCCTTCCCTTTAATCTTTGCTAGTCTTGATACCCATGGTAATGGGATTGCTGAGTCCTCGTGGCTCACAGATTACTACAACAACAGTTGCAGGTACAGGTTATGTGATGATCATGACGTGAGAGCGATGCTTGCTTGCGTTGAGTTCTTCTTCTGCTTCTTCGATCAGGGGATAGGTTCCAGGTCGGCAGCCTGGGCTAGCAGGGTGGATGTCGTTGAGTTTCTGTTTGTGTTTCATCCGGAGTCGGATGTTGATCTTATGGAAGATGTATTGATGTATTCGTGTGGCATTGTATGCCTGTTGTATGTATCCCCATCTACTTGTAATGTTGATGTAATGATATCCACCTTGCAAAAGCATTTCAATATGCGGGTCTATCCTTGGTGGGACCTTCGAGTTCCTTTTGGATAGGGTCGCATATTGGGCGTGACACCTCATGTGGGCCGAAAGACATCATGGGCCATACATGGGCTGAAAGTGAAATGGGCTGGTGTTATCTTCGATGGCCCACATGACGTTGTTGGGCCGATCTCCATTAGGGCCTAACAGGCCGTGAGTTACCACGCCGTAAAATGGGCTATTTGCAAAGAGACCATTAACATGCTTTTCATGGGCCAGCCCATTAACTTTTGACCAAGTCAAACGGGCCAGCTTTGTAAGCTAAATGGGCCAGTGGTGGGCCGTGGCACGTGTTGACATATCATAGGCACCTATCTGACCCACTGACGAGTTGACACGTGTTTCGTCCGGCCAATAAGAATTTTACATGTGGAAATTTCCCATTGGTCCGGGTTGTTAACGTGTTATCGGATCCAAAACCTGACCCAATAGCTTAACGATGTTCCGTTATGGTGGATGCCACGTGTCGGTCACCCTTGATGAAAGCACTTCTGTGACGCGCGATTTATTGTCATGGAAGTGGACACTTCCGTGATGATAATTTTGGTAATGTCATGGAACACTTCTACGACAGCACAGGTATGACTATCTTGATTCTGTCATAAAATCGTCATGGATGTACATGCATGATAGAAAATGTGACCTACTGTGACAAACACATATCATCATGGAAGTGTATTTTTTTGTAGTGCAACTACGCGAGCCCGCGCCCGCTGCAGCACAACCATGCCGGCCCCTACCCTCGCGCCGCCCGAGTATGCACTCTGGCAGCCGCCTTGCCCCGTTGTGCGTCACCATCCCCCTGTGTGCCCAACCGCGCCCAAGCCCGCCCCCGGCAAGCCTTGCCTCGTGCCGGCCCTCGCTTGCCTCCGCACCACGCCCGTCGAACCTCCCTATTGTGCCCTATCGCATACCCCTCGCCTTCACCTGCCCCCATCCACCCCTGCTCGTGTAACACCCACGAAGCGGCTATATCTCCCACGTGTCGAAGCACGACTTAGAGGCATAACCGCATGGTGGTTTTGTCGCAAGAAGGGTCATCTTCACACAATCCCATGTAATGAACAAGAATGGGATAAAGAGAGTTGGCTTACAATCGCCACTTCACACAATACATAAATTAAGATCATACATCATTCAAAGTACACTCATAAACCGGCTACGGTCAAGTTCAAATGAAAAGAAGACAACCCCAAATGCTAGATCCCCGATCATCCCGACTGGGCTCCACTACTGATCATCTGGAAACGATACATAGTAACGACCAAGGGCCTCATCAAACTCCCACTTCAGCTCAGTTGCGCCATCTGCGCTGGTATCATCGGCACCTGCATCTGTTTTGGTAGAATCTGTGAGTCACGAGGACTCAGCAATCTCACACCCACGAGATCAAGACTATTTAAGCTCATAGGTAGGAAAAAGGGTAATATGGTGGAGCTGCGGCAAGCACTAAGCATATATGGTGGCTAACATACGCAAGTGAGAGCGAGAAGAGAAGCAACGCATCGGTCGAGAAGCTAGAAGCGATCAAGAAGTGATCCTGAAACTACTTACGTCAAGCATAACACAAACCGTGTTCACTTCCCGGACTCCGTCGAGAAGAGACCATCACGGCTACACACGCAGTTGATGCATTTTAATGAAGTCAAGTGTCAAGTTATCTACAACCGGACATTAACAAATTCCAATCTGCCTCATAACCACGGGCACGGCTTTCGAAAGGTTATATACCCTCCAGGGGTGTCCCAACTCAGCCCATCACAAGCTCTCACGGTCAAGGAAGGATATACCTTCTCCCGGGAAGAACCGATCAGTCTCGGAATCCCGGTTCGCAAAACATTTCGACAATGGTAAAACAAGACCAGCAAAGCCACCCGAAGTGCCGACAAATCCCGATAGGAGCTGAGCATATCTCGTTCTCAGGGCACACCGGATGAGACAGGCTACGAGTAAAACCAGACTTCGAGTTTCCCTGAGGTGGCCTCGCAGGCGGCTCAGTTCGGACCAACACTCGAAGGAGCACTGGCCCGGGGGGGTTAAATAAAGATGACCCTTGGGCTCGCGAAAACCCAAGGGAAAAGGGCTTAGGTGGCAAATGGTAAGACCAAGTTTGGTCCTTGCTAGAGGAGTTTTATTCAAAGCGAACTGTTAAGGGGGTCCCATAAATCACCCAACCGTGTAAGGAACGGAAAATCAAGGAACATAACACTGGTATGACTGAAACTAGGGCGGCAAGAGTGGAACAAGTCACCAGGCATAAGGCCGAGCCTTCCACCCTTTACCAGGTATATAAGGTGCATTAATTTAAACAGGAGATATTGTGATATCCCAAAATATCCATGTTCCGACCAGGAACAAACTTCATCTTCACCTGCAGCTAACAATGCTATAAGAGGGGCTGAGCAAAAGCGGTGACATAGCCAAACAAAGGGTTTGCTAGAACAGGATGGTTAGAGGTTTGTCATGGCAATAGGGAGGCATGATAAACAAAGGCAGGTAGAGCTAACATAGCGATAGAGTGAGTACTAGCAAGCAAAGATAGAAGTGATATCGAAGGAATGGTCATCTTGCCTGCAAGGTTCTCAGAGTTGTCGAAGGCTTGGTCCTCATAAGCGTACTCAACAGGTTCCTCGTGCACGTACTCGTCTCTCGGATCTACCCAAAGCAAGAACACAAGCAAAGGAACCACAATAAATCACGGTGCAATGCGCAAGCAACATGATGCAATACATGTCATGATATGCGAGATATGATATGCAATGCATATGCGTGCTTCAGGAGGAAAAAGGATGAACAAGGCATCAACTTGGCAAACCAAGTATGCCGCTGGAAAGATGAGATGATTTTGGTTGAAATCGATATAAAGATCACCGGGAACGGATGCACGGTTTGCAAATGGAAAGCAAAACAAGAATGACACAAAGCTGCGATTAACAACATGATGCTACTTAGAATGCAACAAGAAACTATGCTACAGCACCCCACATAAAAACAAAGCATATGACAATGATCTACAGGATATGCTTAACAAAAGAGGAACACTGAGCTACGACTAAATCACATTATAACAGGTTCAAACAAGCATAATGAAAGTGCAAGAAATATCAGGTTGGACATGGCATAAACAGCATCACGAAGCAATCTTCAAAGCAAGTTATCGACATGCTACAGGAACTTATAATAGCAAAACAAGGCATCGCATGAATCTACTCAAAGCATAGATCAAAAGTCCCTTCCTAACCATAAGCCAAAAAGGATCAGAAAATATGATGGCACCCACGTAAACATAGCTAGTTTCGTTAACAGATTCTGCAAACAAAGCATGGCATTGACATAATTACGAAGGCACCTTCGTGAGCTCGATGCACTCACTACAGAGCACTTCATGATAAACTAAGCATACATCCATAAAGAAGACGTGTCATAGCAGCTATACATGGCAAGAACAACATCATAGCATACACGGATCAACTACAACAACCTCGGCAAAATTGAATAACATGTAAACAATCTGCCAGGAAACATTTTGAAGCAAAAGTAGAGCACGAAAATGACATGCTAGACTACTCCATAATTGCAACCAGGACCATGGATGGATAGAGCATAACCATATGTTCAAAACACCCTTGCTGAAGTATCTCAAATTATGCATGGATCTCTCTGTAGCAACATGTTTTCATGGCATCAAAATTACAGCAGAACAGGGACTAAAATCAGCAATATCACGAAGCCTAGTTTGCATGCTTGTGCTAGTCACCACATTGATCACAAAAATACATGGTAAGCACCTCTGTAAAAAAGACATAGCCTAGTTCAAAACACATTTAGGGATCAAATACATAGGATGCACACATCAATCATGGCAAAAATGACAAAAGAGCTCGTTCTGATAAGAATCTGAAACTAACATTATGAAGCACTCTTCCAACAGCATTTCGGGCATCAAGATGAGCTCAAATGAAATTGATTCAATGATAAGAAATTATGTACCCTTCGAGGCGAACAATTTGGTATGCTACACGCCCAAAACGGAGCCACGGGTGCAAAGTTGTGGGGCGATGAACATGCAACAAAATTTATGGCAGTTAAGGACATTAGAAAAAGTCAACCGAGGCTTGTCCAGATCGGATCTGGTCCGGGTCGGCGCGGAAGCCGAGGCGACGCCGGAGACGTGGCCGAAGAGGACGGCGACGGCGGCCGGAGTAGGAGGACCGGGGCGGCGCGGCTCCGGTGAGGGTCGGGGCGACCGGATCTGGCCCGATCCGGCGCCGGCGACGTCGGGCGAGGCGCGGGACGGCGGAGGCTGGCGGACGGCGCTGCGCGGCCGGCGGTGGCGCTGCGGGAGCGGGCGGCGGGGCGACGGCTGGACGAGGCGGCGGGCGCGGGAGGCGATCG
>NC_041393.1:206806580-206881143 GCF_002162155.2 Triticum dicoccoides
CGCCGGAGGGCCCGCGGCGGGCTTTCGCGGGCCGGCGGCGGGGGCGGCGCGGCGGCGCCACGTGGCAGCTCCTGCGTGGCTGGGGCGCGGGGTGGACGTGTCCAGCTCCGCCCGGACGTGTCCGGCGGCGGAGAGGGAGCGGGCTAGGGTTTGGGGATCCGGAATTTTCGGAGGGGTGCACATATTTATAGGTAGAGGGAGCTAGGAGACTCCAAATGGGGTGCGGTTTTCGCCCACACGATCGTGATCCGACGACGGAGAGCATTGAAGTGACTTAGATGGGTTATTGGGCTGTTTTGGATGGGTGTTGGGCTGCAACACAAAAGAGGCCTTCGCGGATATGCGGTTAACCGTTGGAGTACCAAACGAGCTCCAAATGGCCCGAAACTTGACAGGTGGTCTACTGGTGGTATACCAGGGCCACTTGGCAAGGCTCGGTCCATTCCGAGAACGTTCAACACCAGCACACAAAAAGAGACAAGAGGGGTGCGCCGGTGCACGTGGGAGTGTCGGATTGCGAAATGGACAACGGGGAAAATGCTCGGATGCATGAGACGAACACGTATGCAAATGAGATGCACATGATGACATGATATGATATGCATGACAAGAATAAAATGCAAAACAAAAGACAAAACCCAACCATGGAGGGAATATCATATCACATAGTCGAAAATGGCAAGAGTTGGAGATACAAAGATGGAAAGTTACATCCGGGGTGTTACAGCTCGCCTGCGTCGTCGCACTTCCCGCACGCATGCCACAGCTCCCCCAACGCGGTCATCATCCCCTATCATCACTGTTTGTGGCTGCCGAAGCCCTCTGCTCTGTGCGTGCCCAACCACCGGAGGCCACGGCTGGGCCACTACCCCCTGTTTTAGTTAGTGGGGTTAACCCCCTATTAAGCTAACCCCCTCCTAATTAGTCAAATGGCCCAATGACAGGTGCCCCCACCTCTAGTTATCCTTAAAGAAGTTAAAGTTTCATTTGTTTCTATCACACCTGGGCCCTGCTGAATAGTGTTAGTTGACCAGTCAACATGGTCAAAGTTGACTGCTAAAAGTAGAACTAATCCCCGGTGGTTTTGGTAATTCATAACAACATATAGCTCATTGAACTAATATCCTTTCAAGATAAATTTGCAGGATGTTCAATGATTGGCATGGCATGGACTAGAGATGTGGACCCCTCAAAATGCTAAGGATAAAGAGTGGAAAAAGCCCAAGACTCTTCATCTTTATTTTAGTTATCGAGATCACATTGAGTCCATAGGAAAGCCAATACTATTAAAAGGGGATAAGGTGTTGCTTCATGGCTTACTTGCTCAAATGCTTAGATATATCGCTCCAAAACCTTCAGCCACTTTCCCAGTCCAGATATGTCCAAACCCAAAACTCTAACTCGGCCCCATCGATTCTTTCTACCTGGAGCCACCAAGTTTACTTGACATAGCCACTGCCAGAAACCCTAACGACTACGTCTCACCGATACGGATCTCGGCCTTACCGAGATGACCTTGCCAACTCTCTGTTACTTGTGTCGGATTTCGGGTTCCGGCAGACCCTTAAGGTTCGAACTCTGGGGTGCGCGCGGAGATCACTCCCCCTACCAACTCACGTCTCGTCGCCTCGCAAAGGATCTAGACTACACGAAGAACAACACAAGGGACGCAAGGTTTATACTAGTTCGGGCCACCATTGTGGTGTAATACCCTACTCTAGTTTGTGGCGTGGTGGATTGCCTCACGGGCTGATGATGAACAATACAAAGGAAGAACTACCTCGCGAGGGGAGGAGTTCTTGTGCTGGTGGTTCTGGCAAAGGTTTGATCGGTCGACCTCCAGATCAGGATCCCCCTCCTCTATGCTATGGTGGCTAGCCCTATTTATAGAGCGAGGCCCTGGTCCTCTTCCCAAATATTGAGCAGGAAGGGCGCCAACAATCAGCCATTTTGAAGGGGAACATCTAGTACACTTATCCTGACTAAAGTTGGTCCTCGCCTGCCAAAGACTCTGACGATGACGCCTTCCTAGGCTCCATGATGACCTCCATCCTACCGTTCTGCTGGTCTTGGTCTTGTTGCACCAAAATGGTTGCCTTTGCTTGATACCCTTGCCTGCGCTTGCCCCCTTTGCACCAAATAGGAAACAAGGACACTGCACAGGCCGAAGCCCGCCTGGCGCCCACCTGGCTTCGGTCATCACGGCTTGTGTCATGGGCACCTCATGAGGTACCCCGACTTGAACTCCCCGCCTCCTCGCGAGCCAGCCTGGCGAGGCTGCAGCTGAGGAAGCTTCCCGTCGTCCGCCCCGCGAGGCTTGGCCCCTCGCGAGGGTCTTGAGCTTGTGTTGACGAAGATGGGACGTACTAGGCCACTCATTGAGCCACGCCGCAGGCCGCAGGTAGGCAAGTCTGGGTACCCCCATTCCCAGAACAACGACAGTAGCCCCCGGGCCCAAGGCGCGCCCGGACTTGTCTTAGAAGAGAAGCGAAGGGGCAAGTGCGAAGCGCCGCGGGCCCCAACAGCCTGCGGCCTTGGGCGCCGCGTGGCGGTTGATTGGACGTGGGTGTCCCCGCTTCCCCACGACGCCTCGGCAACCGCATGACTTGAGAAAAGGGTGGCCCCAGGCCAGGCTTACCTTCTTTGCCTTCACCAGTTATTTGTCCCAGATCCCCTTTCTCGCTCTCCTTCTTCTTGCTCCCGAAATCCTCCAGATCTGCTTCAACCCCGCATCCTAGCAAGCCATGGCGCCTCGTCAGACTCCGGTCGGGGCCTGGTACTCGCCCGCTCTGGATCCTCCGAACGCGTCGGAGAGGAACCTCGCCCTCACACGCCAGATGATGGCGGCGGAAGGCATTGTGGGGGCGGCCGCGCTCAAGGTTGGCTCCGCCCTGCCTAAGGACAAGGGGAGCACCTTCTACCCGCTCTTCATGAGCGCCATCGCCGCCGGTCTGGTGCCTGCCTTTTCTGAGTTCTTCCTTTTTGTTCTTCGCCAATACAACCTGCAAGCTCTACACCTCCACCCCAACTATGTTCTTCCTATGGCGATTTTCGCCTATTATTGCGAGGCTCATGTTGGGGTAAAGCCCTCGGTGGCCTTGCTGCGCCACTACTTTTACCTCTAGGTTTCTCGCGGCCCCATCACCGCATGCGCGAGCTTTGTCGCGTACTCGAGCTCCAATGCCATCTCGAAGCATGGGAAGAGGATCGAGGGCTTCCGGAGCAAGTGGGTCATGGTGGATGCCGGGCGCATCCACCCTCGGCTGATGCTGCCTACGGGGCAGCCTGAGGCCGTCGACGCCCGGTCCCGCGCGGAGCTCGTCGATCCCCGCGCGAAGCCTGTGCTGAAGAGGATGGACGCGGACTTGTGGCCGACCAACATGGCGACGACGAAGTTGACCGGGGCGATGCTCCTGAGGGAGTTCCTGGAGCATCGGGTGGCTCCGCTTCGGGAATATTCGCTCCCACTGTGGAGGCTCGGGGAAGCTGATGTCGCCCTCCGCCCGAGCTCCGCAGCCATGGCCGACGAAGATCTCGCCGCGGTCCTCCATTCCTTGGTTGCGGGAGACGTGGCGAGACTAGAGGGTGCTCCTGTACCCCTGTTCCTTCGGGATGACTGGGAGCAGGTGGTGAATTCCATGCCCGCCTTCAACGGGGAGGGGCATGTGCCTGCGGAGGTTCCCGAGGATCTGGCGGCCCTGGCGACGGTGAACGTATCTTCCGGCAACTCCGGCAGGAAGGAGGAAGAAGAGGGGGAGGAAGAGGAGTCTGACTCTGAGGCGACCGACAGGGAGTCGGGGAAGTCCCTCCCCCAGCGCAGGTCCCGCGCCCTCATTCTGATGCTGAACAACGGCGAGGACAGTGACAAGCGAGGCGGGGAGAGCTCGCCCCTGGTCCCGAAGAAGGGCAGGACGGGGCTGGTTCTCCGAGGGCCTGCTCCATCTCCAAGGCAGCCTGAAGCCAGCTTGAACTCCTCTGACGTGCCTCCTGCTTCTGAGTCTCCTGAGGTCGACCCCAACAGCCAGCTCTCGAGCTTCAAGTTCGGTCGGAGGCTGCTTGAGTCCGTGAGCGATGACCAGTAAGTGCTTGATTTTCGTTTTGCTTCCTGCTCCAGTTGCTGAGGCTTGATGTCCATATTCCTTGGCTAAGCCGGTGCCTGCGGCGAAAAGGCTGAAGGGGGCCCCCGAGCCTTCATCTGGGGGAACACTTCCAACTGCGAGAGAAGGAGGTGGCAAGGCTCGAACCTTCCCTGCCCGGTCATCCTCGCGAGGCCATGTGGGGCCTGTTGGTGTGAGCTCAGCCCCCATGGCCCAGACGACTCCCGAGGCGTCCCTGCCTGATGCCACTGCTGCAGCCGCCGGGGCTCAGAAGGTCCCGACGCATGGCGCTGTGATCACGCTGCCGTCTTCTCCTCCTACTCCGCCAACTGCCGTTTCTCCGACTCCTTCTACTGTCTTGGATCATGCTGCTGCTGAGCTGGACCGGCTACAAGAAGATCTTCAGGGCGCCGACCCCCGCCTGGTGGCCGGGCGCCTGGAGTTGGCCTCTGGCTGGGTCCACTTTGACGCCTCAGTTCGGGCGGCGCTGGTCTAGGCCGTGATGGCCTGTGACAAGGAGAAGCAGGCCATCCTCCAAGACAATGCCGCTCGCGACGCCGCCTTGGGCGAGGTTGCGCATGTCCGGGGCCGCTGCAAGGTGCTGGAGAGCGAGTTGCAAAGCCTGCGCGACCAGCTCGCCAAGGAGGTCCGTGACCGCCAGGAGAAGGAGAAGGAGATGAAGACTCGAGAGGCTGCTGTCAAGGACCGGGACGCCGAGCTTGATGAACGCCGTGGTCGATTGGATACGCTGGAGCAGGCGTTGGAGGCAAAGAGGATCGAGCTGGACGGCAAGGCGAGGGTCCTGGCCGAGGACCGTGTGGCCTTCCCGAAGCTGGAGGAGAGGGCTCGTGCCTCGCTGAAGACACTTTACGACGATGGCCTGGAAAAGCCGCTAGCTGGCACCGAGGATGGCCCCACCAAGTTGCGTCCCTTCCTGGTCTACACACTTGAAGATGTCGCCATCGGCCTTGGCCCCACGGCTGAGGCCGAGGCACGTGTCCTTTCTTCTGCAGCGCTAGCGCGTGTCTTCACCCACGTCTATCTTCGCAACCCCAACGTCGATCTTGACAGCCTGCTGGAGCCAGCGAGCGGCGAGCTTGCCGCTGTCGCTGTTGAGGCGGTGAAGGGTCGAGCGGAAGTCCTGCTGGCGAAGTTCTGCGCCTTTAGCACCAAGCCAAGGCGAGATGCTGCCGACCCTGGGGCTCCGCAAGGTGAAGCCGCCCAGCGCAACCCCACCACCAGCGATGGCACCGACGGGAAGTGACCCCTTCGTGGCTCCTGTCCTGTTTTAGTTCCTGCAACATGCATCATGCCTCGTGGAGGCGTTTAAACTTGTGTTTTGCGTTGTGAAAACAACCTATGGACTGTAATATTTGCTTTTGAATTCCTTGAGATTTGCGCTTTTCCTTCCTACTTGCTTGTGTTCTACGTTGGCAGAGCCCGGCCCCGCGCATACCTCAGCCGCCGTTAGCCCCAACCGGAAACCGGGACGGGACCAAGGAGTGAGGGGCTACGTGACCAGTTAGGCTCCTGAGTCGGGATGCTCAGGAGTCCCCCTTGATGCGCGAACAACAAGTAGGGAGGGGAGGTGTAGGAGTGGATCTACCGTTCTACGTCGGCAGGGCCCGACCCCGCGCATACCTCAACCGCCATTATCCCGGGATGGGACCAAGGAGTGAGGGGCTACGTGACCAGTTAGGCTCCTGAGTCACGATGCTCATGAGTCCCCCTTGACGTTCAAACAACCTTCGTACCTTGGCTCCGCTCGGGGAGGGACGCGCGATGAACCAGGTCCGACGGGCCTAGCTGGGTGGCGTGCACCTGGGCGTGACCCAGGCATAGCCCCCGTGCTCAGCCCCCTCGCGCGGCACTCCCGAGGGGAGGCGTTACGATAGGGCCGGACACTGAGCTCTGGGCTCCCTGAGTTGATGCGGCCGGGGGCCACCCTCAGTTGTTTATCACCAGCGCGGAGCATAGCGCTTCCGTATGTGTACGGGCATAGCCGCTCCTCGGCAGTGTCGTCAGCCAGCGAGGAGCATGGTGCTTCCACTGGTGCGTGGGAGGGGGCTCCCCTCCGGGAGGAGCCCCCGGGGCGTGTACAGCCCCGCCCTGACACGTGGCTAGCACGGTAGGGCATGACGAGGTGTATCTGGGCACCCGTGAGCCAGCAAGGGACTCACGGGGCCCTACCTCAAGGTGGGTTGCGCCTGACTCTGGGCCTTTATTTGTAATGTGCTCCTGCAAATTTGGTTAGATGCTGAAGCTCTACGTCCTCAGGTCCCGGCCCTCGAGCGAGCTCAGCCATCGCTGGTATGCCAAGTCGTGATGCCGTGAAAAGGCCAGGAGGTGAGGGCTAGAGAGCCAGTAAGAGTCCATGAGTCGCGATGCTCAGGTACCCCCCCTTTTAACGTGCAAGCGGTTGGCATGGGGGAAGAAGGGTGCCGTCACAGGCATCAAGTAATAATCATGACGGTTCAAAAGTATGACCTGAATGGATGCGGGAAAGATACATGCCGCTGGGTCAGGCCCGAGCGTCTTGGGGATAATGCTGCCCGAGGGGCGCCCCCAACAAAGTAACATAAAGACATGAGCAAAAGGGATAGGTGCCGCAGGGACGGACCCACGCAGCCTGGGAATAATGCAGCCCTGGGGGCGCTCCCAGCTGAAAATGAAACTCGAAGGATGTCACCTCATGATGTCGGAGATGAAGGAATGCTGAAGTAGTAGACGAGGTGCGCTGTGGAAGCCGATCCTCACGAGCCCCCAGGCCCAGAAGTCTCGAGAGGCTCCGGGGGCGCTGGCGGCTCTTCAAGGGCCATCTCCATCTCTGCCAGGACTGCAGAATGCCTGACCTCCTGAGCCTCCAGAATGCTCCTCATGAGACGCTGGCGCGCGGCAGCCGCGTTCGGCAGGCCAAAAGGCATGCGAACATAGCTGTGGGGTGGACCCTCGCAACGTCCCACGTGCGAGGGCCAGAAGCGCTCCTGAGAGTCAGCCCAGTTGAGCCATGGTACGTCGATGCAGACGCGCAGCCCACCATCCTTGCCTGGATGGGGAGCTACGGCGGGTAAGCGGTGGCTGCCACTCATGATTGTTGACTCCTGCAGCTCCTGAATGATCTCGCTGATGAACTCCCGAGGGTTTGGCCCTCCTTGCCTTGTTCCTTCCTGAGGGAAACATGCTTTGAAGCATGCCTCCAAGTGGTGCCCGAGCGCCTCCCTCGTGATCTTGGCAAAGTCGATGGCCCTCCAGGAGAGAGCCCCCGAGCCTTGCCCGAGGAGGGCGCCGGGCGCGCCTTCCTATGCGACAGAAGGAGGTGCCCCTTGAACGGGCACGGATCTCGAGGGGCCTGCCTCCCGAGAGTTCAAACTAGGCGATGTCTTCTTCTTCTTAGGGACTATCTCGGGAAGTCTTCCGCTCCTGTGCTCTGGGTCTTCGATTGCCGCGGCTTGGAAGGCTCGCTCAAGGGAACACACCGCATCCCTCTCCTCACAAGGCACTGTGATGACTCCACCGCTTTCTGGCATCTTGAGGACATTCTAGCCGTGATGAGTCACTGCCATGAACTTGGCCAGGGCTGGGTACCCGAGGATGGCATTGTATGGCAGGCGAATGTGGGCGACGTCGAAGTCAATGAGCTCGGTGCGGTAGTTGTCACGCTGCCCAAAGGTGACAGGAAGGCGGACCTGCCCTATCGGAATGGTGGAACCATCAGTGACTCCTGAGAAGGGCTTGGTTGGCTGAAGCTGATTGTATGGCACTTGGAGATTGTTGAATGTCTCGATGGACAGGACGTTGAGTCCTGCTCCGCCATCGATGAGGGTCCTGGTGACTTGCACATTGTTGATGATTAGGGAGCAAAGAATTGGGAGGACTCCGGCCGTGGCTGCGCACTTGAGCTGATCCGCAGAGCTGAATGTGATAGCGCACGCCGACCACCTGAGAGGGCGCGTGGCCTCAAGCTTGGGGACGACCGCATTCACCTCGCGAGTAAACTGCTTGAAGATGCGCTGAGAGGCTGGGGCCTGAGCGCCGCCCAAGATGCAGGCGATTGCGCGCGGCTCTTGGAAGCCCCCAGACCCTTCGTCCTGATGATGGTCTTCATTCCTCCTCGGCTGAGGTGGCAGAGGAGGGAGGCATGCGTTGCCTTGAGGGCGATCCTCATGAGGCTGATCCCTCCAACCTCCCTCGCGAGGCTGGTCCTGCCAGCGGTCCTCGCGAGGTCGGTCACGCCACCCTTGGCGAGGGCCACGGTCTTCCCATCATCCTCCACCTCTTCCTCCTCCTCGACCATAGCCTCGGTCGTTGCGCTCGGGGCGTCGGCCAGCACACACAGCTCGCACAGCCCTGAGCTCTTGGCATTCGTTGGTGTTGTGGGTGTGGAGGTCATGGTACACGCAGTACCGGCTGCCCTTGGATGACTCAGGCTGGTCCCTGCCTCGCTTGGTGTCCGGCTCTGTTGCAAGCATAGCAGCCCCCTTGCGCTTCACGTCCTTGACCTTGGGCTTCTTCTCTTCTGGATCAGCGGCTGGAAGCTCGAGGAGGGAAAGGTGCCCTTCCTCAGCCCTGGCGCACTTGGTCGCCAAGTTTAACAGCTCCAGGGATGTGCATAGGTCTTCATGGATTGCTAGCTCCTCTTTCATCTTGATATCACGCACGCCGTCAGAGAAGGCTGAGGTGATGGCCTCCTCAGTCACCCTGGGGATCTTGAGGCGAGCGTTGTTGAAGCGTTGGATGTACTTTTGCAGGGTCTCTCCTGACTGCTGCTTGATGCGGCGCAGGTCGCTCATGGCCGGGGGCTAGTCGCGAGTGCCTTGGAAGTTGGCGATGAAGCGGGTGTGCATCTCGTCCCAGGAAGAAATCATGCCAGGAGCCAGGTTTAGGAGTCAGGTGCGGGCACCGTCCTTGAGCGCCATGGGAAACCAGTTCACCATGACCTTCTCGGCCCTGTTGGCGGCTTTGATGCCCAGCTCGTAGAGCCAGAGGAACTCCGCAGGATCAGCCGTGTCGTTGTAACGCGGGGGCAGATCTGGCTTGAACTTGTCAAGCCAGGCCACGCTGCGCAGCTCGGCGGTGAAGGCACGGCAGCCTGCAGTGGCCACAGGAGGCGTTTGGTGACGAAGAGCTTCATCTTGGAGGTCTCCGCACGCTGCCGCCAGGAGCAGCGCAGGGTCTTGGCACGCTGGAACAGGAGCACGGTCGTGATGCGCCGGTGCGGGGAGCACACGGCCAGCTTCTTGAGGACGAAGGATCTCCTGGCAGCTCTTCTCTTGCTGCGCGGGCGCTGGATGGAGCGGGTCCCGTCCAGGGGCCGCGCGCCTTTGGGCCAGGGTGCCTTCTTGAGGGGGAGGCGGCGGAGGCGCCTCCGGAGCAGCATTGCCCGCGCAGGGCGGGGTGCGGTGCAGCGAGAGGGATGGTGCAGGGGAGCCCCCAACGGCACTGACGAGCTCGGTGACGCGGGCGAGCCACTCGTCGTAGAGGTCGTCGATGGGACGGTAGTGCAGGAGCTCTTGCTCCAGGAGCAACGCGGCGTGCGCGTCCGCGGTGGCGCGACGGGCGTGAGACGACGAACCGGCTGGAGTCAGTGACGGGGTGGCGGTGCGGCCTTCCCGCCGCACCAAGGGATGCAGAGACAACACCTGCTGCTCATTCCCCGCCGGGCCGGTGGCGGCGTGGACAGCAGGCGACGGGGAACGACGGGGAGGCCCTCCTACGGGGGCCGTCTAGGCGACATGGGCCGCGAGGGAAGCCCAGCGCTTGGCGCGGGCTCGACGAGCGTCAGACATGGACGCGACGGACGGTGAAACGCAAGACGGCGGAAGGCGGATTCTGGTGCACCCCTACCTGGCGTGCCAAATGTTGGATTTCGGGTTCCGGCAGACCCTTAAGGTTCGAACTCTGGGGTGCGCGCAGAGATCACTCCCCCTACGAACTCACATCTCATCGCCTCGCAAAGGATCTAGACTACACAAAGAACAACACAAGGGACGCAAGGTTTATACTAGTTCGGGCACCATTGTAGTGTAATACCCTACTCTAGTTTGTGGCCTGGTGGATTGCCTCAGGGGCTGATGATGAACAATACAAAGTAAGAATTGCCTCGCGAGGGGAGGAGTTCTTATGCTGGTGGTTCTGGCTAAGGTTCGATCGGTCGACCTTCAGATCAGGATCCCCCTCCTCTATGCTATGGTGGCTAGCCCTATTTATAGAGTGAGGCCCTGGTCCTCTTCCCAAATATTGAGCGGGAAGGGTGCCAACAATCGACCATTTTGAAGGGGAACATCTAGTACACTTATCCTGACTAAAGTTGGTCCTCGCCTGCCAAAGACTCTGACGATGACGCCTTCCTGGGCTCCACGATGACCTCCATCCTGCCGTTCTGTTGGTCTTGGTCTTGTTGCACCTAAATGGTTGCCTTTGCTTGATACCCTTGCCTGTGCTTGCCCCCTATGCACCAAAGAGGAAACAAGGGCACTGCACAGGCCGGCGCCCGCCTGGCTTCGGTCGTCATGGCTTGCGTCATGGGCACGTCGTGAGGTACCCCGCCTAGAACTCTCCGCCTCCTCGCGAGCCAGCCTGACGAGGCTGCACCTGAGGTAGCTTCCCGTCGTCCGCCCCATGAGGCTTGGTCCCTCGCGAGAGTCTTGAGCTTGTGTTGACGAAGATGGGCCGTACTGGGCCACTCCTTGAGCCACACCGCAGGCCGCAAGCAGGCAAATCTGGGTACCCCCGTTCCCAGAACGACGACAACTTGTTGTGATTATTTCGATCTCACCGAGAGTTGCAATCGGTCTCACCGAGATGGCTTGACCAACTCTCTGTTTCCTTATTGCCTCACTTCGGTCTCACTGAGTTGATGTAATCGATGCCACCAAGACGAGGTTTGCCCTAAGCCCTAGCACATCAATCCCATCGATTTCTTCCAGTCGGCCCCACCGAGATTCCTAACATTCACATTTTTGAACTAATCGGTGCCACCGAATTTAATGATTCGGTCCCACTGAGATGAGTCAAATGTGTGTAACCGTTGGATTTTGTGTTGAGGCTATATACACCCCTCCACCCACGTCTCCATTTGTGAGAGAGCCATCAGAACGTGCATACACTTCCACCATTCATTTTCTGAGAGAGAACCACCTACTCATGTGTTCAGATCAAGAGATTCCATTCCTACTGTCGGTGTCAAAACCGGCGGATCTCGGGTAGGGGGTCCCTAACTGTGCGTCTAGGCGGATGGTAACAGGAGACAAGGGACACGATGTTTTTACCCAGGTTCGGGCCCTCTCGATGGAGGTAAAACCCTACTCCTGCTTGATTAATATTGATGATATGAGTAGTACAAGAGTTGATCTACCACGAGATCAGAGAGGCTAAACCCTAGAAGCTAGCCTATGGTATGATTGTTGTTGTTGTTGTGTCCTACGGACTAAAACCCTCTAGTTTATATAGACACCGGAGAGGGCTAGGGTTACACAGAGTTGGTTACAATGGGAGGAGATCTACATATCGTATCGCCAAGCTTGCCTTCCACGCCAAGGAAAGTCCCATCCGGACACGGGACGAAGTCTTCAATCTTGTATCTTCATAGTCCGGGAGTCCGGTCAAAGGTCATACTCCGGCCATCCGGACACCCCCTAATCCAGGACTCCCTCAGTAGCCCCTGAACCAGGCTTCAATGACGACGAGTCCGGCGCGCAAATTGTCTTCGGCATTGCAAGGCGGGTTCCTCCTCCGGATACTTCATAGAAGATGTTGAACACAAGGATAGTGTCTGGCTCTGTAAAATAAGTTTCCACATACCACCGTAGAGAGAATAATATCTGCACAAATCTAATCTGCTGACGTATTCCGTAGCATGTCACGCTACGGCCAAGCCTTTATTCGTTTTACTGTCCCACCTCAGCGTGTTTAGCGAGGCGGTTTCCTTGGCACGTCTTGTCAAAGCAGAGATCGTGTCCCCTTATTCGGGGATTCTCATCAATACGGGCGTGGGTAACCCAACCACGCCATCAATCGCGGCGCTTGGGAGATAAGCGAGTTTTACTAGGCTGGTGGGGGCATGCAGTTTCGGCCGCCCATATAAGGGGATAAGAATCTACCCTTTCAATCTACGCATTCTTCCTCCTTTGCTTATCCATTTTCGCGCACTCGAGCTCCAGCGCCCAAGTCCGCACTTCCCACCTCAACCCTCTCCAATCATGTCCGGAGCGGGAGGTAGATGGATGGCCTCCTCCGTCACAGAGGGGCAAATCAAAAAGCTGAGGGAAGCCGGATACTTGTCCAATGACATCGCACACCGGCTCCCAGATGAGGGGCAACTCATCCCCACCCCCCAGGCCCCATGAGAGGGTCGTGTTTCTCCCCCATTTCCTCCGAGGACTAGGTTTTCCTCTTCACCCATTTGTCCGGGGGCTCATGTTCTACTACGGCCTGGATTTCCACGATCTGGCCCCGAACTTCATCCTCAACATCTCGGCGTTTATCGTCGTGTGTGAGGCCTTCCTCTGCGTCAAGCCTCACTTTGGCTTATGGCTGAAGATCTTCAGCGTCAAACCGAAGGTCGTGGTCGGCCGGCAAGCAGAGTGCGGAGGCGCCATGGTGGACAAGATGGCCAACGTCACATGGCTCGAGGGCGCCTTGGTGGAAACCATCAAAGGGTGCCAATCGGGATGGTTCTACATCACCGAGCCGCGTGACCCTAAATAGGCAGCGGCCCCCGAATTCCGATCTGGCATCCCCACACGGCTCACATCCTAGAAAGAGACGGGCCTGTTGTGGGGCAATCCGGAAGAGGTGACCGGACTCCAAACCTACATCCAAGACCTAGTGAACAAGAAGGTTAAACTTCTCAATGTAGTCCAGGTCATGCTCTTCCGCTGGATCCTACCGTGTCAACGACGGGCTTTCAACTTATGGGAGTTCGACCCGGCCCAGCACCAGACTTTGTCCAGGCTTTTCGACACAAAGCACGAGGATGCCTGGAAGGTGCTATTCAAGAGCTCCGAGGTCTCCCCTCCCGTCACTGAGGATCGCGGATTCTGCGCAAAGCGCCAAGCCACCAAAGTAAGCTCGTTTGTGTCCTTTACAGGACTCTTGATTTTCATAGTTTGATTTTATGCATGATCTAAACTCCCGCTCCTTTGATAGGACTGGAAGAGGACGTCTGAACAGTTTGACTGTCCGGCCCCTTTGCCCGAAGGCCCAGCAGATGCATGTTTAACGAAGTTGCTGGTCCCGGCACCTCACGTGGTGCCGGAGAAGAAGGCCAAGAAGAAGGCCAAGGGGACTAGAAAGAGTTCCCGGCGCTTGGTGGTGTCTTATTCATTGCCCAATGACCCCGAAGCGCCCTCCGCCTCTGAAGACGAGGAGGAGGAAGAAGAAGCCTCTCCCCCTCCAGCGGGGGGAGGAAAGAAAATGAAGGCCGCCCTGACTGGGGAGGCCGGCGGGTCCAAGAAGGGGAAGACCCTTCTTCTGGACTACGCCTCTGACGCCGACGACAGCGGAGAGGAATGGACATCCATGGTCAAGCCCCTGGCCAAATCGTAAGTATCCGGATACCAGAGTAACTCATGGCGTTCCTCCATTATACAGTACCTTCTGACACCGAATTCAATTATGCAGTCCGCCCAAGGCTCAGCTCGGCGATTCGTCGAGCGGCTTCCTGGATTCGTCCGATGTGAATAGCACTTCACTCCAGACGGCTACCTCCCCTCGCCCTACAGACGATGCCGAGGTGGAGTCCCAAAAGGGGCTAAACCAGGAGGAGGTGGTCCTGGAGGCGCCACAATGTGACCTCCTGACTCCAGGCCCAAAGGGGATGAAGCCCAGAGGGATCTAAGTCCGGCCCTGGGCCGGACACCATTCCGGAACCTTCAGTGATTCCGGAGTCCGGTAGGCGGGCCCCTCGCAAGAAGGGCAAGCCTACAACGCTGGCGGCCTCCGTCCAACCAGAGGCGCTGGACAATTTGTTGGAGGTCCTTGACAGCGCCTCCATCGATGAGGACCACCGCACTGTTATGAGTGCGGTGATCCAAAAGGTTCAGTCCGCCAAGAGCGGGCTGACAGAAGCCTGTACCAGCCTTCTAACAGACTTTGAGGTATGTATTTAAAACATGTAAAAATGTTACCGCATAGACAGTAGCCCCTGATGCTCGGTTTGGTGTTCGAAAAGAAAAGTCGGACTGAGGATCTAAAAAGATATACGCACGAGTCTAACAGAAATATGTCAATATGGGAATGCAGGCTGCGCTGCTGACCTCTGCCGCATTGACTGTGGAGGTCGATGCATTGAAGCAGAACCTCGAGCGGTCCGAGAACGAGCTCGGCTGTGCCAAGAAGCAGCTCGAGGATAAGGAAGGTTTGTAGTACCGTATGTAAGTGTATATATAAATACCTGGTTGCGAATAATGACAGGACCAACGTGAATATTACAGGGGCCACAACCGAGGTGGCGACCCTGAAGGAAGCGCTTTCCAAGGCCGAAGACAATGCGGCCATGGAGCGCTCAGAGCGAGAGAAGCAAGAGGTGCAGGTGGCGGATGTGCGGCAAGATCTCGACGCTCTTGTGAAAAAACATGAGAGTTTAGAGCTTGACTCGAAGACTCGAGAGTCCGAGCTTGCCTCGGCACTTGAAAGCGCCAAATCTGCCAAGGCCGAAGCCCAAAAAGACCTCCAGGAAATTGAGGCGATGAAAAGGATTGCGGCGGGTAAGGCATTCTTTATGCAAAGCAAGCACGTGAAAGTAAATTACCTATTACTTACCCGAATCCAGAGCTCTCCACGAGCCTTCGCAGATCTTCCCCGCAGTGTATCCGACGCAGCCGCGTTCTATCGAGCCGAGGAAGGGAGCTCGACGGAGAAGGTATTCTGGTCCCAGTATGCTGAGGCCGGACACCCAGTGCCCCTGAGCGACCAGCTGAAGCAGCTAGTCGAGCATCATAAGGCGGCTAAACAGGCCATGAAGGGCCTGATAGGTCGGCTGTGGCCTGGGGAGGTTATGCCTTTAAGCTACTTTGGGCTGGTGCGGCGGCTGGTGGATGCCTGTCCCCGTCTTGAAGTCATCAAGCGCTCCGTATGCATCGAAGGCGCCCGTAGGGCTTTTGCCCGTGCTAAAGTGCACTGGGGCAAGCTGGATGCTGTGAAGCTGGTGACCGAAGGGCCACCGGAGGGGAAGGAGCATCGCAGGCCCGAGATGTATTATGAGGGTGTCCTGAAGGGTGCCCGTCGTGTGGCGGATGAATGTACCATAGATGTAATTTTTGAGTAAACTCGCTCGTGTTTATCCTGTGCGCTGAAAACTTGTTCCTATGCGCTAAGCAACGCTTTTTGAATTTAAAATATTACCTTCTGTGTGGCCGTTTATTGAGTCTGAGAGATGCAAGTCATCGGCTTCCGCCCCCATGCCACGAGTGCTGGGGTGTTCGGGATAAACCAGAGCGCTCTTTTTCCCATTCTTGGGTCAATCGAGGGAGGCGCTCAGCACAACGAACAAGGCCATCAGACTTATAATGCTTTATCACTCTCACTTAGCCATAGAATTCTATAATTTTAAATTCCGGCGAAGCCCCTAGTATTCGGAAGACCGAGTTTGGGGCGCTATCCACGCCTAGGCCGGACAAAGCCAGCTCCTCGCTCTAAGCGGCATAAGTCTTTAAGGACTCGAAAAACCTCTCGAACAGAGACCGGTCTCTCGCCCTATCATGACGGTCAGTTTTAGCTTTCTCTACTGAGGTGTTAACCCAGCTCAACTGGGGCACAATCCCAGTAGTTCTCCCAGCGCTACCTTAGCCGACATAGCGGAACGTAAGGTACCAAAACATGGGAGCCGGGCAAACCTAACTATTGACCCAAGACATGATTCGGAACCGATGCATATAATGCTATAAGTTCGGGGTGCCGCACTCATGAGAGTGTTTGGACTTCTCACACCGCATTATGGGGTACTTAAGCCCCTGGTGTATTGGTCGTACCAAAGTGTACGGTTGCACAATGTCATAACTGAAAATATTTATATAAAAGATGGATGCAATAATAGACAAGAGCTATGCATTGTTTATTTAAAAGGGCTGCTATGAGAGCAGAACGATACAAATAGTGCGATACGCAAGAGATGGGATTATTTGACATGTCCCCCTCCGGGGGCAAGCTGTGAGACTTTTAAGTAAGACAAATATTTAGCTCGTTATAGAGACCACCTGGATATTTGACGTGGCTTATTGTCTCCCTGGCTGTTGCATCGTGTGTTCGGCGATTGTACTGCCGGACAGGCCTTCCGAATAGTGGAGTCCTGAAAGTATATAAAAAAGAAATGAAAAAATAGGGAGCCCCTAGTGCGGTTGAGCCGCATTCTGGGCGTGCCGTGGCTGTGCCCCTCCCCTTATGCCCATGGTATTTCCAAAGCGTAATTATGTACGCGTGGTACTGGTATCGCAATCTCGCGAGGGCTGGGGTTGGGGCCGCACTGCTATGCTTGCTCGGAATGTACCAGACGGTCTTGTTGTAGGTTACTTCGGGCGCGCTTGACGTTGTCCGAACATTTAACAGCCGGACTGGAGAATTGCCTTGAGAGGCTACTTTGGACTTCCGCCGCCAGGGCCGCCGAGTGCTCCTCTGTTCGGAGAGAGCGTTCGGTGTTTCCATTGACCGTAATGACTCTGCGAGGGCCTGGCATCTTGAGCTCGAGATATGCGTAGTGCGGCACCGCATTGAATTTTGCAAATGCCGTTCATCCGAGTAGGGCATGGTAGCCACTGTGGAACGGGACTATGTCGAAGATTAACTCCTTGCTTCGGAAATTATCCGGGGATCCGAAGACCACTTCGAGTGTAACTGAGCCTGTACAGCTGGCTTCTACACCTGGTATGACGCTTTTAAAGGTCGTCTTTGTGGGTTTAATCCTTGAGGGATCTATACCCTTTTTTCGCACTGTATCCTGATAAAGCAGGTTCAGGCTGCTGCCGCCGTCCATGAGGACTCTAGTGAGGTGAAATCCATCAATGATTGGGTCTAGAACCAATGCGGCGAATCCTCCGTGACGAATGCTAGTGGGGTGGTCCCTACGATCAAAAGTGATCGGGTAGGAGGACCATGGGTTGAACTTTGGGGCGACTGGCTCCAACGCATAGACGTCCCTGAGCGCACGCTTCCGTTCCCTTTTGGGGATATGGGTTGTGTATATCATGTTCACCGTCCGCACTTGTGGGGGAAAGCCCTTCTATCCTCTGTTGTTCGGCGGCCGGGGCTCCTCCTCGTCATCGCTATGCAGCCCCTTGTCTCTTTGTTCGGCACTTAACTTGCCTGCCTGCTTGAACACCCAACATTCCCTGTTGGTGTGATTGGCTGGTTGTTCGGGGGTGCCGTGTATTTGGCACGAGCGATCGAGTATCCGGTGTAAACTGGACGGGCCCGGAGTATTTCTTTTGAATGGCTTTTTCCGTTGACCGGGTTTAGAGCCTCTGAATCCGGCATTAACTGTCGTATCCTCAGTGTTATCGCCGTTAATGCGGCGCTTGTGCTTGTTACGACGCGACCTGCCATTGTTGTCCTTGGTATCCGAATTACCAGGGCTCTTGGTCATGTTATTGCTACGAGCTAGCCAGCTGTCTTCTCCCGCGCAAAAGCGGGTCATGAGTGTCGTGAGGGTTTCCATGGATTTCGGCTTTTCCTGTCCTAGGTGCCGGGCAAGCCATTCGTCACAGATGTTATGTTTGAAGGCTGGAAGATCCTCTGCGTCCGGACAGTCGACTATTTGATTTTCCTTGGTTAGGAACCGCGTCTATAATTGTTTGGCCGATTCCTCTGGCTGCTGAATTATGTGGCTTAGGTCATCAGTGTCTGGTGGTCGCACATAAGTTCCCTAGAAGTTGTCAAGGAATGCGGATTCCAGGTCCTCCCAGCAACCAATTGACTCTGCTGGCAAGCTGTTAAGCCAATGCCGAGCTGGTCCTTTAAGCTTGAGCAGGAGGTATTTGATGGCGTGTAGATCATCGCCACGGGCCATGTGGATATGAAGGAGATAGTCCTCGATCCATACCACAGGATCTGTTGTACCGTCGTATGATTTGATTTTTACGGGTCTAAAACCCTCGGGGATTTTATGATCCATTACTTCATCTGTGAAGCATAGTGGGTGTGCGGCGCCCCTGTACTGGGCTATGTCACGACGTAGCTCGGATGAGCTTTGTCTGTTGTGTTCGGCCTGGCCGTATTTGCCATATCTGGCGTGACGATTATCGTCACGTGTCGTGGAGCGCCCACGCGATCCGTAGATCGATCTTGTTTGCCTTGCCTTGTCCTCCAATATATCTCACAGGTCTGGTGCGTTTCCCCGTGCGTTGGTATTTTTTTGAGCGGCGCCGGTGTGCGACTTGAATTGAGGGCCGAAAGGCCTCTCTATCGTGGCCATGGGGTGGGCGATCGGCCGCATCGTACGCTGGTGATATAGGTTTAGTTGCTTCCTCCTCTAGTTGGGGTAGCAGCCTGCGCTTTGGATAGCTTTTGGAGGGGCGTTCGAGTTTATACTCTTCGGCCGCAAGGATTCCAGTCCATCTGTCGGCTAGCAAATCTTGGTCAGCTTTAAGCTGCTGCTGTTTTTTCTTGAGGCTTCTTGCCGTGGCCATAAGCCTGCGTTTGAAACGCTCTTGTTCGACGGGATCCTCAGGCACGACAAATTCATCATCGTCGAGGCTTGCCTCGTCTTCGGAGGGAGGCATGTAATTGTCGTCCTCAACCTCTTTGTCTGCCGCTCTCTCATGAGGGCTGGCTTCTCCGTCCTCCTGCGCTGAATCCTGCTGGAGGGAGTTGTCTTCGGCACTGTCCGGGGTGTTATTGTCTCCGGTGCCGGACTCGCCATTTTTGCTTTGGCGGGATTTGGAGCGGCGCAGCTGACGCCGGCGCTTAGGCTGTTTCTTGGAGGGGTCATCCTCCGTTTTTCCATCGCCATCCCCTTCTTTTGGGGTGTCCACCATGTATATGTCATATGACGAGGTGGCTTTCCAATGCCCTATAGGCGCTGGTTCTTGGTCGTCTCCTTCATCGGCGTCCATACCGTCGATGTCTTTGGAGTCGAAGTCAAGCATGTCGGTTAAATCATCGACAGTGGCTACGAAGTGGGTGGTGGGTGGGTTTCGAATTTCTTCATCGTCCGCATCCCAACCTTGCTGACCATAGTCCAGCCAGGGCTCTCCTGATAAAGAGAGAGACTTTAGTGACTTCAGGATGTCGCCGAAGGGCGAGTGCTGAAAGATGTCCGCGGTGGTGAACTCCATGATTGGAGCCCAATTGGGTTCGACCGGAAGGGGTGCGGAACATTCGGAGTCCGGAAAGGAGTCCGGCACCCTGGAGTCACGAGCTTCATAAATGACCAGGCTGGTATTCGGCTCGATCGCCGTAGAGATTGCAGCCCCCGAGGCGGTGTCCAACCATCCATCCCCGATTGGTGCAGTCGGCTCCAAACTAAGGGTCAGAGCGGACACCTGAGCGGCCTTCTGGGTACTGTCCGGCGGCAGGGCTAGATCATGCCCATCGTGACAGTGCAGTGCGCTCGGCTGTGGCTTGAATCTGTCGAAGATCAAGTCTCCGCGGATGTCAGCAGTGTAGTTCAAATTTCCAAATCTGACCTGATGTCTAGGGGCGTAGCTTTCGATCTGCTCCAGATGGCCAAGCGAATTGGCCCGCAGTGCAAAGCCGCCAAACACGAAGATCTGTCCGGGGAGAAAAATCTCACCCTGGACCGCGTTGTGGTTGATGATCGAAGAAGCCATCGGGCCTAAAGGTGACGACACAGAGGAACTCTCAATGAAAGCACCAATGTCGGTGTCAAAACCGGCGGATCTCGGGTAGGGGGTCCCGAACTGTGCGTCTAGGCGGATGGTAACAGGAGACAAGGGACACGATGTTTTTACCCAGGTTCGGGCCCTCTCGATGGAGGTACAACCCTACTCCTGCTTGATTAATATTGATGATATGGGTAGTACAAGAGTTGATCTACCACGAGATCAGAGAGGCTAAACCCTAGAAGCTAGCCTATGGTATGATTGTTGCTGTTGTTGTGTCCTACGGACTAAAACCCTCCGGTTTATATAGACACTAGAGAGGGCTAGGGTTACACAGAGTCAGTTACAATGGGAGGAGATCTACATATCGTATCGCCAAGCTTGCCTTCCATGCCAAGGAAAGTCCCATTCGGACACGGGACGAAGTCTTCAATCTTGTATCTTCATAGTCCGAGAGTCCGGCCAAAGGTCATAGTCCGGCCATCCGGACACCCCCTAATCCAGGACTCCCTCACCTACCATTTGAATCTTGATTTCTAGCCTTCCCCAAGGGGCTTTACACTCAAATCACTCATCCACCATAGCCAAATCTGAGAGAGAGAGAGAGGGAGAGTTGATTGTTGGGGAGACTATCATTTGAAGCACAAGAGCAAGGAGTTCATCATCAACACATGATCTATTACCTTTTGGAGAGTGGTGTCTCCTAGATTGGTTAGGTGTCGCTTGGGAGCCTCCATCATGATGTGGAGTTGAACCAAGAAGTTTGTAAGGTCAAGGAGGTCGCCTACTTCGTGAAGCTCTACATGAGTGAGGCAAGTCCTTTATGGGCGATGGCCATGGTGTGATAGACAAGGTTGCTTCTTCGTGGGTGGAGCCCTCTAAGGACTTGCGTAGCCGTTACTCTTTGTTGGTTGAAGTCTTCATCAAAGTGGTCGTATGGTAGCACCACCTATCGGAACCACGCCAAAAATCTCTGTGTCTCCATTGCATTTTCCTTCTCCAAACCCATCCCTTTACCTTCATATGCAATGTTTTACTTTCCACTGATATACTCTTAGAATTGCATGTGTAGGTTGATTGCTTGACATGTGCTAATTCCTAAAATCTGCCAACAACTAAAATTGGGAAAAGGATATATTTGTATTTGGTCAAATAGTCTAATCACCCCCTTCTCTAGACATACTTTCGATCCTACAAATGGTATCAGAGCTTTGGTCTCCATTTGCCTTGATTTCCATAGCTTTGGTGATCATAGCCTTGGTTTCACAACCTAGGAGAGTATGGCGTCTAGCGAGGAAAATTACCACCGTAGATGTCCTTACTTTGATGGTTCAAATTTTGCTTGTTGGGAGCATAATACGAAATGCATATTCTTGGTCATAACCCTGCCCTTTGGGTTGTTGTTCGTATTGGCTTGCAAGGTGAATACTTTGAAGATGGAAAAGAACCGGATCGTGAAGCCACCGCGGACAAATTAAAGATGTTGCAATACAATGCTCAAGCTTGTGATATTCTCTTCAATGGGTGATGCCTTAAAGAATTCAACAAAACTAGCCGCCTTGAGAATGCAAAGGAAATTTGGGATACTTTGGCTGACATGCACGAAGGTACCAAGTCCGTGAAGGAATCCAATTTGGAGGATGGTGAAGGAGTCACTGAAATGTACTCTAGGCTTGCTCTCATCACAAATGAGATTGCCGGCTTATGAAGTGAAGAGATGACTGACAAATTCATCATCGAGAAAATTCTTAGAGCCTTGGATGGAAAATATAATACCGTGTGCACTTTGATACAAATGATACCCACTTACAAAGAGTCTCAAGCCCGCAAAAGTCATTGGTAGAATTGTTGCTCATGATATGTCACTCAAGGATAAAGATGAGCTTCACAACAAGTCAAGTGGTGCTTACAAAGCTTCAGGTGGCACTCCTACAACATCAAGTGACAAGCTAGTCTCCAATGAAGAATTGAGCTTAATGGTGAAGTACTTCAACAAATTCTACAAAAATACAAGTAAAGATAGAAGCTCCAAGTCAAGGTCCTACAAGGAAAAAAGATCTTCTAGTCGTGATCGTAATTGCTACAATTGTGGAAGATCCGGATACTACTCCAATGAGTGTACGGGTCCCTACAAGAAAAGAGAAGACTCACCAAAAAGGAGAAGTAGAAGAGATGAATCACCTCCAAGAGAAAGAAGGAGTAGAGATGATCATTATGAATGAAGACCCTCTCGTAGAAGCAAGGATTCGGAAAGGAAGGACAAGTCATCAAAGAGCTACACAAGACAAAGACATCAAGCTCACTTTGGTGAATGGGTATCCGATTCCGATTCCGACAACTACTCTGAGAGAAGCTATCACTCCGGCTCCAACTATACTCAAGATGAAGGTGTTGCCGGTCATGCACTAGTGTATCCAACTCCTATGACATATTTGACTCACCAAATGAAGGAATTCGAAGATGCTTCATGGCTAAGGGCCCCAAGGTATCACACCCCGGGTATGTTGATTTTAATAGTGATGAAGATGACTTGCTAGGTGATGACAATTTACTTGCTGACAAAACTAGTGATGAAAAATATGATGAACTTGCTAATAATCATGCTAATGAAGGTGAAACGAATGACAATGATAAGAAGGAGATTGAGTGTCTAACTAAATAACTAAACACTCTTAAGTTAGCTCATGAAACAACTCAAGAGGATCATAGAGAGCTCCAAGGACTCATGAGAACCTACACTTTGAGAAGTTAAATTTAGAGCAAGAGCATGAGTTCCTAAAAGCTATCAATGATGATCTTTAAAATAAGATTTCTTCTTACGTTTCCAAACGTCTCCTCTTGTCTACTTATATGCCACAAGTAAAATCTAGAAACAATAGCAAGAAATATTCTTCCTCTAGTAGTAACAATAACCATGCTAAATCCAATATTGTTGCTTCTAGTAGTTCTCTTGATTCCACTAATGATTCTCTTAGCCAAGTTACACTTGAGCAAGAAAATATCTTATTGAAGGGAATTATAGAGAAAGGTGTTTATAAGAGCCTTGCCGGGAGTAAGCAATTTGAGGAAATTGTACGCAAGCAAGGAAGGCACCGGAAGAATCAAGGTGTTGGTTTTGAACGGAAGTTCAATGCCAATGGAGTTGAGTGGGAAGGAGATCAATACCCCAAGACAAAGTTTGTTCCTCAACAAGAGAAGTATGACCCCACTTCTTTTAAGGGAACACAAGCTCAAGAGGATCTTCCACCACAAGACCACAAGCTAAAATGCAAGGACAAGCTTCAAGTAGAGATTGACTAATTTGAAGAAGCTCCTAAGACCATGGCCAAGTGGGTTCCCAAAATTACGTCAAGCTCTATGTAATCAAGTTCAACTACAACTTCAAGGATTCCCATCAAGTTTATCTGGATCCCAAAGAAGAAGAACTAGAGTGTTCTTGAGGGTGACTCTGCCAACATACTTCACTCATATTCATTTTGGCAAGGACTTGTGCAATCAACTTTCATATCTTGCACTAGTCCATGGAGTCACAAACCCTATGGTTGGTAAGACAAGGGACAAGGTAACCTAACACTTTCATGGACATCATCATATGTGTAATTCACTCTATGTCTATGGATATCATTGTATGTTCCTTGTGGGACTAACCTGTGTATGTATTGAAAGTGCAACACTCCGATGGATTTCTCCAAATGATCTACATCAACATTGAGCGTCCACATCTTCACTATCTACATGAAGTCATCATCGACAAAACCCAAGGTTAGTTCGTCCCTCTTAGGGGGGATATCACATCTAGGGGGAGCATTGCTCTAAAAATTGAGCTAAAGCAACTCTAATGGTGTGAACACATCAATGCTTTTTGTAAAAATGGTAACCCCACTTGTGCTTAAACGATGAGTATGACCTATGATCAAATGTTCTCATTTTGCTCCTAAGTCAATATATATATGATCTAGTCATCGCCAATTGCTTGATCGATGCTAGAATTGTTTGTGCATGCTTTGACACATGTTTCATTTGTTATCTTATTTTGTGAACATGTTGGTTGCATAATTTCTCCATTCGAGGACATCCATTTGTTTATTTGATTTTCTTGGTTTTTATTGACCAAATGGATGGACAAGAATGCCTAAGAACTTTCTCTAGATATCTATCCTCTTCTTGTCTCAAACTCTATTCATGCTATATCACAAAAATTGAACAAGTCTTTTTTGGACCCTCCGACTGAGGAGCACTCGGAGCCACCCATCTGTCAAGGGCTGCATTCCAAAACCTTCTATTGCATTTCGGTCAGACCAACTCACTCAAACTCGGTCACATCGAAAGCATTAGATTGATCTAGGTTTTCATCTCGGTGCTACTGATTAGAATGACTCGGTACCACCGAGTTGCAATAATTGCATGCAGTTTTGCATCTCGGCGCCATTGAAACATTCCATTCGGTGCCACTGACAATACATTGGTATATACTCAGCGGACCCGTACGGTTGAATAGTCCTTCAAACCTCACATGCCCGTGCCCCATTACAAACTGGTCTCCGGATCATCGTCGTCTTTGCCCGTCCATATTCGCCGCATGTCTCTATCACCGTCAACGGGAAACAAGACCGCCATTTCCGCCATAGAGGATCATCACCAAGGTAGGGTGCAATTCGATCTCCTCGTGCAACCCCCTGATTCAATGCACAAGAATAATGCCATGTATCTTGCCATGTTTGAGATTCTTCTAAACATAGAAAAGTTCCATTAGATTATATTTGAAGAAAAAATTTAGGGTTAGGTTTCCGCCGAACTCATCTCGGACCGACCGAAATGAAACTTTCGGTCCTACCGATTGGCTCTGGCAATTGCACTAAGTACAACTTGGTGCCACCGAAATGTACTAATTGGTGAGACTGACAGTAAAATCTCTGTGAAACCCTAGCATCTCGAAGTCACCATACCACAACTCGGTCTGACCGATCTTGTGTGTTTAGGCTCTATGTGTCCTTCGGTGTCACCGAGATGATCATATTGGTAGCTGTGGAATGCCTTCTTCAGAAAACTAAAACTAAAGTTTGGATTCAAACTTTTGAAAAATTGTCTGCTTTTTGTGATGCTCATCTACTCTCCCCATACCTATCCATTCATAGGGTCTGCTTTGCAAGATGTCAGATGCAAGTGACAGCCAGAACAGGTAAGAGAAAGAGGCAAATCTAAGTGAGGGCACAAGCCCAAGTGGTATCTATGATCATGGCAGCAGGAGCACACTGATACGACTCCAACGTATCTATAATTTTTTATTGTTCCATGCCATTATATTATCTGTTTTGGATGTTTAATGGGCTTTAATATGCTCTTTTATAATATTTTTGGGACTAACCTATTAATCGGAGGCCCAGTGCCAGTTTCTGTTTTTTGCCTATTTTAGAGTTTTGCGAAAAGGAATACCAAACCGAGTCCAAACGGAACAAAACCTTCGCGATGATCTTTCTTGGACTGAAAGCAAACCAGAAGACTTGGATTTGAACTCAGAGATGCAATGAGGCATCCACGAGGCAGGAGGGCACGCCTAGGGGGGTAGGCGCGCCCCCCACTCTCGTGGGCCCCTCGTAGCTCCACCAATGTAGTTCTTTCGCCTACATATACTCTTATACCCTAAAAACATCAAGGGGAGCCACGAAACCACTTTTCCACCGCCGCAACCTTCTGTACCCGTGAGATCCCATCTTGGGGCCTTTGTTGGCAATCTGCCGGAGGGGGAAGCGATCACAGAGGGCTTCTACATCAACACCATTGCCTCTCCGATGAAGCGTGAGTAGTTTACCACAGACCTTCGGAGTCCATAGTTATTAGCTAGATGGCTTCTTATCTCTCTTTGATTCTCAATACAAAGTTCTCCTCGATGTTCTTGGAGATCTATTCGATGCAATACTCTTTTGCGGTGTGTTTGCCGAGATCCGATCAATTGTGGATTTATGAACAAGATTATCTATGAATATTATTTGGTTCTTCTCTGAATTCTTATATGCATGATTTGATATCTTTGCAAGTCTCTTCGAATTTTCGGTTTAGTTTGGCCTACTAGATTGATCTTTCTTGCCATGGGAGAAGTACTTAGCTTTGGGTTCAATCTTGCGGTGTCCTTTCCCAGTGACAGTAGGGGCAGCAAGGCACATATTGTATTGTTGTCATCGAGGATAAAAAGATGGGGTTTATATCATATTTCTTGAGTTTATCCCTCTACATCATGTCATCTTGCTTAATGTGTGACTCGGTTCTTATGAACTTAATACTCTAGATGCATGCTGGATAGCGGTCGATGTGTGGAGTAATAGTAGTAGATGTAGAATCGCTTCGGTCTACTTGACATAGACGTGATGCCTATGTTCATGCTCATTGCCTTAGATGCCATCATAATTATGCGCTTTTCTATCAATTGCTCGGTAGTAATTTGTTCACCCACCGTAATACATGCTATCTCGAGAGAAGCGACTAGTGAAACCTATGGCCCCCGGATCACTTTTCCATTATATTAAAGTCTCTTTTCCATATTGTTGAATCTCGTTTACTATTTTGCAATCTTTACTTTACAATCTATACATCAAAAATACCAAAAATATTTACTTTATTATCTCTATCAGTTTTCACTTTTGCGAGTGATTGTGAAGGGATTGACAACCCCTTTATCGCGTTGGTTGCAAGTTCTTGATTGTTTGTGCAGGTATTTGGTGACTTATGTGTTGTCTCCTACTGGATTTATACCTTGGTTTTCAAAACTGGGGGAAATACTTACGCTACTTTGTTGCATCACCCTTTCCTCTTCACACCAAGCAATCTGCCTAAAGCTGCCATAAGGACAAGGAAGAAGAGAACCTCAGAAAGTGAGGATGAGGATTTTGTGGCAGATGAAGAGGTCACTTCTACATGGAAGAAAGTGTCGAGGAAAGAATATGGTAGTATAGCTGCTACCAAGCCAAGTCTTAAGAAGAAAGCCCCTGCCAAAATAGTTCCTATGTCAAAAGCCAGAAAATCTATAGCTCCACAAGAGGCAATGCCATTTAATCTTGAGAAATCATATGATGAGGGAGCTGCTGCTAGTAAGAAGAAAAGGAAAGAAACGGTGAAGAAGACAATGGCTCATGCTATTTGAAGACCCTCCATGATGATTGATGAGGAGGAAGAGGAGGAAGAGCAAACTGAAGCACCTCCAGCTAAAGCTGAGAAGCTCATGGACGATGCTATGAAGACAACTGCTCCTCCCTCCAAGCCCAAGTCTAAGTCCAAATCTCATGCACCTAAGAGATCAACTAGGAACATCCCATCTGCAAAAAGAACAAGGGCTCAGTGCTAGAGGTTCAAGAGGATGATGAGCCACTAGTGCTCAGAAAGTTGAAGCCAAAGATTCCAGATCATGATGATGGACATCCAATTGCAGAAAACATGAAGCTCACGAAAGACAAAGGTCTGAGAGAATGGAGGAAAGTGGATCCATATTCAGTGAGGATGAGGACAGCTTGTGATTATCGTTTCCATACCCGTGAACAACAAGATTTCTATGAGACCATGCTACTTGATAACAAGCCCAACATAAGCAACATGAAGTGGGTGGACTGGAAGTATATTGATGCAAATGAAGACTACTTCCCCCACGTTCATGAGAGCTTCAGACTTGCTGAAGTTGATGCTTTTGTTGGACAAAATCTTACAAAATGGAATGACGAGATGGTGGTGCAATTCTACTCCACATCACATTTTTATCTGGATGGCACAATTGTATGGATGACTAACGGTACTAGATATCAATCTTCTATCACTAAGTGGGCTGCTCTTATTAATGCCCTAGAGGAAATTGAAGATGATATTGATGTCTATGGGAAGCCCAGGACGGATCACAACACTATGGCAAATATGTACAAGACCATTCCTGACAAATATTAGGAAACTCATAAGCTTGGATCAATATATCATTTGCTAGCTAGTTTGGCCACCACAAACTACATTTTGAGGCACGCTATGTTGCCAAAATCTGGAGATGAGAGAATGATATGTGGCCACTCCATCAACCTGCTTCACTTTTTTGATACACCACCGCAGAAGTTCAAAGTCATGAGCCTAATTGTTGAGACAATCAAAAGGACGGCTGCTGACCAGAAGAGGTCATGTGGATGTGCAGTTGTGCACCACATATTTAGATGCTTATCAACTCCAAGGTTGGTATAGATACATATCTACCTGACAATGAGCATCTTCCTCTTCAGCTAAAATTCGAGGACAGTGAAGTGGTGATGGATGCTTTGTTGGGGAACGTTGCAAAAAATAAAATAAAAATCTACGGTATCACCAAAATCAATCTATGAGTTCATCTAGCAACGAGAGAAAGGAGTGCATCTACATACACCCTTGTAGATCGAGCGGAAGCGTTCAAGAGAACGGGGTTGAGGGAGTCGTACTCGTCGTGATCCGAATCACCGATGATCCTAGTGCTGAACGGACAGCACCTCCGTGTTCAACACACGTACGGTTGGGGAAGACGTATCCTCCTTCTTGATCCAGCAAGGGGGAAGGAGAGGTTGATGGAGATCCAGCAGCACGACGGCGTGGTGGTGGATGCAGCAGGGATCCCAGCAGGGCTTCACCAAGCGTCTGCGGGAGGGAGAGGTGTAGCAAGGGGGAAGGGAGGCGCCAAGTGCATGGGTGCGGCTGCCCTCCCTCCCCCCTCTTTATATAGGGTCCCCAGGGGGGCGCCGGCCCTAGGAGATTGAATCTCCAAGGGGGGCGGCGGCCAAGGGGGTGCCTTGCCCCCCAAGGCAAGTGGAGGCGCCCCCCACCCCTAGGGTTTCCAACCCTAGGCATAGGGGGGGGCCCAAGGGGGGTGCACCAGCCCACTAGGGGCTGGTTCCCCTCCCAGTTCAGCCCATGGGGCCCTCCAGGATAGGTGGCCCCACCCGGTGGACCCCGGGACCCTTCCGGTGGTCCCGGTACAATACCGGTGACCCCCGAAACTTTCCCGATGGCCGAAACTCGACTTCCTATATATAATTCTTTACCTATGAACCATTCTGGAACTCCTCGTGACGTCTGGGATCTCATCCGGGACTCCGAACAACTTTCTGTTCACTGCATACTCATATCTCTACAACCCTAGCATCACCGAACCTTAAGTGTGTAGACCCTACGGGTTCGGAAGACATGCAGACCTGACCGAGACGCCTCTCCGGTCAATAACCAACAGCGGGATCTGGATACCCATGTTGGCTCCCACATGCTCCTCGATGATCTCATCGGATGAACCACGATGTCGAGGATTCAAACAACCCCGTATACAATTCCCTTTGTCAATCGGTACGTTACATGCCCGAGACTCGATCGTCGGTATCCCAATACCTCGTTTAATCTCGTTACCCGCAAGTCACTTTACTCGTACCGTAATGCATGATCCCGTGACCAGACACTTGGTCACATTGAGCTCATTATGATGATGAATTGCCGAGTGGGCCCAGAGATACCTCTCCGTCATACGGAGTGACAAATCCCAGTCTCGATTTGTGCCAACCCAACAGACACTTTCGGAGATACCCGTAGTGTACCTTTATAGTCACCCAGTTACGTTGTGACGTTTGGCACACCCAAAGCACTCCTACGGTATCCGAGAGTTGCACAATCTCATGGTCTAAGGAAATGATACTTGACATTTGGGAAATCTCTAGCTAAACGAACTACACGATCTTTGAGCTATGCTTAGGATTGGGTCTTGTCCATCACATCATTCTCCTAATGATGTGATCCCGTTATCAATGACATGCAATGTCCATAGTCAGGAAACCATGACTATCTGTTGATCAACGAGCTAGTCAACTAGATGCTCACTAGGGACATGTTGTGGTCTATGTATTCACACATGTATTACGATTTCCGATAATACAATTATAGCATGAATAACAGACAATTATCATGAACAAAGAAATATAATAATAACCATTTTATTATTGCCTCTAGGGTATATTTCCAACAGTCTCCCACTTGCACTAGAGTTCAATAATCTAGTTACATTGTGATGAATCAAACACCCATGGAATTTTGGTGTTGATCATGTTTTGCCCTAGGGAGAGGTTTAGTCGACGGATCTGCCACATTCAGGTCCGTATTTACTTTACAAATATCTATGTCTCCATCTTGAACATTTTCACGAATGGAGTTGAAGCGACGCTTGATGTTCCTGGTCTTCTTGTGAAATCTGGGCTCCTTGGCAAGTGCAATAGCTCCAGTGTTGTCACAAAAGAGTTTGATCGGCCCCGATGCATTGGGTATGACTCCTAGGTCGGTGATGATCTCCTTCACCCAGATTGCTTCATGCGCTGCCTCCGAGGCTGCCATGTACTCCGCTTCACATGTAGATCCCGCCATGATGCTTTGCTTGCAACTGCACCAGCTTACTGCCCCACCATTCAGAATATACACGTATCCGGTTTGTGACTTCGAGTCATCCAGATCTATGTCGAAGCTAGCGTCGATGTAACCCTTTACGACAAGCTCTTCGTCACCTCCATAGACGAGAAACATGTCCTTTGTCCTTTTCAGGTACTTTAGGATATTCTTGACACCTGTCTAGTGTTCCTTGCCGGGATTACTTTGGTACCTTCCTACCAAACTTACGGCAAGGTTTACATCAGGTCTGGTACACAACATGGCATACATAATAGATCCTATGGCTGAGGCATAGGGGATGACACTCATCTCTTCTTTATCTTCTGCCGTGGTCGGGCATTGAGCCGAGCTCAATCTCACACCTTGCAATGCAGGCAAGAACCCTTTCTTGGACTGATCCATATTGAACTTCTTCAATATCTTATCAAGGTATGTGCTTTGTGAAAGACCTATGAGGCGTCCAAAAGTTCTTGCCAAGGAGACCAGGCACCTATAGGGATGTCTTTATTTATCCCTATAGATCTTGATGCCTAATATGTAAGCAGCTTCTCGAAGGTCCTTCATTGAAAAACACTTATTCAAGTAGGCCTTAATATTGTCCAAAAGTTCTATATCATTTCCCATCAAAAGTATGTCATCTACATATAATATGAGAAATGCTATAGAGCTCCCACTCACTTTCTTGTAAACCCAGGCTTCTCCATAAGTCTGCATAAACCCAAACGCTTTGATCATCTCATCAAAGCGAATGTTCCAACTCCGAGATGCTTGCACCAGCCCATAAATGGATCTCTGGAGCTTGCATGCCTTATTAGCATTCTTAGGATCGACAAAACCTTCTGGCTGCATCATATACAGTTCTTCCTTAAGATAACCATTAAGGAATGCCGTTTTGACGTCCATCTGCCATATCTCATAATCATAGTATGCGGCAATTGCTAACATGATTCAGACGGACTTCAGCTTCGCTACGGGAGAGAAAGTCTCATCGTAGTCAACCCCTTGAACTTGCCGATAACCCTTAGCGACAAGTCGAGCTTTATAGATGGTAACATTACCATACGCGTCCGTCTTCTTCTTAAAGATCCATTTGTTTTCTATCGCTCGCCGATCATCGGGCAAGTCTGTCAAAGTACATACTTTGTTTTCATACATGGATTCTATCTCGGATTGCATGGCTTCAAGCCATTTGTTGGAATCTGGGCCCGCCATCGCTTTTTCATAGTTCGAAGGTTCACCGTTGTCTAACAGCATGATTTCCAGGACAGGGTTTCCATACCACTCTGGTGTGGAACGTGTCCTTGTGGACCTACAAAGTTCAGTAGTAACTTGATCCGAAGTACCTTGATCATCATCATTAACTTCCTCTCTAGTCGGTGTAGGAAACACAGGAACATCTTCGTGAGCTGTGCTACTTACCGGTTCAAGAGGTAGTACTTCATCAAGTTCCACTTTCCTCCCACTTACTTCTCTCTCGAGAAACTCTTTCTCCAGAAATGACCCATTCTTAGCAACAAAGATCTTGCCTTCGGATCTGAGGTAGAAGGTATACCCAATGGTTTCCTTAGGGTATCCAATGAAGACGCATTTTTCCGACTTGGGTTCGAGCTTCTCAGGTTGAAGTTTCTTGACATAAGCATCGCATCCCCAAACTTTTAGAAACGACAGCTTAGGTTTCTTCCCAAACCATAATTCATATGGTGTCGTCTCAACGGATTTAGACGGTGCCCTATTTAAAGTGAATGTAGCTGTCTCTAGAGCGTATCCCCAAAAAGATAGCGGTAAATCGGTAAAAGACATCATAGATCGCACCATATCCAATAAAGTGCGATTATGACGTTCGGACACACTGTTACGCTGAGGTGTTCCAGGCGGTGTGAGTTGTGAAACGATTCCACATTTCCTTAAGTGTGTACCAAATTCGTGACTTAAATATTCTCCTCCACTATCTGATTGCAAGAACTTTATTTTTCGGTCACGTTGATTCTCTACCTCATTCTGAAATTCCTTGTACTTTTCAAAGGTCTCAAACTTGTGTTTCATCAATTAGACATACCCATATCTACTCATGTCATCAGTGAGAGTGAGAACATAACGATATCCTCTGCGAGCCTCAATGCTCATTGGACCGCACACATCAGTATGTATGATTTCCAATAAGTTGGTTGCTCGCTCCATTGTTCCGGAGAACGGAGTCTTGGTCATTTTGCCCATGAGGCACGGTTCGCATGTGTCAAATGATTCATAATCGAGAGACTCTAAAAGTCCATCAGCATGAAGCTTCTTCATGCGCTTGACACCAATGTGACCAAGGCGGCAGTGCCACAAGTATGTGGGACTATCGTTATCAACTTTACATCTTTTGGTATTCACACTATGAATATGTGTAACATCACATTCAAGATTCATTTAGAATAAACCATTGACCATCGGGGCATGACCATAAAACATATCTCTCATATAAATAGAACAACCATTATTCTCGGATTTAAATGAGTAGCCATCTCGTATTAAACGAGATCCAGATACAATGTTCATGCTCAAAGCTGGCACTAAATAACAATTATTGAGGTTTAAAACTAATCCCGTAGGTAAATGTAAAGGTAGCGTGCCGACGGCGATCACATCGACTCTGGAACCATTCCCGACGCGCATCGTCACCTCGTCCTTCGCCAGTCTCCGCTTATTCCGCAGCTCCTGCTTTGAGTTACAAATGTGAGCAATGGCACTGGTATCAAATACCTAGGAGCTACTACGAGCACTGGTAAGGTACACATCAATTACATGTATATCACATATACCTTTAGTGTTGCCGGCCTTCTTGTCCGCTAAGTATTTGGGGCAGTTCCGCTTCCAGTGACCCTTCCCTTTGCAATAAAAGCACTCAGTCTCAGGCTTGGGTCCATTCTTTGACTTCTTCCCGGCAGCTGGCTTACCGGGTGCGGCAACTTCCTTGCCGTCCTTCTTGAAGTTCTTCTTACCCTTGCCTTCTTGAACTTAGTGGTCTTATTCACCATCAACACTTGATGTTCCTTTTTGATCTCTACCTCTGCTGATTTCAGCATTGAATATACTTCAGGAATGGTCTTTTCCATCCCCTTCAAATTGAAGTTCATCACAAAGCTCTTGTAGCTCGGTGGAAGCGACTGAAGGATTCTGTCAATAACGGCATCATTCGGGAGATTAACTCCCAGCCGAGTCAAGCGGTTGTGCAACCCAGACATTTTGAGTATGTGCTCACTGACAGAACTATTTTCCTCCATCTTACAGCTGAAGAACTTGTCGGAGACTTCATATCTCTCGACCCGGGCATGAGCTTGGAAAACCATTTTCAGCTCTTCGAACATCTCATATGCTCCGTGTTGCTCAAAACGCTTTTGGAGCCCCGGTTCTAAGTTGTAAAGCATGCCGCACTGAACGAGGGAGTAATCATCAGCACGAGACTGCCAAGCGTTCATGACGTCTTGGTTCTCTGGGATGGGAGCTTCACCTAGTAGTGCTTCTAAGACATAATCTTTCTTTGCAGCTATGAGGATGACCCTCAGGTTCCGGACCCAGTCCGTATAGTTGCTGCCATCATCTTTCAGCTTGGTTTTCTCTAGGAACGCGTTGAAGTTGAGGTGGACATGAGTGTTGGCCATTTGATCTACAAGACATATTTGCAAAGGTTTTTAGACTAAGTTCATGATAATTAAGTTCATCTAATCAAATTATTTAATGAACTCCCACTCAGATTAGACATCCCTCTAGTCATCTAAGTAGTACATGATCCGAGTCGACTAGGCCGTGTCCGATCATCACGTGAGACGGACTAGTCATCATCGGTGAACATCTCCATGTTGATCGTATCTTCCATACGACTCATGTTCGACCTTTCGGTCTCTTGCGTTCCGAGGCCATGTCTGTACATGCTAGGCTCGTCAAGTTAACCTAAGTGTTTTGCATGTGTAAATCTGTCTTACACCCGTTGTATGTGAACGTTAGAATCTATCACACTCGATCATCACGTGGTGCTTCGAAACGACGAACTTTCTCAACGGTGCACAGTTAGGGGGAACACTTTCTTGAAATTATTATGAGGGATCATCTTATTTACTACCATCGTTCTAAGTAAACAAGACGCATAAACATAATAAACATCACATGCAATTAAACAGTGACATGATATGGCCAATATCATATAGCTCCTTTGATCTCCATCTTTGGGGCTCCATGATCATCTTCGTCACCAGCATGACACCATGATCTCCATCATCATGATCTCCATCATCGTGTCTCCATGAAGTTGCTCGCCAACTATTACTTCTACTACTATGGCTAACGGTTTAGCAATAAAGTAAAGTAATTACATGGCGTTGATTCATTGACACGCAGGTCATACAATAATTAAGACAACTCCTATGGCTCCTGCCGGTTGTCATACTCATTGACATGCAAGTCGTGATTCCTATTACAAGAACATGATCTCATACATCACATATATATCATTCATCACAACTTCTGGCCATATCACATCACAAGGCAATTGCTGCAAAAACAAGTTAGACGTCCTCTAATTGTTGTTGCATCTTTTACGTGGCTGCAATAGGGATCTAGCAAGAACGTTTTCTTACCTACGTGAAAGCCACAACGTGATTTGTCAACTTCTATTTACCCTTCATAAGGACCCTTTTCATCTAATCCGCTCCAACTAAAGTGGGAGAGACAGACACCCGCTAGCCACCTTATGCAACTAGTGCATGTCAGTCGGTGGAACCTGTCTAACGTAAGCGTACGTGTAAGGTATGTCCGGGCCGCTTCATCCCACAATACCGCTGAAGCAAAACAATACTAGTAGTGGCAAGAAAGTTGACAACATCTACGCCCACAACAGATTTGTGTTCTACTCGTGCAAAGAGAACTACGCATAGACCTAGCTCATGATGCCACTGTTGGGGAACGTTGCAGAAAATAAAAAAAATTCTACGGTTTCACCAAAATCAATCTATGAGTTCATCTAGAAACGAGAGAGAGGAGTGCATCTACATACCCTTGTAGATCGAGCGGAAGCGTTCAAGAGAACGGGGTTGAGGGAGTCGTACTCGTCGTGATCCGAATCACCGATGATCCTAGTGCTGAATGGACAGCATCTCCGCGTTCAACACATGTACGGTTGGGGAAGACGTCTCCTCCTTCTTGATCCAGCAAGGGGGAAGGAGAGGTTGATGGAGATCCAGCAGCACGACGGCGTGGTGGTGGATGCAGCAGGGATCCCAGCAGGGCTTCGCCAAGCGTCTGCGGGAGGGAGAGGTGTAGCAAGGGGGAAGGGAGGCGCCAAGTGCATGGGTGCGGCTACCCTCCCTCCCCCCTCTTTACATAGGGTCCCCAGGGGGTGTGCTGGCCCTAGGAGATTGAATCTCCAAGGGGGGGCGGCGGCCAAGGGGGTGCCTTGCCCCCCAAGGCAAGTGGAGGTGCCCCCCACCCCTAGGGTTTCCAACCCTAGGCGCAGGGGGGGCGAAGGGGGGGTGCACCAGCCCACCAGGGCCTGGTTCCCCTCCCACTTCAGCCCATGGGGCCCTCCGGGATAGGTGGCCCCACCCGGTGGACCCCGGGACCCTTCCGGTGGTCCCGGTACAATACCGGTGACCCTCGAAACTTTCCCGATGGCCAAAACTCGACTTCCTATATATAATTATTTACCGCCGGACCATTCCGGAACTCCTCGTGACGTCCGGGATCTCATTCGGGACTCCGAACAACTTTCGGTTCACTGCATACTCATATCTCTACAACCCTAGCGTCACCGAACCTTAAGTGTGTAGACCCTACGGGTTCGGGAGACATGCAGACATGACCGAGACACCTCTCCGGTCAATAACCAACAGCGGGATTTGGATACCCATGTTGGCTCCCACATGCTCCTCGATGCTCTCATCGGATGAACCATGATGTCGAGGATTCAAACCACCCCGTATACAGTTCCCTTTTTCAATCGGTACGTTACATGCCCGAGACTCGATCGTCGGTATCCCAATACCTTGTTTAATCTCGTTATCGGCAGGTCACTTTACTCGTACCGTAATGCATGATCCTGTGACCAGACACTTGGTCACATTGATCTCATTATGATGATGCATTACCGAGTGGGCCCAGAGATACCTCTCCGTCATACGAAGTGACAAATCCCAGTCTCGATTCGTGCCAACCCAATAGATACTTTCGGAGATACCCATAGTGTACCTTTATAGTCACCCAGTTATGTTGTGACGTTTGGCAAACCCAAAGCACTCCTACGGTATCTGGGAGTTGCACAATCTCATGGTCTAAGGAAATGATACTTGACATTTGGAAAAGCTCTAGCTAAACGAACTCCACAATCTTTGAGCTATGCTTAGGATTGCGTCTTGTCCATCACATCATTCTCCTAATGATGTGATCCCGTTATCAATGACATCCAATGTCCATAGTCAGGAAACCATGACTATCTGTTGATCAACGAGCTAGTCAACTAGAGGCTCACTAGGGACATGTTGTGGTCTATGTATTCACACGTGTATTACGATTTCCGATAATACAATTATAGCATGAATAACAGACAATTATCATGAACAAAGAAATATAATAATAACCATTTTATTATTGCCTCTAGGGCATATTTCCAACATGCTTCCCATCCTACTTCAGTTGAGGCTCAAGAGAAGGCTTAGGCAGTAGCAGCAACAACAAGAGCAGAAAGGAAAGATAATGCACCAAATGCCCCAATAGCCAATCTCAAATCAATGCAACACCAGATGACATATATGCTAGAATAAACACTGAGGATTGAGCAAAGTCTGGCCAACTTAGCCAAGAACCAAGAGATCTTAGAGCAGATTGTACAAGACAAGATGTATAATCTTGATATCAAGGTCACAGAGATTCGGTCTATTGTGGAGAAGCTGAGAGATGATTCTAAGGATGAAGATGACAGACCAATCACTAATAGATTCCAGACTCTGCAAAGGGCAAAAAAATCTTCAGTTGTGCCACTAGCACACACCATGACTACTCACTCTGCACCTGCCGCCATTGCTACCGTGCCACCTCCAGTATCAACACCACTAGTTCAGCAGAAATCAACCGAGGCATTTGTAGAAGGAGTTCTCTCAATGCCATCTACACACACCGGAGAAACAAGCCAGAAGACCCCTTCAGGAGCTCCCAGAGATCGTGCCTAGAGTGTCGTATAGCACTATCTTTTTCAAGCTTTTTTGTAACTTGTTGCCAAAGGGGGAGAAAATGTATAGATCATAGGCTTCGAGAGAGAGAGAGAGAGTCTCGCTCTTTTGCTCGTTGGTTTTTATTGCCCACTGCTACTTTGTCTGTTTTATTCATGCTACTTATTGTTTTATGCTCGTGAGATAATTTGTTTGGTTGTGTGATTGATCATACTATGCTTAATGTGTGATTTATGCTTATCTCTATGACTTTTGGTGTGTGATCATTCACTTATGTATTTGGTGGATGCATGCATGTTATTTCACTCTTATCATTTTGTGCGCTCCACCCAGATGTATGTGACATGGAAGAGTGACCCATGATCCTAATCGATTGTGCATTCATTCAAAAGCAAATTTTAAATAATGCACAAATTTAGGGGGAGCTCTTGCTTATTACATACTTCTCAAAGCGACGATGTATTTTATTCATTTTACAATTTATCGAAGCTTTCATCCATATGTTGTCATCAACTACCAAAAAGGGGGAGATTGAAAGTGCAACTAATCACCGGGTGGTTTTGGTAATTCATAACAACATATAGCTCATTTAACTAATATCCTTTCAAGATAAATATTTCAGGATGTTCAATGATTGGCATGGCATGGACTAGAGATGTGGACCCCTCAAAATGCAGAGGACAAAGATTGGCAAAATCTCAATACTCTTCATCTTTAGTTTAGTAATCCAAGATCACACTGAGTCCATAGGAAAGCCAATACTATTAAAAGGGCATGAGGTGTTGCTTAATGGCTTACTTGCTCAAATGCTTAGTTATATTACTCCAAAAACCTCAGCCACTTTCTCCATCCAAATATGTCCAAACCCAAAACTCCAACTTGGCCCCATCGATTCTTTCTACCCGGAGCCGCCGAGTTTACTTGACATAGCCACCGCCAGAAACCCTAACAATTCATTCTGACCGATAGGATCTCGGTCTCATAGAGATAGCCTTACGAACTCTCTGTTACTTGTTGCAATAATTCCAGTCTCACCAAGAATTGCAATCAGTCTCACCGAGATAGCTTGACCAACTCTTTGTTGCCTTATTGATTCACTCTGGTCTCACCGAGTTGATGCAATTAGTGCCACCATGACGAGGTTTGCCCTAAGCACTAGCACATCGGTCCCACCGAGTTGTTCCAGTTGGTCCCATCGAGATTACTAAAGTTCACATTTTTGAACTAATCAGTGCCACCGAGTTTAACAATTCGGTCCCACCGAGATGAGTCAAATGTGTGTAACGGTTTGATTTTGTGTGGAGGCTATATATACCCCTCCACCCCCGTCTCCATTTGTGAGAGAGCCATCAGAACGTGCCTAGACTACCACCATTCATTTTCTGAGAGAGAACTACCTACTCATGTGTTGAGATCAAGAGATTCCATTCCTACCATTTGAATCTTGATTTCTAGCCTTCCCCAAGTTGGTTTCCACTCAAATCACTCTTCCAGCATAGCCAAATCTGAGAGACAGAGAGAGAGAGAGAGAGAGAGAGAGAGAGAGAGAGAGAGAGAGTTGCGTGTTGGGGAGACTATCATTTGAAGCACAAGAGCAAGGAGTTCATGATCAACACACCATCTATTACCTTTTGGCGAGTAGTGTTTCCTAGATTGGTTAGGTGTCGCTTGGGAGCCTCCATCTTGATGTGGAGTTGAACCAAGAAGTTTGTAAGGGCAAGGAGATCACCTTCTTCGTGAAGATCTACCGGAGTGATCCAAGTCCTTCCTGGGCAATGGCCATGGTGGGATAGACAAGGTTTCTTCTTTATGGAGCCTTCATGGGTGGAGCCCTCCGTGGACTCGCGTAGCCATTACCCCTCATGGGTTGAACTCTCCATCAACGTGGACGTACGATAGCACCACCTATCGGAACCACGCCAAAAATCTTCGTGTCTCCATTATGTTTGCCTTCTCTAAACTGTTCCCTTTACCTTCGTATGCAATGTTTTACTTTCCGCTGCTATACTCTTAGAATTGCATGTGTAGGTTGATTGCTTGACTTGTGCTAATTGCTAAAATCTGCAACAACTAAAGTTGGGAAAAGGATAGATTTCTATTGGTGAAGTACTCTAATCACCCCCCCCCCATCTAAACATACTTCCGATCCTACAATAGCTGAGTCAACTTTGACCCGGAACCACCTGTCATCCATTATGGTTAGCCCGTAGTGGGTGTAAAAAGTATTTAGCAGTTTTTTGAATTAAAATAGTTCCAGTAATTTCAAAAAATGATTTTAAACTTTAAAAATTAATAGAAAATAAATCATAAGTCGGATGTAAATAAATTTTATATGAAAATTGCTCAAAAAACGTAGCGAATTCAAATATGCAATCCATTCATTTGTCACATGCCCCTAGCATGCTAAACATGGAACCGTCCCCTCTCTTTTGTTTGTCCGAAAAATGCCAAACGGCGGGAAAACCCCTCCGGATGTTTTCCCTCTCCGTCTACAACATATAGTACTATGTTAGGTCACCCCTAGCACTACTAGTTGTCGTGTCATGCTTAATGATGCACCTATTTGCATTGTATTTACTATTTCTTCCCCCTCTTCTCTCTCGTAGACCCCGAGACTGATGTTGCCCCTGTGATCCACTACGTCAATGATGACCCTTCTTCCCTTGCAGCAGAGCTTACAAGCAAGCAAACCCCCTTAATCATTATGATATGACCCATTTTCCTTCTCACTTATGCTTGCATTCGAACTACTACTGCTTTTTGTATGATCCTATTCTAATGCATAGCCTAATTTTGTAACCTTCACTTGTTACCTTACCTGCTTATCCTAAACTGCTTAGTATAGGTTCGTTAATGATCCACTAGTGAAGCCTCACATTGTCCCGGTTACCCCTGCTTTATGTTCGATGACTCAATCAACGTGATCGACGTCCAGAGCCCGACACATCACATCACAACCCCCTTAGTTGCTCGACGCTGCAGAGCTACTATCGAGTGCCGAGGATGATACCTTGTATAGCACTTCTGATGTTAACTCAATAGTGTAGTGAATCGGTCGTGGTCTTCGAGGGTGATTCCTCCTTCACCACTCCCGATAACAACTCTGTCGTGCAACCCCTCAAGTGCGTACCATCGAGGGTGATTCCTCCAAGTCCACCTTGACAGTTACATCGAGTGGGAATCCATTGAGGGTGATTCCTCGGGTTTCCCGTTTGCTGTTTTGGACACATGGTTACTTTGACTTTATACCAGAACCATGGCTGAAGTCGGGTCGGCCCCGAGGGGTACCCGCGAGAGAAAAGTGAAGTCGGGTTGACCGTTAGTGCACCCACGAGTTGATGTGTAGTCGGGTTGTCCTGGAGGGTACCCGCGAGTTTTCTACGCGGCACCGGCCGGGCATTCTCAGCCCTTGTCGTAAGTCTGTGAGATGGGAAGACGGGACCACATATCGTGGATCATTGATTGTTACCGCATGCTCCCAAGACACTAACGATTTGGATATGTGATCCGAGTAGGCCTCTGGCATTTTTGCACTGACCACCACATAGGAATAAATATGGGCACTCTGCATCGCATGTATCAGTCGAAAGCTCTTCAGATGTCAGCGACTGAGCAGCGCACGCCCGGGTGGCCCACGTAAGCACCTCCTTGTATAAGGAGGTTGCCAGGACTAACATATGCCGCGTACGCAACATGCAAGAGTGCAAAGGGCGATGGGCCCAAGACCCTGATACGTCTCCGTCATATCTATAATTTTTGATTGTTCCATGCCAATATTATTCACCTTCATATACTTTTTGGCAACTTTTTATATTATTTTTGGGAATAACTTATTGATCCAGTGCCCAGTGCCAATTCCTGTCTGTTGCATGTTTTTTGTTTCGCAGAAACCCAATATCAAACATAGTCCAAACAGGATAAAAACGGAAGGAGATTTTTTTTGGAATATTTATGATTTTTGGGAAGTGAAATCAACGCGAAACGGTGTCCGGGGTGGTCACGAGGTAGGGGGCGCGCCCTACCCCCCCAGGCGTGCCCCTGACCCTCGTGGTCCACCCGTAAGGCGGTTGACGCTCTTCTTTTGGCGCAAGAAAGCTAATTTTATAAGAAAGATCTGGGCGAAAGATTCACCCCAATCGCAGTTACGGATCTCCAGATATAAAGGAAACGGTGAAGGGGTAGAATCAGAGAACGCATAAGCAGAGAGATAGATCCAATCTCGGAGGGGCTCTCGCCCCTCCCAAGCCATGGGAGACATGGAACAGAGGGGAAACCCTTCTCCCATCTAGGGAGGAGGTCAAGGAAAAAGAATAAGAAGGGGGGCCCTCTCCCCCTTGCTTCCGGTGGCGCCGGAGAGCTGTCGGGGGCCATCATCATCACCGCGATCTTCACCAACACCGCCGCCATCTTCACCAACATCTCCAACAACTCTTCCTCCCTCTATGCAGCGGTGTAACCTCTCTCTTACCCGCTGTAATCTCTACTTAAACATGGTGCTCAACGCTATATATTATTTCCCAATGATGTATGGCTATCCTATGATGTTTGAGTAGATCTGTTTTGTCCTAATTGCTATTTGATGATCGTGATTGGTTTGAGTTGTATGTTTTATTATTGGTGCTGTCCTATGGTGCCCTCCATGTCGCGCAAGCGTGAGGGATTCCCGCTGTAAGGTGTTGCAATATGTTCATGATTCGCTTATAGTGGGTTGGTGAGTGACTGAAACACAAACCCGAGTAAGAGGGATTGTTGCGTATGGGATAAAGGGGACTTGATGCTTTAATGCTATGGTTGGGTTTTACCTTAATGAATCTTTAGTAGTTGCGGATGCTTGCTAGAGTTCCAATCATAAGTGCATATGATCCAAGTAGAGAAAGTATGTTAGCTTATGCCTCTCCCTCAAATAAAATTGCAATAATGATTACCGGTCTAGTTATCGATTGCCTTGGACAAATAACTTTCTCGTGACAACAAGCTCTTTACTTTTACTAATTTAGTTGTGTCTTTATCTAAACAGCCCCTAGTTTATATTTATTTGATCTTTATTGTCTTGCAAACCTATCCTTTCGCACCTACAAAGTACTTCTAGTTTCATACTTGTTTCCGGTAAAGCGAACGTCAAGCGTGCGTAGAGTTGTATCGGTGGTCGATAGAACTTTAGGGAATATTTATTCTACCTTTAGCTCCTCGTTGGGTTCGACACTCTTACTTATCGAAAGAGGCTACAACTATCCCCTATACTTGTGGGTTATCAAGACCTTTTTCTGGCGCCGTTGCCGGGGAGCAATAGCGTGGGGTGAATATTCTCGTGTGTGCTTGTTTGCTTTATCACTAAGTAATTTTTATTTGTTGTTCTTAGTTGTTCTCTATCTTTAGTTATGGATATGGAACGCAAAATACCAAAAAAAAATTAGCTATACTTGCTACTCATGAGGATGGGGTAACTCCTAAAACCCTCGATTCTCATTATGCGAAAGATATTGTGTACTACTTTGATAATCCTGAGAAAACCCCATTCAACTTTATAATGGGAGTAACGTTGGATCAACGTGAATACTTTAGGGATTATCGCTTGACAGAAAAAGGGAAACTATTATGGGATCAAATTCATATATTGAAGTGGTATGCTTGGCAACTGTGCGTGGAATATGATTATACTTGTTGCTCTAGGATGAATTCTCCGCATCTTCCCTTTTCATGCAAATTCAATGATAATAAAACCTTAGCTTCTTATGCTAATGGGATATATGATTACTATGATGTGGAACAAATAGAAGAATTTGTTGCTTTTATGGGTGCTTATGAAATTGAAGCTATGTGTAAAGAGTTTGAGGATTTTGATGATGCTGTTTATAGATCTAAAAATTCGGCTATCCTCAAATATTGCTATGAGAATTATAAATACAATTATGAAATCAATACACTTATTAAGAAAGTCTCCACTGTCCAAGAAGAGACTAATATCTTGCAGGAGCCTATGGAAGAAGAAATTGATGAAACAGTGAGCTCATTGGATGAAAAAGATGACGAGGAGAGCGAAGAACAAAAGGAGGAAGAGCGGATTAGCTACCCGTGCCCACCTTCTAATGAGAGTAACCCTCCAACTCATACATTATTTAATTCCCCTTCGCGCTTACTGAAGGATGATTGCTATGATGACTGTTATGATCCCTATGATTCTTTTGAAATATCCCTTTTTGATGATGCTTGCTATGCTTGTGGCCAAGATGCCAATATGAATTATGCTTATGGAGATGAACTTGCTATAGTTCCTTATGTTAAACATGAAATTGTTGCTATTGCACCCACACATGATAGTCCTATTATCTTTTTGAATTCTCCCTACTACACTATATCGGAGAAGTTTGTGCTTATTAAGGATTATATTGATGGGTTGCCTTTTACCGTTGCACATGATAATTTTGATAGATATAATATGCATGTGCTTACTGCTCCTACTTGCAATTATTATGAGAGAGGAACTATATCTCCACCTCTCTATGTTTCCAATACGTTAGAATTGCAAGAAACTGCTTATAATATGCATTGGACTTTACTATGTGTGCATGAATTGTTCTTTTATGACATGCAGATGCATAGGAAAAGAGTTAGACTTCGTTGTTGCATGATATATGTTACTTTGTGCTCACTACTAAATTACAAATCATCGCTAATTAAAATTGGCTTTGATATACCTTGGGATCCGGGTGGATCCATTACTTGAGCACTAAAATGCCTAGCTTAATGGCTTTAAAGAAAGCGCTGCCAGGGAGACAACCCGGAAGTTTTAGAGAGTCATTTATTTCTGTTGAGTGCTTTTATATAGTTTAAAAACAAAAAAAAGAGGGGAACCTAAAAACTTTTCAAAAAGGAAAGTGAAAGTGAGAGAGACAAGCATTGTTGAAGTGGGAGAGCTCCTTGAACTTTGTTCACGCTCACCGAAACTTTGTGAATCTTAATTACATAAAATTTTCATCAAAAATAATTATCCCCTTGTACAATTCCATTTTATTATAAAAATAATGTGCCAAGGTTTGCCTTTAGGATGTTTACAATGCTTGTTGGTTTGTATGGTGCAGGACAGAAACTTTGGCTGTAGTGCGGGATTTTACATTTTTAAGTAGAACGTCAATTGGTTCTGATTCTTTTTGCACTGTCTTTCTGTAAAACTTTTTTATTTTTCCTAATTTTTGTAGAATTGTTGGGGTACCAGAAGTATGGTGGATGTTCAGATTTCTACAGGCTGTTCTGTTTTTGACAGATTCTGTTTTTGATGCATAGTTTGCTTGTTTTGATGAATCTATCAATTTATATCAGTGTATTAAGCCATGGAAAAGTTATATTACAGTAGACACAATGCAAAAACAAAATATGAATTGGTTTGCAACAGTACTTAGAGTGGTGATTTGCTTTATTATACTAACGGATCTTACCGAGTTTTCTGTTGAAGTTTTGTGTGGATGTAGTGTCTAATCGAGGATGTTTCGATATGAGAAGAAGGAAGAGAGGCAAGAGCTCAAGCTTGGGGATGCCCGAGGAACCCCAAGTAAATATTCAAGGAGACTCAAGCGTCTAAGCTTGGGGATGCTGGGGAGGCATTCCCTCTTTCTTCAACAAGTATCGGTATGTTTTCGAATTCGTTTCGTTCGTGCATTATGTGCAAGTCTTGGAGCGCCTTTTGCATTTAGTTTTCATTTTTCTTCTATGCACCATGATGGTATGAGATAGTCCTTGGTTGATTTATAGAATGCTCATTGCACTTCACTTAAATCTTTTGAGTATGGCTTTATAGAATGCTTCATGTGCTTCACTTATATCATTTAAAGTTTGGATTGCCTGTTTCTCTTTACATAGAAAACCGCCATTTGTAGAATGCTCTTTTGCTTCACTTATACTTGTTAGAGCGTGGGCATATCTTTTGTAGAAAGAACTATACTATCTTGCTTAACTTATATCAATTTAGAGAGATGACAGGAATTGGTCATTCACATGGTTAGTCATAAAATCCTACATAAACTTGTAGATCGCTAAATATGATATGTTTGATTCCTTGCAATAGTTTTGCGATATAAAGATGGTGATATTAGAGTCATGCTAGTGGGTGGTTGTGGATTGTAGAGACACTTGTGTTGAGGTTTGCAAGTCCCGTAGCATGCACGTATGGTAACCGTTGTGTGACAAATTTGAAGCATGGGGTGTTTCTTTGATTGTCTTCCTTATGAGTGGCACTCGGGGATGAGCGATGGTCTTTTCCTTCCAATTTATCCCCCTAGGGGAATGCGTAGTAGTAATTTGCTTCGAGGGCTAATAAACTTTTGCAATAAGTATATGAGTTCTTTATGACTAATGTGAGTCCATGGATTATACGCACTTTTACCTTTCCATCATTGCTAGCCTCTTCGGTACCGTGCATTGCCCTTTCTCACCTCGAGAGTTGGTGCAAATTTCGCTGGTGCATCCAAACCCTGTGATACGATACACTCTATCACACATAAGCCTCATTATATCTTCCTCAAAACAGCCACCATACCTACCTATCATGGCATTTCCATATCCATTCCGAGATATATTGCCATGCAACTTCTATCATCATCGTATTCATGACTTGAGCATTCATTGTCATATTGCTTTGCATGATCGTAAGATAGCTAGCATGATGTTTTCAAGGCTTGTCCCTTTTTTGATGTCATTGCTACGCTAGATCATTGCACATCCCGGTACACCGCCGGAAGCATTCATATAGAGTCATATCTTTGTTCCAGTATCGAGTTGTAATATCGAGTTGTAAGTAAATAAAAGTGTGATGATCATCATTAGAACATTGCCCCACAAAAAAAGGGGGAAAGGCCAAAGAAGCCTAAATAAAAAAAAGGGGGCCAAAGAAGCCCATTCAAAAAAAGGGGGCAATGTTACTATCTCTTTTTCCACACTTGTGCTTCAAAGTAGCACCATGTTCTTCATGTAGTGAGTCTCATATATTGTGCTTCAAATTAGCAACATGTTCTTCATATAGATTGTCTCCTATGTTGTCACTTTCATATACTAGTGGGAATTTTCATTATAGAACTTGGCCTGTATATTCCAACGATGGGCTTCCTCAAATGCCCTAGGTCTTCATGAGCAAGCAAGTTGGATGCACACCCACTTAGCTTCTTTTGTTGAGCTTTCATACACTTATAGCTCTTAGTGCATCCGTTGCATGGCAATCCCTACTCCTCGCATTGACATCAATTGATGGGCATCTCCATAGCCCGTTGATTAGCCGCGTCGATGTGAGACTTTCTCCTTTTTTGTCTTCTCCACATAACCTCCATCATTATATTCTATTCCACCTATAGTGCTATATCCATGGCTTGCGCTCATGTATTGCGTGACGGTTGAAAAAGCTGAAGCGCGTTAAAAAGTAGGAAACAATTGCTCGGCTCGTCATCGGGGTTGTGCATGATGGGAGCATTTTGTGTGACGAAAATGAAGCATGGACAAACTGTATGATTTTGTAGGGATAAGCTTGCTTCGGCCTTGTTGTTTTGAAAAGACATGATTGATTTATTGGTACGCTCGAAGTATTATTGCTTTTATGTCAAATGATAGACTATTGCTTTCAATCACTCGTGTCTTAATATTCATGCCATGATTAGACATATGATCAAGATTATGCTAGGTAGCATTCCACATCAAAAATTATCTTTTTTATCATTTACCTACTCGAGGACGAGCAGGAACTAAGCTTGGGGATGCTGATACGTCTCCGTCATATCTATAATTTTTGATTGTTCCATGCCAATATTATTCACTTTCATAAACTTTTTGGCTACTTTTTATATTATTTTTGGGACTAACTTATTGATCTAGTGCCCAGTGCCAGTTCCTGTCTGTTGCATGTTTTTTGTTTTGCAGAAACCCAATATCAAACGGAGTCCAAACAGGATAAAAACGGATGGAGATTTTTTTTTGGAATATTTATGATTTTTGGGAATTGAAATCAACGCGAAACGGTGTCCGGGGTGATCACGAGGTAGGGGGGCGCGCCCTACCCCCCAGGCATGCCCCTAACCCTCGTGGTCCACCCGTAAAGCGAATGACACTCTTCTTTCGGTGCAAGAAAGCTAATTTTATGAGAAAGATCTGGGCGAAAGATTCACCCCAATCGGAGTTACGGATCTCCAGATATAAAGGAAATGGTGAAGGGGTAGAATCAGAGAACGCAGAAACAGAGAGATAGATCCAATCACGGAGGGGCTCTCACCCCTCCCAAGCCATGGGAGCCATGGAACAGAGGGGAAACCCTTCTCCCATCTAGGGAGGAGGTCAAGGAAGAAGAAGAAGAAGGGGGGCCCTCTCCCCCTTGCTTCCAGTGGCGTCGGAGCGCTGCCGGGGGCCATCATCATCACCGCGATCTTCACCAACACCACCGCCATCTTCACCAACATCTCCAACAACTCTTCCTCCCTCTATGCAGCGGTGTAACCTCTCTCTTACCCGCTGTAATCTCTACTTAAACATGGTGCTCAACGCTATATATTATTTCCCAATGATGTATGGCTATCCTATGATGTTTGAGTAGATCTGTTTTGTCCTAATGGCTATTTGATGATCGTGATTGGTTTGAGTTGTATGTTTTATTATTAGTGCTGTCCTATGGTGCCCTCCGTGTCACGCAAGCGTGAGGGATTCCCGCTGTACGGTGTTGCAATATGTTCATGATTCGCCTATACTGGGTTGGTGAGTGGCTGAAACACAAACCCGAGTAAGAGGGATTGTTGCGTATGGGATAAAGGGGACTTGATGCTTTAATGCTATGGTTGGGTTTTACCTTAATGAATCTTTAGTAGTTGTGGATGCTTGCTAGAGTTCCAATCATAAGTGCATATGATCCAAGTAGAGAAAGTATGTTAGCTTATGCCTCTCCCTCAAATAAAATTGCAATAATGATTACCGGTCTAGTTATCGATTGCCTTGGACAAATAACTTTCTCGTGACAACAAGCTCTTTACTTTTACTAATTTAGTTGTGTCTATATCTAAACAGCCCCTAGTTTATATTTACTTGCTCTTTATTGTATTGCAAACCTATCCTTTCGCACCTACAAAGTACTTCTAGTTTCATACTTGTTTCCGGTAAAGCGAACGTCAAAGCGTGCGTAGAGTTGTATCGGTGGTCGATAGAACTTTAGGGAATATTTATTCTACCTTTAGCTCCTTGTTGGGTTCGACACTCTTACTTATCGAAAGAGGCTACAACTATCCCCTATACTTGTGGGTTATCAGACCCCTGCGCCCTTAGGATGTAGATTAGCGTGTTGGCCTCTCTGTTGAGCCTAGGTAGGACTGCGGTGTGTTGATCAGCCGAGGCCGGTCATGACCTGATGGTGTGTCCGCCCGGAGTTGATCGAGCATGTTGGGTGAGTTTGTGCACCCCTGCAGGGAAGATTGATCTATTTGAATAGCCGTGTCCACGGTAATGGACGCTCGGAGTTGTATCTCGATCGATACAACTAGAACTGGATGCTGAGGCATGAAATGAATATGTGGCTCTGGGATTGCTTTCTCGCAGGGAGTCGAGAAAGGATCTCTAGGTGCTAATGCTACAACAAACTTTATAATATGCTTTTATGTACTCTTCTAAATGCTGCAAGATGCTTGAAGATGCTAGTCTTCGATAGGCTAGGCCTTTCCCTTCTCTTCTGGCATTTTTGCAGTTCAGTCCAAAGATATAGCCCCATTCCTTTGAACTCATGCATACTTAGTATAGATCTGATGTAAGTATTACGAGTACATTGGATGAGTACTCATGGTTGCTTTGCTACTTCTTTTCCCCTATACCCGATTGCTTCGATCAGATGACGGAGTCCAGGAGCTAGATGCCACCACTTACGACTACTACTACCCTGAGGGTGCCTACTACTTGATACGTCTCCAACCTATCTATAATTTTTGATTGTTCCATGCTATTAAAGTATCATTCTTGGATGTTTTATTCTCATTTACTAGCCACTTTATATCATTTTTTGGGACTAACGTATTGACAACGTGCCCAGTGCTAGTTGCTAATTTTGCTTGTTTTTTACTTTGCAGAAAATCAATAGCAAACGGAATCCAAATGCCACGAAACTTTTTGGAGAATTTTTTCTGCCCAGAAGACACCCAGGAGGCTCAAGAAGTGCACAAGAAGGGGCATGTGGGGCCCACTAGGCGCCAGGGCACGCCAGGGCCACCAGGCGCGCCCTGGTGGGCAGTGGGGCCCATAGGCACCCCCTCCACTAACCTATGCCTCTATAAATACTCTAAAATCCCCAAAACCCTAGGGAGTCGAGAAACACAATTCCAGCCGCCGCAAATTCCAAAACCACAAGATCCAATCCAGAGGCCTTTTCCGGAACTCTGCCGGAGGGGGAAACAATCACGGAGCGGTTCTTCATCATCACCCTTGCCCCTCCAATAATGTGTGTGTAGTTTACCACAGACCTACGGGTTTGTAGGTAGTAGCTAGATGGAGTCTTCTCTCTTTTTGATCTTCAATACAATGTTCTCCTCGATGTTCTTGGAGATCTATTTGATGTAATGACTTTTGGCGGTGTGTTTGTTGGGATCCGATGAATTGTGAGTTTATGATCAGATCTATCCATGAATAATATTTGAGTCTTTGCTGAACTCTTTTATGCATGACCTTTATAGCCTTGTATTCTTCTCTGAAACTTTGGTTTGATTTGGCCAACTAGATTGATTTTTCTTGCAATGTGAAGAGGGCTTTGTGATGGGTCTTGCGGTGCTCAATCTTAGTGTCAAAAAGATACATGACACGCATGTATCATTGCTATTAAGGATAAAAAGATCGGGTCTATTCCTACATGAATAGATCTTGTCTACATCATGTCATCGTTCTTATTGCATTACTCCATTTCTCAAGGAACTTAATACACTAGATGCATGCGGGATAGCAGTCGATGTCTGGAGTAATAGTAGTAGATGTAGGCAAGAGTCGGTCTACTAATCTTGGACGTGATGCCTATATACATGATCATTGCCTTGGATATCGTCATAATTATTTGTTTTTCTATGAATTTCCCAATAGTAGTTTGTCCACACACACCATATGCTAGTTTCTTCAGAGAAGCCTCTAGTGAAATCTACGACTCCCGGGTCTATTTCCTATTATATTATTTTCGGATCTATTAATCCAAAAGAGCAAAAATACATTGCTGCACTTTTTCTTTACTTATTTTATTTTGTGTTTTTGCTAGATCTATTTATGAAATTTCATAAAATTTAATCTATCTGAATACCAAGGAGGGATTGATAACCCCTCTTACGCGTTGGGTTGCAAGTTTTTGTTGTTTGTGTGCAGGTGTTGTTTACATAGTGTTGCTTGGTTCTCCTACTGGATTGATAATCTTGGTTTCATAACTCAGGGAAATACTTATAGTTGTGGTGCTGCATCATCCTCTCCTCTTCGGGGAATTAACAACTCAGATAAAAGCAATCAGGAAGAATTTCTGGCGTTGTTGCCGGGGAGACATTGTCGGTGTCAAAACCGGCGGATCTCGGGTAGGGGGTCTCGAGCTATGGATCTTGGATTGATGGGGAACAAGGGACGATGAACACGGTATTTACCCAGGTTCGGGCCCTCTCTAAGAGGTAAAACCCTGCGTCCTGCTTGGTTGTATTTGATGTGTATAGTATGGTTATAGAGTCGATCTACCTCGAGATCAGGCGAGCTAAACCCTAGGTTGAGGAGGGATTGGATGTTGCTCTATCCCTAAAGACTAAAACCCCCTGGTTTATATAGAAACCAATAGGTTAGGATTACACGCGATCGGTTACAACAAAGGAAAGATTATGCTAAATATATCTTGACTTGGAGGGCACACCATGACTCTGAAGATCTCCTGTCTAGTTACGGGTCCACGCCCTAGTTCGACTCCATAGGAGCCCATCAGTCTGGCCCATAGGCAATAAGCCAGCGGCCCAAGGACCCCTTAATCCAGGACTCCCTTAGTAGCCCCCAAACTAGCTAGCCCCCAACGCCATGGCTTGTGTTTAGCATCCGCATAGCCCATGGTCTTCGGGTTGCGAGGCGAGTTCTCCATTTTTCCCTGTGCGTGTTCGGAGTCGAGTAGTACCCGAAGTTCAGAGCATTGTGTTTACTTAGCCTTGAAGGCCAAAGTTCCCCAGTGCGGACAGTGCCCTTATCTGAAAACTTTTTGGCGAAGGGCCACATCCTGTCATAATACCATACGGATGGAAGTCCTTGATGCGCGGTTCGAGACCTCATCTCCATTGGTGTGCCTCATCAAGGCAGAGATCATGCCCAGTTTTTTAGGGGATATGATCAATGATTTTGATCATCCCATGCACGCATAATGTCACGAGTTTATCGAGAAGTGGAGAGGCATGCGACATAGAAAAATGAACCCTTGGCCTCTCCGCGGCCTATAAAAGGGGAACAACCGCAGTTTACCATCCTACACCTTCTTCCACCTCTCGACACCACTTTTCCAATCTCCAAAGCTCCAGCGCCCTGCCTTACTCTTCTGTAGTGATTCCCAGCCTTCTCCTAGCTTTGGCCATGCCCGGATCCAGTGCAAATGGCAAGTGGGAGGCCTCCATCATCACCAATAGTGACATCGCTCACCAGGCCGACGTTGCTCACCAGGCCCCCAAGAAAGGCCAAGTCGTCCCCATGCCCAAGCCGGACGAGAGGGTGGTTTTCCTCCCCCACCTCATCTGAGGGCTAGGATTCCCGCTGCACCCCTTCGTGCGGGGATTCATGTTCTTCTATGGGCTGGATTTCCATGATCTAGCCCCCAACTCCCTCCTCCACATCTTGGCCTTCATCATCGTCCGTGAGACCCTTCTGCGGGTCTAGCCGCATTTCGGCCTGTGACTGGAGGTGTTCAATGTCAAGCCGAAGGTGGTCAGAGGCGCTCAGGCGGACTGCAGTGGGGCAATGATTAGCAATCTCACCAGAGTGCAATGGCCGGAGGGCACGTTCATCAACACCATCAAGGTGTGGCAGAAGGAATGGTTCTATATAACGAAGCCATGGGATGCAGCCTGGACAACAAACCCCGAGTTTAGATCCGAACCCCCAGCAAGATTGACCTCGTGGACCAAGAAATGTATTGATTGGGGATCCGCCGATGAGGTGAAGAAATTGCAAAAACTCATTTCCAATGTGATTGAGACCGGCGCCAAGCTGGCCAACGTGGTTCAGATAATGCCCCATCGCCGCCTCCTTCCTTGCAAACAGAGGGAGAGTCCGATGTGGTCTTACAAGCCTGAAGACCTGGTCACCATGCAGTACCTCTTCGGCACCACCCATGACAAGGTGTGGAATCTGCTGTTCAAGCCACAAAAGGAATGGTCGAACGAGAAAGAAGACGTCGGTCTCGATGCCTCAAATCCCCCGAAGAAGGTAATTGATCGTTTGCCCGATTTGACTTCGGATGCTCATACTGTCCAAAGTTCGGCCTAAATCTCTTTTTGTTGCCTTCACAGGGCTGCCGCGAAAAGGCTGAGAAAGATCAGCTGTCCGGCTCTGCTGCACGAAGAGCCTCGATCAGCTAAACTAGGGGCGCTGCTGGTCATGGTGCCGCTAAGAAGAAAGGGAAGAAGAAGAAGGATCTGTCGGGGGCCAGGGGAGGCATCCGATTGAGAAACTGTCCAGACATCAAGGTCGGAGACGTTGCGGCCCTGTCTGCCCAGGACGGGGAGGAGGACGAAGACGAGGAGGAAAGTGCCTCCTCCCACTCCAAGAAGAGGACGGTGTCCTAAGACGTCGAGGAGGAGCAACCTCCTCGGGCCCCGAAGAGGCAGTGCAGGCCCAAGTTGGTCTTGCCCGAGAGCTCGGACTATGATGAGGAGTCTGTGGCATCTGAAGAGGTCCCGAAGAAGGACCGCGGGGTCAAAGCCTCCCTCCACAAGGTATGAACTTCAGCATTTCTTATTTCGTTTTTACTAGTCCCTTACGGATGGAAACCAATTGTGTGATATCACAGCCCCTCGCCCGGCCACCCTGCCGAGCAGACCTCGGAGGGGAGTACGGACCGTCCGGGCCCTCCCAGCCAGTCGCACCTGAGCCCCCAAGGCCCTCATAGGTGCCGGTCCCGCCTTCTGACGAAGGGGGGGGGCTAAGGTCCCACCGCTCACATAGAACACCAACAACCAGGTGGCGGGCTGGCTGGACGTGATGGAGGAGTTGGTGAACAACTCCATTATCATCGACGAGCACCGCACCCTTATGGGTGTGGTTCTACAGGTTGTTCAGTCTGTCCACACCGTACTGAACGACACTATCCAAGGCCTTTCAATAGGATTTGAGGTGAGTCAAGTAATGCTCCTTCTCCGTAAAACGGAAATATTCTTTGGCTAGAGTTTGAGTAGGCCTTGTGCAAAACAACCCCCGAGACTCTGAGGATTTGCAAAAAACCTTACACGGGGTCGAATATCCGTAGGCCAGTATTTAAAGAGTCATGGTTGGTTTGATATTGCGGGTGTCGTCCTTGGCCACAACTGCTAATGCCGCTGCCCTGCAAGAGATGGATCAGAAGCTTAAACGCTCCGATGAAGAGCTTGACCTCATCAACAAATGGCTTGATGAGGCGCAAGGTAATCCCCTATCGAAATGCATAGTGAACACCGCCAAACACCTACGTTCTGGATTGTATGCTGCGCACATGGTGTTTGGTGACTACAACTGCTGCTGCGGAGGTCGAGGGCCTTAAGGCCGCACTGAAGAAGGCCGAAGCCGAGGCGACCGAGAAGAAGGCGGTTGTCGAGAAGGCAATTATCGAACTCGAGACGGCGAGGACCGCCGGTGAGAAGCACGAGGCTCGAGTGGCCAAAGTGCAGGTGGAGCTCAAGGATGTCGTCACGAAATGTGAGGCCCTTGAGCAAAAACAGAAAGAGCAGTCCTTCGAGTTATCCAAGGCAGAAAGAGAGCTTCAGGAGACCAGAACGGAAGTGCGGGGTGCCCGGAAGGAGCTCCGCCAAGTGAAGCAAATTGCAGATGGTAAGAAATACTTACTATAGAGTGTTTCTGGTGGCCACGAGTTCACCTTGATGATGCGAGTCTGGCGCTCCGCAGGCATTTTTGCCGAACTTCCGAAGAGTGCGGCAGTTGCGACGGAGCACTATGCCACGTGGGAGGAGTACTCCAAACAGCGGCTTTTCTGGTCGCAGTTCCAGCCGCCCAAGCACCCTCCCCTCCTCAACAACAAGATGAAGCAGCCGATGGAGCTGCATCGGATGGCCGAGTCGGCCCTGAAGGACCTGTATGTCTAGCTGTGGCCCATAGACGCTATTTCGGACAACTACTTCATCCTGGTGTAGAAGCTGCGTGACGCGCCGCCCCGAACTGATATAGTGAAGCGTTCTGCATGCCTCGAGGGAGCTAGGTTGGCCTTTGCGAAGACCATGGTTCATTGGCCAAATATCAAGACGATGGACATGGCCACCTGCCCCTGCCGGTTGGGAAAGAGCATCGCCATCCTGACCTGTATTTCGTACAAGTTATGGATGGTGCTCGGGCGAGGGCCAGTGTTGAAAAGATGAAATCACTGACTGGTTGTATTAAGTTGTTGTCTGGACCTTGTGCTTTATAACGCGACCCGTTTGCATGTGTTAAACTATGATGGTTTTATTTTGACTCATGTGTTGCCGTTTGTTTATTCTGAAAGTTGCCAGTCGTCGGCTTCAGCCCCCAAGTGAATAACATGAGGCGTGTTTCGTCTCTACACTGTTACCCTTAGCCGATGTCTCAGTTCCCGAAGGCAGTAGTGCATGAGAGAGACTAGGCAATCAGACTATGCAGCTTTATTACTTTCACTTGGCCATAGGAGCTTGAATATGGGAGCTAACGACTAGCCCCCAATGCTTTGTGATGTACGGGGAAGCCGAGGCGTTCCGTTGATCACGTGGTTTGTACTAGGACGAACCCTTCGTATGACACAGAAAAATCGTCAACAATTTTTGAGTTTAACTCTTGTCATCGGATTGCCGACCAGTTCAGGCGTACTATGACGGTCAGTTTTTGACATTCTCCCCTGACGTACTTAACTGGGCTAGCCAAAAGTACAATGCACAGGGATTCTCCATTTACCTTCTTGGCCGAATGTGCGGAACGTAAGAAGGCAAACACAGGAGTCGGCAACCCAACTATTGCTCCAAGACATAGTTTGGAACTAGTGCATATATTGCAATATCCAAGACACCGAACACATAATGGAACATGGTGCCGGACTTGGTACGTACAACTGACGAGGAGATCAAGCCCTTGGTCAGTTAACCGATATATATTTGTTACACAATATGTGCATGCCAAGCTGTTCAAAGACGGGAAAAAGGAAAAGGAAGGGTCTAGAAAAGACAGATGTACGGACACCGTAAAAGGTGTTTTTTATTTTCCATAAGCTCGGGACGTCTATCCATACAATTCGAACTGTCGAGGCATTTATTATAAATAAAAATTTACAGAGGAAAGGTTTACACCGGGCCTTGATGCATGGGTCGAAGCCTCAAGTGTGCCCTGCTGCACGTCTGCGCCTTTGCTTCTGCTTGGTAGAGGGCGTCCATGTAGAGAAACGTGTGCCGGCGAGGGAGGTCTTGAATAGGAACCTTGGGACGTAGCCGCATAGTCACAACTTGAAGTCGGGTGAGTCCGGAGTCATACCCTTTGCAGTCCAAGGATGCGGTAATCCCATAGTTCGGTTAAGCCAAACATATGGTGATATTGCTTGACATAAGCCCCCACGGCCGCCCATGGTATCTTGAGTGCGAAGTTGTGCTGACGAGGCACGTAGAGCGCGACTATGGTGGGTGTGCCATGGGGTGTGTGTCCCTAGTTGCAGTAACGCGGGCGGGCTCCCATGACGGGGATCCGGTTCGAGCCCGTTTACTTGTACCTCTAGCCTTTACAGCGGACTGATAACTGGGCCCATTGGTGCCGGCTTGGTCTTCGATTGCCAGGGTCGTGGTGCGTTCCTCGGTCCGGAGTGAGTGCTCCATGTTGCCGTTAATCGTTATGACGCCCGAAGGACCAAGCATCTTCAGCTTGAAGTATGCAGAATGCGAGACGATGTTGAATTTAGCGAACGTCGTTCCGCCGAGGAGGGCATGGTAGCCACTACAGAAAGGTGCGATATCGAAGATTAAGTCTTCGCTTCAAAATTAGTCCGGCGAGTCGAATACTACTTCTAGAGTCACCGTGCCCGTGCAGCGGGCTTCTACGCCTAGAATAACTCCCTTAAAGGTGGTGTTGCTGGGCTTGATCCTTGACGGATCGATCCCCATTTTCCTCAGCGTGTCTGCATAGATCAGATTGAGGCTACTGCCTCCGTCCATAAGGACTCTAGTGAGGTGGTACCCGTCGACAATGGGGTCGAGTACCAGGGCCACCGATCCTCCATGATGGATATTGGTCGTATGGTCCCTGCGATCAAAGGTGGTCAGGTAAGCCGGCTACGGGTTAAACTTCGCGCTACGGGCTCGACAGGGTAAACATCTCGTAGCGTGCGCCTCCTCTGCTTCCTTGGTTTGTGGGTGTCATAGATCATCTTCGCCATCTTGATCTTACGAGGGAAGGATTTTTGTCCTCCGTTGTTCGGCCTGCGGGGCTCCTCATCATCTTGCTCTGAGAGCTTTTAACAGAGTCCCCAGTTGTGAGCTTGCTGGCTTGTTTTATCACCCAACAATTACGGTTGGTGTGGTTGGTGGGCTTCTCGGGGGTGCCATGGATCTGGCTGGGCCTGTCCAAGATTGCATCCAATTTAGTTGGTCCATCCTAGTTGCCTTCAGAAGGCTTTTTCCATGGCCCAGACTCTGGATTACGGAATCAAGCGTTTACTGCCTTTTCATCGACTTCACCGTTGTTGTGGCGATGCTTGTTCTTATTGCATCGTGGCATTCCATTCCCGTCCCGGACATTAGAGGTGTTGGGGGCTTCTGGGTTGGTGCTTCTACGAGCCAACCGTCTATCCTCTCCGACGCATAAGCGGGACATCAGGGAGGTAAGCGCCAACATTGTTCTCAGCTTCTCTTGGACGAACTGACATTTTTGCCATTCACCCAAAATACTATGCTTGAAGGCAGCTATAGCTTCGGCATTCGGACAGCCAATGATCTGGTTCTTCTTGGTCAAAAATTGGTTCCAAAATTGCTGGGCTGACTCATCGGCTGCTGGATTACGTGGCTCAGGTCATCAGCGTCCGGGGGCCACACATACGTGCCCTGAAAGTTAGCTCGGAAGGCATCCTCGAGTTCCTCCCAACATCCTATGGAGTCTTCAGGGAGGCTATTTAACCAGTGTCGAGTCGGACCCATGAGTTTTAATCGTAGGTATTTGATGGCATGGAGGTCGTCTCCTCGTGCCATGTGAATGGGCAGTAGGAAGTCTTCAATCCACACAGTCGATCCGTTGTCCCATCGTATGGCTCGATATTTACAGGCTTAAAGCCTTCCGAGAATTGGTGTTGCATCACCCTATCTGTGAAACACAGAGGGTGAGCGGCGCCTCTAACTCGGGCCACATCGCGCCAGAGACCATCTGTCATCTGGACTTGTTGTTACTCCCGAGCTCTGTCATTTCTGTCTAACCAGGCTTGGTATCCATCCTGTCTAACAGGAGGATTATCTTTGGGTCCGCAGATGGACCTTGTCAGACCTGCCTGGGTGTTCAAGTTGCATCGTAGGCCGTACTCATAGGTTGGCTGTAATGGCTCCTTGCCTTGACGATGAGGTGGAGCGGGAGGCGGTTCAGCTTTATCAGCTGCCATGTCCCGTCCTCGAGGGGGGCGGTCCGGCTGTTCTGCTCGGGTGTGCCTTGGAGGTGTGTGCTCTATGGCCTCGTTATCGAATTGCGACATTAGTCTTCGCATCGGATAGCTATTGGTTTGTTGTTCGTAGCCGTACTCCTCTTTAGCAACCAGGACCTTAGTCCATCTGTCATTGAGGCTATCCTGTTAGGCCTTTATTTTTTGCCGTTGTTTCTTCACACTACGCGCGTGGCAATTAGCTGCCATTTGAACCGCTCTAGATCCAGCGGGTCTTCGGGGACGATAAAATCTTCATCACCCAAACTGACCTCCTCTTTAGAAAGGGGGAGGTAGATACTGTCTGCATAGTCATTGAGGTCTTCAAGGTTGAGCGGATCCTCGTGCTCCTCATGATCGTCTCATGGTTGTTCATCGGCGCAGGGGTCATCGAGGTTGTCAATATTATCCGCAGTGCCATTCTCTCTGGTGTCCGTGTTGCTTGCATGCCTTCAGTGCGCCTTTGAGTAGCGCCGTTGTCTGTGGTGCTTCGGAGGCTCATCGCTAGGCGTGCTGTTATCCTTCCCAGGAGTGCCGTCATTATCTTTTGAGGTGTCCACTATGTATACGTCGTAAGTGGACTTGGGCATCCAGCGGCCGGTGATAGGGGGCGGCATTGGTGTTAGCCATGGCTCCACTATCCTCGTCCATGTATTCAAGGTTCTCCAAACTATAACCCAACATGATGGTTAAGTCTTCGACTTTGTCTACTAGGTGGGCGGTGGGAGGGCTGTAAAATTCCCTATAATTCACCTCAAGGGGATGTTGCACGCAGGCCGAGGGTGGATCCTCACGAATAGCCATCATCTGGATTCGGTCCAGCGCCTCATGTAATAAAGCGAGGGTCGTCGGACTGGTACGCTGTGGCCGCCGAGGGCTGGTCTCCAGCGTGGCGGGGCAAGCAATGATCTGGGTCTAGGCTGGATCCTGTTTTTCAAGGGTCGAGTCGAGCTCAAGGCCTGGGGTCGGCCTTATGGTCAGATATGCAGGAGGGACTGAGGGTAGGACCTGGTCCTCGGATGCTTCCTCCATATTAGGGCTCGAGGCCAAGTTGGTGAGGGGGAGTTCGGCAAGGGATGATTCCTAATTTCCGAACATCGACCCAGCACTAGGGCTCAAAGCCAGATCCGTGGCATGGGGGACGGTTCGGGTAGGGGTGACTCCTAGAGTCCGAACACCACCCCCATACTGAGGCCTGAAGCCGAGTCTTCGGCGGGCGTCATTAGCGTGGCCGAACAGGATCCCTGGTCTCCAGACGGGGCAAAGATGTTTGGGCTCAAGGTCGGCTGAGGGGTTGAGGCTGATCTGTAGATCGGATCGGGAGAAGACTCCAAAGCGAGCCCTGCGGGGCCCATGGGAGTACCGAGCGAGGTCGCGAATCCGGCGAAGACTAGATCACCTCGGGCATCCGTGACATACTCCAGGTTGCCGAATCTAATTTAGTGCTCGGGGGCGAAATTGTCGATTTCGTCTAGATGACAGGTTGGGTTGTCATGCAGCACAATGCTTCTGAACGCGAAGAGCTGGTCGGGGACAAAGAGGCCCACGGAGTTGACGCCGTCTCCGATGATCAGGCGAGCCATTGATCCATCGGTGACCCAACAACGGAACTCTCAATGAAAGCATCAATGTCGGTGTCAAAACCGGTGGATCTCGGGTAGGGGATCCCGAGATGTGGATCTTGGATCGACGGGGAACAAGGGACGATGAACGCGGTGTTTACCCAGGTTCGGGCCCTCTCTAAGAGGTAAAACCCTACGTCATGCTTGATTGTATATGATGTGTATAGTACAGTTACAGAGTCGATCTACCTCGAGATCAGGTGAGCTAAACCCTAGGTTTGGGAGGGATTGGATGTTGCTCTAGCCCTAAAGACTAAACCCCTATGTTTTATATAGACATTGGTAGGGCTATGGTTACACATGATTGATTACAACAAAGGAAAGATTATGAAAAATATTGACTTGGAGGGCACACCACGACTCCGAAGATCTCCTGTCTGGCTATGGGTCCATGCCCTAGCTCGACTCCATAGGAGCCCATCAGTCCATCCCATAGGAAAAAAGCCCGCGGTCCGAGGACCCCTTAATCCAGGACTCCCTTAGACATCATCAACATCTATCAGGTCCCTATGCACAAACTTTCATCTCCTTGCAATTTATTTTATTTGCCATTTGCCTCTCGTTTTCATCTCCCCCACTTCTAAAACATTTTTGCTAAAATACAAAATATTTTTTGTTTGCCTTTTCTTTGCTTCTTTGCTTGCTTTGAACCTATCATCATGATTGATTTTGGTATGGCAGAAATAGATGATGGCAGAACTCCTAAAATTGGATGTTCTGGTAATCTAGATGCTAAAACTTTTGTTTTGGGACAAGGGAATGTAAGCTTCATCCAAGATTTCTTTAATTGTGTTGGAACTTTGACTTGTGATGATGCTCCTATACTTAAAAGAACTAAAACTTATGCATAAGCTATTTCGGCACTAGTTCTGAAACTTGAGAAGATATTTATTCACAGTCATCCTACCTTGCAATGATTGTTTTATGATCTACCTATTATAAAGGATCCTAGAGCTAAAAATATAGCCACCCTTGTCCTTATGAATGAATTTGATCACATAGTGCGGGAAGCTAGGGAAATCTTTGATTTTTATGGTATGGACCGTGAAAAACCGGCAATAGATGAGATTCTTTACAATAATGATTATGTATTAAGACATTTTCTTGGCAATGATTGCATCTTTGATGAGATCCTTGAAAATGAAGTTCCCATTTTGGATATGATCCAACAAGTTTTCAATGATGTTAATCAACAATATTCTTGGATCGTAGCCGAAAACCAAAGGGATTTGCAAATGGTCAACTTGACAATGCTAAAATTTCTATGGATAATGTATTTCAATTTATATTTGAAAAACCTCCTAACAAAAACATATCTACGGAAAGTAAGAAGAAAGATGACAATACTTGAATCTATGCATTATGCCTTGCTAGGGGCATAAAACAATAGCGCTTGTTGGGTGGCAACCCAATGAATGAAATATTTTTTTCACTTTGTTTATGTTCTTGTGCGTTTACACAATTATGCGACTATCATGATTGTGTTTCTATGTTTCAATTAGTGTTTGTGCCAACTAAAGCCTTTAGGATCATGTTGGGTAGAAACTTTTGCGTCCAGTAACAGAACTGTTAAAAATCACTAAAGCGACAAAAAAACTATCAATATTTTACACATGATTGATATAAAAATTGCCTACATTGTCCTAATTTTTTAGAATTTTTGGAGTTACAGAAGTATGGTAAAATTCCAGGTTACTACAAATTGTTCTGTTTTTGACACATTTTGTTTTCATTTCATTGTGTGCTTATTTTGACGAATCTATAGATTGCATCGGGGGTATAAGCTATGGTAAAGTTAGAATATAGTAGGTATAATCCAATAATAAAATATGAATGGGTGTGCAACAATACATAAAGTGGTGATTTGTTTATTATACTAACGGATCTGACGAAAGTTTTTTTAAGTTTTGTGTGATTGAAGTTTTCAAGTTTTGGGTGAGATCACGATGGATGAAGGAATAAGGAGGGAAAAGAGCCTAAACTTGGGGATGAACATGGCACCCCAAGGTAATATTGAAGGAGAACCAAGCAACTAAGCTTGGGAATGCCCCAGAAGGCATCCCCTCTTTCTTCTAATGACCATCGGTAATTTTACTTGGAGCTATATTTTTATTCGTCACATATCATGAGTTTTGCTTGGAGAGTCTTGTTTTATATGAGTCTTTGCTTGTTTTGCTTTTTAGTTTGCACAATCATCCTTGCTGGACGCACCTACTTGAGAGAGCCATAATGATGCTACGATTTGTTAGAATTGCTCTATGTGCTTAACTTAATTTTTTGAACTATGGAATTGCTCTAGTGCTTCACTTATATCTTTTTGAGCATGGTGGTGATTTAATTTTGAAGATATATACTCTCATGATTCACTTAGATTATTTTGAGAGTTAATAGAATTCTAAAGAAATATCCTCTCAAGCTTCACTTATATTATTTGAGAGAAGAAAATTTTGAAGAAATATTTGTGCTCTTGTTATCCACTTAAATTTGTTTGAGAGCTTGTTATAAGCAATGGTAATATATGAAACTAGTCCCAAAATGATTGATATTCAACACGGATAATAAAATCTATCATGAAGATCATTGGATATTAAAACTTGATTCCTTGAAATAGTTTTGCGATATGGACATACTAATATGTGAGTCATGTTGGTGAGTAATTATGCTTTAGTAGGAATATTGGTGTTACGGTTTGTGATTCCCTATGCAAGCACAAAAGTCAACAGTTATGCAATGAAGTTACATCCGACTTGTGGTGCATTATTCAGTGTTATTTATGCTTAATGCTTCTTTATGATCGTTTTCGTTTCTTGGTTGGTTGCTTCTAAGTCTATTTGTTCGCATTTCCTTGTACTAAGCGGGAATATTGCTTGTGCATCCAACTCCTTAAACCCAAAGTTGTGCCAAATGAGTCCACCATACCTACCTATATGCGGTATTTCCATGTCATTCCAAGTAAATTTGTATGTGCCAACTCTAATTTTCAAAATGAATTTCCTTTTTGTGTGCCCCTACCGCTCATGAAGCAGTAGGGGGTGGCCGATATATTCCATGCTAGATGTGTTATTCTCAAGATGAGTGTTTATTCACTGGTCATTGCACAAGAGTGTGGCTGATAATAGGGATGCCCAGTCCCAAATTGAAAAAGAAATTTACTTTATGTTGTAAAATAATAAATTCCTTGGAAAGTGTTGGTATGGAAGGCATTTGTGGATACGGCTAGCCATGGATTGTGAAAGAATGGTGGAAAAAGAAATAAACTTTATTTTATGTTTGGGAACCGCCTATGATGTATCTAGCATGGAAATTATTGGCAATTATTGGTCTTTTTCGTTGAGGGGGAAAGCATGCCTCTCAAAACAATTTTACCTCTCAATTTAAGCTTTCAACACTGGCACCTCTACAAATCCCTGCTTCCCTTTGCGAAGAGCCTATCTATTTACTTTTATGCAATTTTTATTTTTATTGAGTCTCCATCCTCTCTTATAAAGCACCAACTAGGGAACACTAGCTATGATCATACTTGTGCATTGGATGTGGCTTATATTTGAGTGTGTTTCATGAATGGATCAATGATTAAGCATAATGGGCTAGGGATAGCTTTCTTTAGTGTTTATATTTTGAAAGACATGGTTTCTTGTTGATATGCTTGAGTACTGAGGTCTTCATGTCAAATTATGGACTATTGCTTTGAATCATCTAAAATCCTAATGTCCATGCTACAAAAGAAAACAATGTGTGATGAATACGATATGGTGCCCAGTGGTAGTAGCTGTTTTTTGCTTGTCTTTTACTTTGCAGAATATCAATACCAAACAGAGTCCAAATGCCACGAAATTTTTTGGACATTTTTTTATGCCCAGAAGACACCTAGGAGGCCCAACAAGTGCACCAAGGGGGCTATGGGGCCCCTAGACACCAGGGCGCGCCAGGGCCCCCAGGCACGCCCTGGTGGGTAGTGGGGCCCACAGGCACCCCTCCACCGACCTATGCCTCTATAAATACTTTAAAAACCCAAAAAACCTAGGGGAGTCGATGAAACTCAATTCCAGCCGCCGCAAGTTCCAGAACCACGAGATACAATCTAGAGGCCTTTTTTGGCACTCTGCCGGAGGGGGCAACGATCACGGAGGGGTTCTTCATCATCACCCTTTCCCGTCTGATGATGCGTGAGTAGTTTACCACAGACCTACAGGTCCATAGGTAGTAGCTAGATGGCTTCTTATCTCTTTTTAATCTTCAATACAATGTCCTCCTTGATGTTCTTGGAGATCTATTTGATGTACTGACTTTTTGCGGTGTGTTTGTTGGGATCTGATGAATTGTGAGTTTATGATCAAATCTATCCATGTATATTATTTGAGTGTTTGCTTAACTCTTTTATGCATGGTCTTTATAGCCTCGTATTTCTTCTCCGAAACTTCAGTTTGGTTTGGCCAACTAGATTGATTTTTCTTGCAATGGGAAGAGGTGCTTTCTGATGGGTTCAATCTTGTGGTGCTCAATCTCAGTGATAGAAAGAGACATGACACGCATGTATCATTGCAATTAAGGACAAAAAGATGGGGTCTATTCCTACATGAATAGATCTTGTCTACATCATGTCATCGTTCTTATTGCATTACCCTGTTTCTCCATGAACTCAGTACACTAGATGCATGCTGGATAATGACCGATGTGTGGAGTAATAGTAGTAGATGCAGGCAGGAGTCGGTCTACTAATCTTGGATGTGATGCCTATATACATGATCGTTGCCTTGGATATCGCCATAATTATTTTCTTTTCGGTCAATTGCCCAACAGTAATTTGTCTACCCACCGTATGCTATTTTCTTGAGAAAAGCCTCTATGAAATCTACGACCCCCGGGTCTCTTTCCTATCATATTACCTATTAATCCAAAAATACCTTGCTGCACTTTTTATCTACTTATTTTATTTTGTGTTTTTGCTAGATCTATTTATCAAATCTCATACAATTTAATCTATCTCAATACCGAGGAGGGATTTACAACCCCTCTTACGCGTTGGGGTTCAAGTTTTTGTCGTTTCTGTGCAGGTGATGTTTACATAGTGTTGCTTGGTTCTACTACTGGTTTCATAACTGAGAGAAGTACTTATCATTGTTGTGTTGTATCATCCTCTCCACTTCGGGGAATTACCAACGCGGATACAAGCAAACACTACTATGTGACGGCCGCCGATGACCAGGAGTAGTTAGGAGGCTCCCAAGCAGGAGGCCTTGAGTTTCCGATCGACGTTGCATTTGTGCTAGCCTTCTTAAGGAAAACTTGTTTAACTTATGTTTGGATTCAGGTATTGTTGCTTCCGTTGACCGGTTTGTATTCGAGCCCTCGAAGCCCCTGGCTTGTAATATAAAGCTTGTATGACTTAATTTGTGTTTAGAGTTGTGTTATCTTCCCGTGAGTCCATGTTCTTGATCATACACATTTGCGTGTATGATTATTGTACGATTGAATCGGGAGCGTCACACTCTTGTAGCTTGCTGGTAGTGACTAGAGAACTCTGTCAATCACTAATTCATCCGGAAGATTAACTCCCAACTAATTCAAGCGGTTGTAGTACCCAGACATTCTCAGTACATGCTCACTAATGGAGTTGTTCTCCTCCATCTTGCAGCTAAAGAACTTGTTGGAGGTGTCGTACCTCTCAACCCGGGTGTCAGTGTCAAAACCGGCGTATCTCGAGTAGGGGGTCCCGAACTGTCAACCTTGGATCGATGGGGGACAAAGGACGCGGGGCACAGTATTTACCTAGGTCCGGTCCCTCTCTAAGAGGTAAAACCCTACGTCCTTGTCGGATTATAGGTTCTGCAAACCCTTGAGTGGTTCGAACTCTGGGGTGCATGCGGAGATCTCAACCTACCCAGCCTGCCTACTCGCGATCCTCCTAAGCCTAGCGCGACAAGCTCGAAGAGACAAAGAGACACAACAGTTTATCCTGGTTCGGGCCACCTTGCAGTGTAATACCCTACTCCAGCGTTTTGGTGGATTGCCTCGAAGGGGTGAGGATGAACTAGTACAGTGGATGAACTGGCCTCAGGAGGTGAGGTGTTCTAGAGCTCGATAGAGCTAGTGAGGTGGTCCAGTGAGAATGGATTTGATCTGTATCAGATGCCCCTCTATGGTTCCCAGAACGACCGGATTTGAAAGGGGGAAAGTAGTACAGCTTATCCTGACAAAAGTAATCTTAGCCTGCGAAAAGCCTCTGGTTGTGACGCTGCGGTGGGCTTGGTGATGACCTTTGTCCTACCGTCCTGGCGGTCTTGGTCTTGTTGCACCAGAATGGAAACCTTTGGCTGATTCCTCGGGACTCCGCGCTTGTGGCTTGCCTCCCTTGCACCTCAGGCTGAGCCTCATGAGGTAAACCTCGCATAGAACTCTCCGCCCCTCGGGAGCCAGCCTGAGGAGGCCGATCCCTTTGGGGGTCTTGGCGACGTCCGCCTTGTGAGGGTCATGTGCTCTTGATGCGGAAGCTAGGCCGTACCAGCCCATCGATGGAGCAATGTGGTGGGCCGCAGGCAGACAGGGCTGGATACCCCCATATCTAGAGCGCCGACAGTAGCCCACGGGCCCAAGGCGCGCTCGGACTTGGCTTCCAAGCGAAGCCAAAGGGCAAGTGCGGAGCGCTGCGGGCCCTAACCGCCTGCGGCCTTGATGATGTGTGGCGACTAATGGGATCTGGGCGACTCCGCTTCCCCTCGCTACCTCGGCAACTGTTCGACTTGACGGGACAATGCTGCATGCAGCGGAACATGATGGCGCGAGGTCGTGGAGGCCAGCGATTGGCCTCCCTTGGCTATAAATGTGAGGGAGGGGCAGAGCCCCTCGCCCATCTCTCCTTCATCTTGCTTCCGCCTGCTTCTCCTTTTTCTCCATCTTGCTCCCATGGCGCCGATCAGGAGGTACTCTGCGGCTGAAAAAGGAAAGGCCCCTAGGGAGGGGCCCGATCCTCTCCCGCCGAAGAAGTGGCTCTGCCTCCCTCAGGACGCTGGTGCGGGGCGAGAGATGACCAGGCCTTGGCAATCGAGGCCTTCGCCTGGCTTCCCCCTCCCCATATACGCTCGGGCTCAAGATGAAGGTGTGCACCATCAAGCGGCGCCTGACGATGATGGCAGGGCCGCCATTACCCTGCCGACCGCGCCACGGACCCACGCCGAGGGTAGCTCGCGCGAGTTTGTGGTCTGGGCGGTGATGCCTCCCGACACTTGGATCCGGCTCCCGAGGTTCTTTGCCAGCGAGCTGCCTCCGAGAGGGCTGCTTGAGCTATGGTTGCAGCATGCCGGGTGCTGCAGCCAAGCCACCGGAGCTGAAGTCGAGGTGGTGCCCCCTGGAGATGTCTTCATGACGCATGGATGGGGTGAGGTTGCCCGTGCTTGCCGCGCAGAGGGGCCCCTGGCGATTCACTTTGAGTATGATGGCGCGGCCACTCTGTTCTGCAAGGTCTTCAACGAGGAGGGCGAATGGCTGGAGTGTTGCCCCGGCGAAGGCAGCCCGTGGGGCCCTGTAGCGGGCGCTAGGCCTGTTATCGTTCCCCTTGGCTCCTTGTCCGGCAGCAGCAGCGACTCCTGGGAATCCAGCGGCTCTCCTGAGCCCAGTGAGTCTCCGGAGTCAAGTGACGACAGCTACGTCCCGCCAAGCTCCCGTCGAAGTTGGAGTGCGGCAGCGGCTGCCGCCCTGCGTCACTAGTAATGCCTTAGGGCTCAGTAGCTACCTTCCTTCTTTTGCTTTCCTGCGCGGAATGAAGATCAGCCCCTGTGGGGTTTCCAAGGATCGGATGTGTTTAATATTAGCGTCGCTTCCTTTGATTTTGTGATGGATTCGCGTATCCCAGTTTGGCACGGTTCCTCCTTTTTCTTTTTCCTAGGTAGTGTGACGGTCTACGCCGACAGGACCCAGTCCCCAAGCAGGCTTCAGTCGTCGCTAGTATGCCAGGTCGCGATACCGTGGTCAAGGCTACGAGGTGAGCGGCCCGAGGTCCGGTAAGAGCTCATGAGACGCGATGCTCACGAGGTCCCCCTTGGCGTGCAAGCAGCCACCCAGAAAATCGAAAAGGGGAGCAAAACCACCGGAATGGAACTGCGCGGTGGGGTGTGCAGGGAGCGAAGCTGGTGGTGCAGCGAATCGTGACTTATCTTTTGGTGTCTTGGCCCGTCAGGAAGACGGTGCTTGATCCTGTGCCCGTGGCGGTATCGCGGCCCGCAACGGCTGCCTTCTTGCCTTGCTCGCCCAGGTGCTCTACGTCTTCGGGACCCGGCCCTCGAGCGAGCTCAGCCGCCACTGGTATGCCAGGTCGCGATGCCATGGTCAAGGCCAGGGGGTGAGGGTTGGAGAGCCAGTAGGAACTCCTGAGACGCGATGCTCGGGAAGCCCCCCTTTAACGTGCAAGCGACTCGTGAGCCAAGATGGCGGTCGTCCAAGCCGACCCGTGTACCACCGTTAGATGAGCCTGCAGGTTACGTGACAGAAGAGATCGAATGCCCTAGCGGAGTGGGCCCGCATGCCAGGGCCCAGGGGACAGAACGAAGGCACCGAGGACCTGGTGAGGTGGCGTGTGTGAGGCGGATCGTGAACCAGAGCTTGATCCTCGGGTTTATCGGTGTTGCAGGGATGGACCCGAGCACAAGCGCCATGCCGACATGAATTGCCATGCAGCAATGCAGGTGAGGGACAAGTCAGCAAACACAAGGGGGCCGGGAGGTGGCTAAGGCTCGCGGACGTAGTGACGATCATACACAAACTCACAGAAAACGGTTAGACAGTCTTGGTGAATGCAAAGAGATACATGCCGCAGGGACAGGCCCACACGGCCTGGGAATGATGCAGCCTGAGGGGCGCCCCCAAACTGAACAAACTAGAGAGATGTCACCTGGTACCGTCACTGAAGAGGTGTTGACGTAGCCAAAAACGCGCACTGCTGGAGTCGTTCCTCACGAGCCGCTCTGGTGCCGAGCCTCGGGAGGCTCCTGGAGGTGGTCCTCCATCTCCGCCTGGATCGCCTGATGCTTGGCCTCTCGAGCTGCCAGGGTGTCCCTCATGCAGCGCTGGAACACCATAGTCGTGCCAGGCAGGCCGAAGGGCATGCAGACGTAGCTGTGGGGTGGACCCTCGCATTAGCCGACACGAGACGACCAGATGAGCTGCCGAGACGTGGCCCTGTTGAGCCCGGGGATGTTGATGCAGACATGGAACTCCTTACCCTCGTCGGGGCAGTGAGCAGCGCCTCGCAGCAGGCGACGATCTCCTTGTAGAACCCTTGCCTCTTGAGTCTCCTCGATTGCCTTGCTGATGAACTCCTAAGCGCCTGGTGTCTCCCGCCTGATGCCTTCTCCTGGGAAGCGTGCTCTGAAGAGCGCCTCCACATGGTGCCCGAGCGCCTCCCTCATGACTCTGGCTAGGTCTGAGGCCCTCACGAGGAGAGCCCCCAAGCCCAGCCTGAGATGGGCACCGGGCGCACCTTCCTATGCGATGGGCGATGGTGCCGTGTCCGGGGACGTGAGGCTCAGCGCGGTGTCCTCGGGCAATGCTCCTTCACGAGACCCCTGTCCCAGCTGCAGCTTCTTCGTCTTGGGGACGACCTGAGGAGGGAGGCACCTCCCTCGTCTTTAGGGTTCTCGACCGCTGCAGCCTGGAAGGCGCGCTCGAGGGAGCACACCGCATCCTTCTCTTGACATGCGACTGTGATGACGCCGCCGCTTCATGGCATCTTGAGGATGTTGTAGCCGTGGTGCGTGGCTGCCATGAAATTGGCCAGCACTGGGTACCCTAGGATGGCGTTGTAGGGCGGACGAATGTCGGCGACATCAAAGTCGATGAGCTCGATGCGGTAGTTGTTGTGCTCGCCGAAGGTGGCAGGGAGGCGGACCTGCCCTATCGGATGTGTAGAACCATCGGTCACTCCTGAAAATGGCTTGGTTGGGTGAAGCTGGTAGTACGGCACTTGGAGTATGTCGAACGTCTGAACAGGTAGGACATTGAGCCCCGCTCCGCCATCGATGAGAGTCTTGGTGACGACCACGTTGCTAATGGCGGGAGATCATAGCATGGGGAGCACGCCTGCAGTGGCCGCGCACTTGAGCTTGTCTGCGGAACTGAAGGTGATGGCGCACTTGGACCACCTGAGAGGGTGAGTTGCTTCAGGCTTGGAGAACGTTGCGTTCACCTCGCGTGCAAACTGCTTGAAGATGCGGTGGGAAGTTGGGGCCTGCAAGCCGCCCAAGATGCAGCCGATGGCCCGAGGCTCCTGGAAGCCCCCAACCCCCTCTTCCTGGTGGTGATCTTCATTCCTTCTTGGTGGTGGAGGTAGAGGAGGAAGAGCTGCATTTCCCTGAGGGCGCTCCTTGCGAGTCTGCTCCCTCCAGGCGCCCTCACGAGGTTGGCCCTGCGAGCAGTCCTCTCGAGGCTGGTTGCACCAATCCTAACGGCGGTCTCGTCCGTCCCAGCATCTTCCGCATCGGCCACCTCCACGACTGTAGCCTTGATCGTTGCGCTCGGGGTGTCGACCGAGGCGCCCGTCACAGAGGGCCCTGAGCTCCTAACAGTCTGTCACGCCCAATATGCGATACTATCCTAAAGAGACTCGAAGGTCCCACCAAGGATAGAACCGCATATTGAAACGCTTTTGCAAGGTGGATCAACATTACATAATAGATGGGGATATATACAAGAGGCATACAATGCCACACGAATACAACATCATCTTACATAAGAGCACCATCCAACTATGGATGAAACACAAATAGAAACACAAACGACATCCACCCTGCTAGCCCAGGCTGCCGACCTGGAACCTATCCCCTGGTCGAAGAAGAAGCAGAAGAAGAACTCCAAAACAAGTAACATCGCTCTCGCGTCAAGATCATCGCATAACCTGTACCTGCAACTATTGTTGTAGTAATCTGTGAGCCACGAGGACTGAGCAATCCCATTACCATGGGTATCAAGACTAGCAAAGCTGAATGGGAAAGGAAGGGGTAAAGTGGTGAGGTTGCAGCAGCGACTAAGCCTATATGGTGGCTAACATACGCAAATAAGAGCGAGAAGAGAGCAAGCGGAACGGTCGTGAAGCTAGCAATGATCAAGAGGTGATCCTGAACTCCTACTTACATCAAACATAACCCAAAAACCGTGTTCACTTTCCGGACTCCGCCAAAAAGAGACCATCACGGCTACACACGCGGTTGATGCATTTTAATTCGGATCTGGTGTCAAGTTATCTACAACCGGACATTAACAAATTCCCATCTGCCCATAACCGCGGACACGGCTTTCGAAAGTTTAAACCCTGCAGGGGTGTCCCAACATAGCCCATGATAAGCTCTCGCGGTCAACGAAGGATATTCCTTCTCCCAGGAAGACCCGATCAGACTCGGAATCCCGGTTACAAGACATTTCGACGATGGTAAAACAAGACCAGCAAAGCCGCCCGGATGTGCCGACAAATCCCGATAGGAGCTGCACATATCTCGTTCTCAAGGCACACCGGATAAGCGAAGCATGCAGGAACTGACGAATCAAAGTTGCCAAGGAATGGTCCCGCATGGTGCTCTAGTTTGGACCAACACTCGGAGGAGCACTGGCCCGGGTGGGTAAAATAAAGATGACCGTCGAGAGCGCGACTCCCAAGGGAAAAAGGGCTAGGTGAGGCAAATGGTAAAACCAAGGTTGGGCCTTGCTGGAGGAGTTTTATTCAAAGTGAACTGTCAAGGGGGTCCCATAAATCACCCAACCGCGTAAAGAACGCAAAATCCGGGAACATAACACCGGTATGACGGAAACTAGGGCGGCAAGAGTGGAACAAAACACCAGGCATAAGGCCGAGTCTTCCACCCTTTACCAAGTATATATATGCATTAATAATATAAGAGATATTGTGATATCCCAACATAATCCTGTTCACCATGGAGCAATCTTCAACTTCACCTGCAACTAACAATGCTCTAAGAGGGCTGAGCAAAAGCGGTAACATAGCCAAACAACGGTTTGCTAGGAAGGGTGTCAAAGGTTAGAGGTTCATGGCAATTTGGGGAGGCTTGAAGAACAGGTGATAGGAAGCGCAGCATAGTCATAGAGCGAAACAACTAGCATATCTATGATAGTAGTGAGATCCATGGTAGCGGTCATCTTGCTTGAAATCCCGCAAGGAATAAGAACGAGTCCATGAAGAAGACGAACGGATGAAGCTGAACCAAGCGTAGACGAACGAATCCTCACGATCGCAATGAAACGGGAACTATCAAGAAGAAGCACAGAACATGGTAAACACACCACACATAGACAAGACATGATGCACAACAAGCATGATGCATGACAAGGCTACATGAAGCTACTCATGGCAAGAGATGATGCAAACAAGAGCAACACATCAAGGCAAGTTTAAATGAGGCCGGAAGCAACATCTAACAATTCTGGTAAGTCCTCATATGCAAGTTTCAAAATTGGTCCAGATCTGAATAGACTTTATGTTCAAGTTGTTAAACAGCAAGTTAAGATGCACCAAGATGATCTACACGAGATTCTAGTCAAGTTACATATAAAGTTCATTTAGTTCGGAGCTACGGCCTAGAAGATATGAGCAAAACAAGTTAAACATGGCATTGATGCAAAATGCATAAAAACATCAAGCAAACACCTCAAAACAAGGATGCAACATGATAATATGAAGCTACATGCAAAATCAAGCAAGTTCCATATAGAGCACACTCAAAACGGAGCAACGATTCAACACATACACTCTATACAAGATATAATAACAATCTGTCCAAAACAGCAACTAGGCATATTGCAAGCATCAAAACAACATGCTACAGCACCTCAAAATTAAACCAAAAGGCATGGACATGATGTACAGGTAAAGCATGACAAAACATGAACACTGAGTTATCTCCAGAAATCACTAGAACATGCTCCAAAACACATGGCAAGATTGCAAGTAATAACAGTTTACAGGCTTAGCAGAAATAACATCAGGTTGCAATGTTTAGAGCTATCAAACAACATGTTACAGGAACTTATCATGGCAAACAAAGACATGGCATTAACCTACTAATTGCATAGAACAAAATTCCTTTACTGACCATGAGCCAAAAAGGAACAGAAGATATGATGGCACCCATGTAAACATGGCAAGTTATATGACAGATTCATACATGGCAGGAACAACAATAAGTAGGCATGTTGGTGAGCTTGTAAAACTCACCACAGAGAAATACATGGCATGGAAAGGCAACCAACAGTAAGAAGACATGTTTATGAAGCTAAGCATGGAAAGAGCAAGTTCATAGGGTGCATGGATCACTAGAAACACACATGGCAAAACTGAACTTAATGTTAACAGGCTGAGAGCAACATTATTTAGCAATTTGAGAGCAAGATTACAAACAGCTACAGCAGGACATAAATGCAACCAGGGGCATGGATGGATAGAGTATGACATGTATAACAAAACATCCTTAGTGAACATCTCCAGATTATGCATAGAATGACTTGTAGCGGCAGGTTTACATAGCATCACAAAATAACAGATTCAGCCTAGCAAAACAGTAACAGCAAGTACACTACTTCACGAGCTCGATTCACTCACCTCAAGTCATTGCATGACAAGATAAGCTTAGAATCAGCAAGAAGACATGTTTATGAAACTAACCAAGGCAAGAACAAGTTCATACCAAGCAAGGGTCAACTACAACAACCTTGGCAAAATTGAATAACACGTAAACAATCTGCCAGGAAACATTTTATGGCAAAAGTAGAGCAAGAAAATGACATGCTAGACTACTCCATAATTGCAAACAGGGGCATGAATGTCTAGAGAAAAACCATATGTTCAAAACATCCTCACTGAAGTATCTCAAAATATGCTTGGATCTCTCTGTAGCATCAAGTTTACATGGCATAAAAATAACAGCAGAACAGGGACTGAAATCAGCAACATCACAAAGCCTAGTTTGAATGCTTGTTCTAGTCACCACATTGATCACAAAAATACATGGCATACACCACTGTAAATATGGCATGACGTAGCACAAAACACATGTAGACATCAACCTCATAGGATGCACACATTAAACATGGCAAAAATGACAAATGAACATATTCTGTTAACAGACAGCAGACAACATTATATAGCACTCTTGCAACAATGATTCAGGCATCAAGATGGACTCAAATGAACAGGAGCACGGACAGCAAACAATTGGACATATTACACGCACGAAACGGAGAAGTTTGCATGGAGTTAAGGCATGATGAACAGGAGCTAAAAATATGCAAATATTACGGGGACTTGGGCAAAAACGGGGTCAACCTTCGGTCCGCACGGATTTCAAGGTTCACCGGAGTTCGCCGGAGATGTGGCCGGAGAGGAGGGAGATGGAGGAGACCGGTGGATCCGGCCGGATCCCGGCAAGGGACGGCGAGGGGCGCGGGGAGGAGGGCCCGCGATGGAGCTGGCCTGGCCTCGCCGGAGTTGGTCGCCGGCAAGGCGCGGGAGGTGCTCTAGCGGCGTGAAGGCAAGGCGGCGGCGGAGGGTGGCTGCGGCGGATGGACACCGGGCAGCGCCGGCAGGGTCAGGGACGGCTGCGGGGCACCGGCAGTGGGGCTACCGGAGGGACAGCGGGGTGCGCGGCGGCGGGCGGAGGCGAGG
>NC_041393.1:206881560-206895503 GCF_002162155.2 Triticum dicoccoides
CGGAGGCGAGGCGCGGCCCGGCGGCGGTGGCAAACGGCGGAGGGCGCGCGCCGGTCCGAGCGGGCCCCGATGGGCTCTGCGGGCTCGCTCCGGGCCTAGGCGGGCCGCGACGGCGCGGGAGGCAGGGGGACGCGGCGCTGGTGACGTGGAGGGCGCTGGTTGGCTGCGGCGGCGAGGAGAGTGACGTGGCGACGCCCCATTCGCCGGGGTGAGGTGGAGGCTGGACGTGTCCGGCCGTCGACGGACATGTCCGGCGGCGGGGAGAGAGGATTTTAGGGTTTGGGCCGCGAAAATGGACGGGGGATGCCTTTTTATAGGTAGAAGGAGCTAGGAAGGTCCAAATGAGGAGCGGTTTTTGCCCACACGATCGTGATCGAACGGCGGAGAGCATGGAGGGGAGTTTGCTGGGTTTTGGGCCACTTTGGAAGGGTGTTGGGCTGCAACACACACAGGCCTTTTCGGTCCCTCGGTTAACCGTTGGAGTATCAAACGACCTCCAAATAGCACGAAACTTGACAGGCGGTCTACCGGTGCTATACTAAGGCTGCTTGACAAACCTCGGGCCATTCCAAGAAGGTTCAACACACGCACATGAAAAGAGGCAAAAGGGGGCGCCGGATGACATAGGAGTGCTGGATCGCAAAACGGACAACGGGGAAAATGCTCGGATGCATGAAACAAACACGTATGAAAAATGAAATGCGCATGATGACATGGCAATATGCAACACACAAGCAAATGGCATGGCAACAACATCGAATAACTGGAGGACACCTGGCGCATCGAATCAGGGGCGTTACACAGTCGCTGGTGTTGTGGCTGTGAACATTGTGGAAGGCGCAGAAGGGTCAGTTGCCCTTGGATGACTCAGAGTGGTCGCAGCCGCGCTTCGCCTCTGGCTCGGCCGCAAGCACGGCCGGCCCCTTGCACTTCACATCCTTGGCCTTGGCTTTCTTGTCTTCTGGGTCAGCATCGGGGAGCTCGAGGAGGGAGAGGCGCCCCTCCTTAGCCCTTGGGCACTTGTTCGCCATGTTGAACATCTCCAGAGCTATGCAGAGATCCTCACGGATGGTGAGCTCCTCCTTCATCTTGACATCGTGGACGCCATCAGAGAATGCTGATATGATGGCCTCGTCCGACACCTTGGGAATCTTGAGGTGAACATTGTTGAAGTGCTCGATGTACTTCTACAGGGTCTATCCAGGTTGTTGCTTGATGCGATGCAGGTCACCCGCGTCTGGTGGATGATCGCGAATGCCCTAGAAGTTGGCGATGAAGCGGCCGCGCATCTCCTCCCAGAAAGAGACAGACCCCTCGGGCAGGTTCATGAGCCAAGAACGCGTGCCATCCTTGAGGGCCATCGGGAACCACTTTGCCATGATCTTCCCATTGCCGCTGGCTGCCTCGATGCTCAGCTCGTAGAGTTGCAAGAACTCCGCGGGGTCGGCGGTGTTGTCATAGCATGGAGGCAGTTCAGGCTTGAACTTGCTTGCCCAGACGATGTTGCGGAGCTCCGGGGTGAACGCGCGGCATCCTTCCATGTCCACTGGAGCCCGTCGAGGGGGTGGAACCTGGTCCTGGTGCACGCGCACCGCCACCTCCTGTGGCGGTAGGCGGGCCTGGTGTGGGGGTGCTGGAAGTATGCATGCTTCTCCTTGAGGTCGCTGCACCACCTGGCAGCTCACATCCTCCCGAGCAGGCGCTGGACGCTGCAGGTCGCGCCGTGGTGCCACACACCTTGGCCCGAAGACGACGCCCTGGGCCAGAGGTGGTGGAGGAGCACCGTGAGCCACGTCTCCCATGGCGGGTGGCTGCTGAGGCAGTGAGAGGGCCGGGGTCGCAGAGCCCCCGGCCACGCCGACGAGCTCAACGATCCGCTCGAGCCACTCCTCCTAGAAGTCACCGACCGGGCAGTAGTGAAAGAGCTCCCGCGCCATGAGCAGAGCGGCCTGTGCATCCTCCGGGCCATGAGGCGCGTGGGAGGACGAAGCTGCTGGAGTCAGAGACGGAGTTGTGGTGCGCCCGTCATGGCGCACCGACGGGTGCAGCGAAGAAGCTTGCTGCTCGTGGTCGGCAGGGCCCGTGGCGGCATTGGCCACCAGACACAGAGCACGATGAGCACATCCATCGCCCACCGGAGCCGTCTGAGTGACGCGAGCGGCCTTTGCGGCCCGCTGCTCGGCGCGAGCTCGGCGTGCATCAGCCATGGATGTGTCGAAGTGGCGGTGGATCGATCGACGGAAGAGAGAATCCGATGCACCCCTACCTGGCGCGACAAATGTCGGATTACGGGTGCTGCAAACCCTTGAGAGGTTCATACTCTGGGGTGCGTGCGGAGATCTCAACCTACCCAGCATGCTTACTCGTGATCCTCCTAAGCCTAGCGCGACAAGCTTGAAGAGACAAAGAGACACATCAGTTTATCCTTGTTCGGGCCACCATGCGGTGTAATACCCTACTCCAGCGTTTTGGTGGATTGCCTCGAAGGGCTGAGGATGAACTAGTACAGTGGATGAACTGGCCTCAGGAGGTGAGGTGTTCTAGAGCTCGAGAGAGCTGGTTAGGTGGTCCGGTGAGAATTGATCTGATCCGTATCAGATGCCCCTCTATTGTGGTGGCTAAGTCCTATTTATAGTGGCCTTGGTCCTCTTCCCAAACGTTGGCGGGAAGGGTTCCCACAACGGACGGATTTGAAAGGGGACAAGTAGTATACCTTATCCTTACAAAAGTAGTCTTTGCCTGTGAAAAGCCTCTGGTCATGACGCTACGGTGGGCTCGGTGATGACCTCCATCCTGTCATCCTGGCGGTCTTGGTCTTGTTGCACCAGAATGGAAACCTTTGGTTGATTCCTCGAGACTCCTCACCTGGGGCTTGCCTCCCTTGCACCGAAGAGGAAACCTGCGCTCTGCGCCCGCCTGGAGCCTGCCTAGCCTTGGTCTTCATGGCTCACGTCAGCTGAGCCTCGTGAGGTAAACCTCGCATAGAACGCTCTGCCCCTCGATAGCCAGCCTGAGGAGGCCGATCCCCTCAGGGGTCTTGGCGTCGTCTGCCTCGCGAGGCTTGGCCCCTCGCGAGGGTCTTGTGCTGCTGATGCAGAAGCTGGGTCGTACCAGGCCGTCGATGGAGCCACGTGGTGGGCCGCAGGCAGGCAGGGCTGGATACCCCATGTCCAGAACGCCGACAGTCCTACTTGATTATATTGCTGGTATGTATGAGGATTACAGAGTCGATCTACCATGAGATCAGATGAACCAAATCCTATGCTAATATGATTGTAGATGTTCTCTTGGCCTCTATGGACTAAACCCTCTAGTTTATATAGACACCAGGGGTACTAGGGTTTACATGTAGTCGGTCACATCAAAGGAAGAGGAACACCGCACCTTCCATATTGACTTGGCGTACATACCAAGGCACAAAAGGTATTCGGTCCGGATATAGCGCGGCCCATACGTTCGGTCCACGAGAGATAGGCCGGCATCTTGAGGACCCCTCAGTCCAGGACTCCCTCAGTAGCCCCCGAACTAGCCTCCAACGTTGTCATCTCGCAACTCCCATATTCACAATCTGGCTTGCAGGCGAGTTCCCTTCCTTTTGAGTATATGGAGCAATCGCCTCTAGTTAAGTCCTTAGGCGGTACTCGGCCCAACACGGACACGTGTCAAGCCACAGTGTATCCGGATTCTAAACTATCGGCCTTACTTTAGCCTTGAAGGCCAACTGCTCAAATGTGAATAATATTGCCAGCTGACAATTTTTGGCTAAGGGTCATGGCCGGTCGAAAACATCGAACCATTATGAGGATTCGATGCGCAGCTCGAGGTAGCCCCTCCATTGGCACATCCCACTGAAGTAGAGATCATGTCCTGTTATTTAAGGGATTTGATCAATGATACCCCATATCCACCCGCGCATGATGCTTCGAGTATATTGGGAGGTGGCAAGGCCAACGGGGCGTTTAAAGGATTCCTGGTATTACGACTGCTTATAAAAAGAGACCAGCAGCAGCTATCCCCTTACGCCCTCTTCCTCCTCTCGCCACACCTCCTCCCAATCCACAAAGCTCAAGTGCCCCGATCCAACCTTCCTCGAGGACTCCCCTCCCTCGTTGAGGGAGTCCTGGACTAAGGGCTCCTTGGGAGACCAGGTTGTCTCTCATGGGCCGTACCGATGGGCCGCACCGTATCTGGACTGAGGACTTCTTATGCCTTGGAGTGAACCCCAAGTCATGATGGACGATCTGATGTTTCCCTTGTATAAATGACTATATGTAAACCCTAGTACCCCTGGTGTCTATATAAACTAGGGGGCTTAGTCCATAGAGGCTAGAGGAACAATTACCATCCTACTAGTTAGTCAAGGAAATATGCCCTAGAGGCAATAATAAAGTTATTATTTATTTCCTTAATTCATGATAAAAGTTTATTATTCATGCTAGAATTGTATTAACAGGAAACTTAGTACATGTGTCAATACATAGACAAAACATATAGTCCCTGGTATGCCTCTACTTGACTAGCTCGTTCATCAAAGATAGTTATGTTTCCTAACCATAGACATGTTTTGTCATTAGATGAACGGGATCACATAATTAGGAGAATGATGTGATGTACATGACCCATCCATTAGCTTAGCATTATGATCGTTACAGTTTCATTGCTACTGCTCACTACATGACTTATACATGTTCCTCAAACTATGAGATTATGCAACTCCTGAATATTGGAGGAACACTTTGTGTGCTACCAAACATCACAATGTAAAAGGGTGATTATAAAGGTGCTCTACAGGCGTCTCCGAAGGTGTTTGTTGGGTTTGCATAGATCAAGATTAGGATTTGTCACTCCGTGTTTCGGAGAGGTATCTCTGGGCCCTCTCGGTAATGCTCATCACTATAAGCCTTGCAAGCAATGTGACTAATTAGTTAGTTACGGGATAAAGTATTACGGAACGAGTAAAGACACTTGGCGGGAACGAGATTGAACTAGGTATGATGATACCGACGATCGAATCTCGGGCAAGTAACATACGATGACAAAGGGAACACCATATGTTGTTATGCGGTTTGACCGATAAAGATCTTCGTAGAATATGTAGAACCAATATGAGCATCCAGGTTCCGCTATTGTTTATTGACTGGAAGCGAGTCTCGGTCATGTCTACATAGTTCTTGAACCCGTAGGGTCCGCACGCTTAACGTTCAATGACGATTGGTATTATGAGTTTATGTGTTTTGATGTACCGAAGGTAGTTCGGAGTCCCGGATGTGATCACGTACATGACGAGGAGTCTCGAAATGGTCGAGACATGAAGATTGATATATTGGAAGGTTATGTTTGGACACCGGAATAGTTTCGGATGAGTTGGGGCATTTACCAGAGTACCGGGAGGTTACCAGAACTCCCCGGGGGGTCAATGGGCCTTCATGGGCCTTAGTGGAAATAGATGGTAGCAAGGGATTTGTAGGGCTCCCCCCCCCTCCAGGCCCAAACCGAATTGGTTTAGGGCTTGGGGGCGGCCCCCTCTTTCCTTCTCCCTTCTCCTCTTTCCTTCCCCTCCTAGTTGGACTAGGAAACGGGGAACCTACTCCTAGTAGGAGTAGGATTCCCCCCTTGGGGTGCACTCTATGAGGCCGCCGGCCCCCTCCCCTTGCTCCTTTATATACGGGGGAGGGGGCACCCCCCGGACACACAAGTTGACAATTCTTTTAGCCGTGTCTGGTACCCCCCTCCACAGATTTCCACCTCTGCCATATCGTCGTAGTGCTTAGGCGAAGCCCTGCGTTGGTAACTTCATCATCACCATCATCACGCCATCGTGTTGACAATACTCTCCCTCGACCTCAGCTCTATCTAGAGTTCGTGGGACGTCACCGAGCTGGACGTGTGCAGATCACGGAGGTGTTGTACCTTCGGTGCTAGGATCGGTCGGATTGTGAAGACGTACGACTACATCAACCACATTGTCATAACGCTTCCGCTTTGGGTCTACGAGGGTACGTAGACAACACTCTCCCCTCTCGTTGCTATGCATCACCTAGAGATAGATCTTGCGTGATCGTAGGAAATTTTTTGAAATTACCGCGTTCCCCAACAGTGGCATCCGAGCCAGGTCTATGCGTAGATTGTATATGCACGAGATAATAGTCATACTGCTTACCAGCATGTCATACTTTCATCCAACGGTATTGTTGGATGAAGCGGCTCAGACCGATATTACGCGTACGCTTACGCGAGACTGGTTATACCGATGTGCTCCGCACATAGGTGGCTGGTGAGTGTCAGTTTCTCCAACTTTAGTTGAATCGAGTGTGGCTACACCCGGTCCTTGTTGAAGGTTAAAACAACACACTTGATTAAAAATCCTTGTGGTTTTGATGCGTAGGTAAGAACAGTTCTTGCTAGAAGCCCGTAGCAGCCATGTAAAACTTTCAACAACAAAGTAGAGCACGTTTAACTTTTTTGTAGGGCTTGCTGTGATGTGATATGGTCAAGGTATGATGTGATATAATTGTTGTATGAGATGATCATGTTTTGTAACAAAGTTATCGGCAACTGGCAGGAGCCATATGGTTGTCACTTTATTGTATGCAATGCAATCGCCATGTAATTGTTTTACTTTATCACTAAGCAGTAGCGATAGTCATAGTAACAATAGTTGGCGAGACAACAAGATGCCACGATGGAGATCAAGGTGCCACGCCGGTGATGATGGAGATCATGACGATGCTTCGGTGATGGAGATCATGAGCACAAGATGATGATGGCCATATCATGTCACATATTTTGATTGCATGTGATGTTTATCTTATATGCTTCTTATTTTGCTTAGTACGACGGTAGCATTATAAGATGATCCCTTACTAAATTTCAAGGTATAATTGTTCTCCATGAGTATGCACCATTGCTACAATTCTTCGTGCTAAGACACCACGTGATGATTGGGTGTGATAAGCTCTACGTTCACATACAACGGGTGCAAGCCAGTTTTGCACACGCAGAATACTCGGGTTAAACTTGACGAGCCTAGCATATGCAGATATGGCCTTGTAACACTGGAGAGCGAAAGGTCGAGCGTGAATCATATAGTAGATATGATCAACATAGTGATGTTCACCATTGAAAACTACTCCATCTCACGTGATGATCGGACATGGTTTAGTTGATTTGGATCGCATGATCATTTAGATGACTAGAGGGATGTCTATCTAAGTGGGAGTTCTTAAGTAATATGATTAATTGAACTTTAATTTATCATGAACTTAGTCATGATAGTATTTTGCAAATTATGTTGTAGATTAATAGCTCACGTTGTAGCTTCCCTATGTTTTTTATATGTTCCTAGAGAAAAGTAAGTTGAAAGATGATAGTAGCAATGATGCGGACTGGGTCCATGATCTGAGGTGTATCCTCATTGCTGCACAGAAGAATTATGTCCTCGATGCACCACTAGGTGACAGACCTATTGCAGGAGCAGATGCAGACATTATGAACGTTTGGCTAGCTCAATATGATGACTACTTGATAGTTTAGTGCACCATGCTTTACGGCTTAGAACTGGGACTTCAAAACATTTTTGAACGTCATGGAGCATATGAGATGTTTCAAGAGCTGAAATTGATATTTCAGACTCATGCCCGTGTCAAGAGATAAGCGACTTCTGACAAGTACTTTGCCTAAAAGATGGAGGAGAATTGCTCAACTAGTGAGCATGTGCTCAGAGTGTCTGGGTACTACAATCACTTGAATCAAGTGGGAGTTAATCTTCCAGATAAGATAGTGGTTAACAGAGTTTTCTAGTCACCATCACCAAGTTGCTGGAACTTCATGATAAACCATAGTATGCAAGGGATGACGAAAATGATTCCCGAGCTCTTCATGATGCTGAAATCAACGACGGTAGAAATCAAGAAAGAGCATCAAGTGTTGATGATTAAACAAGACCACTAGTTTCAAGAAAAGGGCAAAGGGAAAGAAAGGGAACTTCAAGAAGAATGACAAGCAAGTTTTCACTCTCGTGAAGAATCCCAAAGCTAGACCGAAGCCTGAAACTGAGTGATTCTACTGCAAAGAAAATGGTCACTGGAAGTGGAACTACCCCAAATATTTAGCGGGTAAGAAGGATGGCGAAGTGAGCAACGGTATATTTGATATACATATTATTGATGTGTACCTTACCAGTGCTCGTAGTAACCCCTGGGCATTTGATACTTGTTCGGTTGCTAAGATTAGTAACTCGAAACAGGAGTTGCAGAATAAATAGAGACTAGTTGAGGATGAAGTGACAATGTGTGTTGGAAGTGGTTCGAAGATTGATATGATCATCATCGCACACTCCTTATACTTTCGGGATTAGTGTTGAACCTAAATAAATAGTATTTGGTGTTTGCATTGAGCATAGATATGATTAGATCATGTTTATTGCAATACGGTTATTCATTTAAGACAAAGGATAATTATTATTCTGTTTACATGAATAAAAACTTCTATGGTCATACACCCAATGCTGATGGTTTATTGAATCTCGGTCGTAATGATACACATATTCATAGTATTGATGCCAAAAGATGCAAAGTTGATAATGATAGTGCAACTTATTTGTAGCACTGCTGTTTGGGTCATATCGGTGTAAAGCGCATGAAGAAACTCCATAAAGATGGACTTTTGAAATCACTTGATTATGAATCATATGATGCTTGTGAACCGTGCCTTATGGGCAAGATGACTAAAACTCTGTTTTCTGGAACAATGGAACGAGCTAGTGACTTATTGGAAATAATACATACCTATGTATGCGGTCCAATGAGTGTTGATGCTCGTGGCGGGTATCAATTATTTTCTGACCTTCACAGATGATTTGAGCAGATATGGGTATATCTACTTAATGAAATACAAGTCTGAAACATTTCAAAAGTTCAAAGACTTTCAGAGTGAAGTGGAGAATCATCATAACAAGAAAATAAAATTTTCTACCATCTGATCATGGAGGAAAATATTTGAGTTACGAGTTTGGCCTTCATTTAAAACAATGTGAAATAGTTTCACAGCTCACGCCACATGGAACACCACAATGTAATAGTGTGTCCGAACATCGTAACCGCACTTTATTGGATATGGTGCGATCTATGATGTCTCTTATTGGGTTACCACTATCATTTTGGGGGTATGCATTAGAGACAGCTACATTCACGTTAAACAGGGCACCATCAAAATCCGTTGAGATGACGCCTTATGAACTGTGGTTTGGCAAGAAACCAAAGTTGTCGTTTCTTAAAGTTTGGGGATGCGATGCTTATGTGAAAAAGCTTGAACCAGATAAGCTCGAACCCAAATTGGAGAAGTGCATCTTCATAGGATACCCAAAGGAAACTATTGGGTACACCTTCTATCACAGATCTGAAGGCAAGATATTCGTTGCTAAGAATGGATCCTTTCTAGAGAAGGAGTTTCTCTCGAAAGAAGTGAGTGGGAGTAAAGTAGAGCTTGATGAGGTAATTGTACCTTCTCCCGAATTGGAAAGTAGTTCATCACAGAAATCAGTTCCAGTGACTCCTACACCAATTAGTGAGGAAGCTAATGATGATTATCATGAAACTTCAGATCAAGTTACTACATAACCTCGTAGGTCTTCCAGAGTACGGTCCGCACCAAAGTGGTACGGTAATCCTATTATGGAAGTCATGTTACTTGACCATGATGAACCTATGAACTATGAGGAAGCGATGATGAGCCCAGATTCTGCGAAATGGCTTCAGGTCATGAAATCTGAGATGGGATCCATGTATGAGAACAAAGTGTGGACTTTGGTGGACTTGACCGATGATCGGCAAGCCATATAAATGGATCTTCAAGAGGAAGACGGACATTGATAGTAGTGTTACTATCTAGAAAGCTCGACTTGGCGCAGAAAGGATTTTGACAAGTTCAAGGTGTTGACTACAATGAGATTTTTTAAACTATAGCGTTTCTTAAATCCGTCCGAATCATGTTAGCAGTTGCCATATTTTATGAAATCTGGCAAATGGATGTCAAAATTGCATTCCTTAAATGGATATTTTTTAAAGAAGAGTTGTATATGATGCAACCAGAAGGTTTTCTCAATCCTAAAGGTAATAACAAGGTGTGCAAGCTCCAGCGATCCATCTATAGACTGGTGCAAGCATCTCGGAGTTGGAATATATGCTTTGATGAGTTGATCAAAGCATATAGTTTGTACAAAATTGCGGTGAAGCCTGTATTTACAAGATAGTGAGTGGGAGCACAACATCCTTTCTGATTAGTATATGTGAATGACGTATTGTTGATCAGAAATGATGTAGAATTTTCTGGAAAGCATAAAGGAGAGTTTGAAAGGATTTTTTCAAAGAAAGACCTCGGTGAAGTTGCTTATATCTTGGGAATCAAGATCTATAAATATAGATCAAGATGCTTGATAAGATTTTTCAATGAATACATACCTTGACAAGTTTTTTGAAAGAGTTCAAAATGGATCAGTCAAAGAAGAAGTTTTTGCCTGTATTACAAGGTGTAAAGTTGAGTAAGACTCAAATCCCGACCACGGCAGAAGATGGAAATAGAATGAAAGTCATTCCCTATGCCACAGTCATAGGTTCTATAAAGTATGTTGTGCTATGTACCAGACCTATTGTGCACCTTGCCATGAATTTGGCAAGGGGGTACAATAGTGATCTAAAAGTAGATCACTAGACAACGGTCAAAATTATCCTTAGTGAGGACTAAGGAAATGTTTATCGGTTATGGGGTGATAAAGAGTTTGTCGTAAAGAGTTACGTCAATGCAAGCTTTTACACCGATCTAGATGACTCTAAGTCTCAATCTGGATAGACATCGAAAGTGGGAGCAATAATCTAGAGTAGCTCCATGCAGAGCATTGTAGACATAGAATATTTGCAAAATACATATGGCTCTGAATGTGACAGACCCGTTGATTAAACTTCTCTCCCGAGCAAAATATGATCACACCTTAGTACTCTTTGGGTGTTAATCACATAGCGATGTGAACTAGATTATTGACTCTAGTAAACCCTTTGGGTGTTGGTCACATGACGATGTGAACTATGGGTGTTAATCACATACAGATGTGAATTTTGGTGTTAAATCACTTGGTAATGTGAACTAGATTATTTACTCTAGTGCAAGTGGGAGACTGAAGGAAATATGCCCTAGAGGCAATAATAAAGTTATTATTTATTTCCTTAATTCATGATAAATGTTTATTATTCATGCTAGAATTGTATTAACCGGAAACTTAGTACATGTGTCAATACATAGACAAAACATATAGTTCCTAGTATGCCTTTACTTGACTAGCTCGTTAATCAAAGATGGTTATGTTTCCTAACCATAGACATGTGTTGTCATTTGATGAATAGGACACATAATTAGGAGAATGATGTGATGGACATGACCCATCCGTTAGCTTAGCATTATGATTGTTACAGTTTCATTGCTACTGCTCTCTTCATGACTTATACATGTTCCTCAGACTATGAGATTATGCAACTCCCGAAGTATTACGGAATGAGTAAAGAGACTTGCCGGTAACGAGATTGAACTAGGTATGATGATACCGACGATCGAATCTCGGGCAAGTAACATACCGATGACAAAGGGAACAACGTATGTTGTTATGCGGTTTGACCGATAAAGATCTTCGGAGAATATGTAGGAACCAATATGAGCATCCAGGTTCCGCTATTCGTTATTGACCGGAAGTGAGTCTCGGTCATGTCTACATAGTTCTCGAACTCGTAGGGTCCGCACGCTTAACGTTCAATGACGATTGGTATTATGAGTTTATGTGTTTTGATGTACCGAAGGTAGTTCGGAGTCGCGGATATGATCACGGACATGACAAGGAGTCTCGAAATGGTCGAGACGTGAAGATTGATATATTGGAAGGTTATGTTTTGGAATAGTTCGGATGAGTTCAGGCATTTACCGGAGTACCGGGAGGTTACCGGAACTCCCCGGGGGTGGTCAATGGGCCTTCATGGGCCTTTGTGGAAATATAGGGCAGCAATGGAGTTGTGGGGCACGCCCCCCTAGGCCCAAACCGAATTGTTTTAGGGCTTGGGGGGCCTGTCCCCTCTTTACTTCTCCCCTCCTCCTCTTTCCTTCCCCTCCCAGTTGGACTAAGAAAGAGGGAACCTACTCATAGTAGGAGTAGGATTCCCCCCTTGGGGCTCACCGTATGAGGCCGCCGGCCCCTTCCCCTTCTCCTTTATATACGGGGGAGGGGGCACCCCTAGGATACACAAGTTGACAATTGTTTTAGCCGTGTGCGGTGCCCCCCTCCACAGATTTCCACCTCGGTCATATTGTCATAGTGCTTAGGCGAAGCCCTGCGCCGGTAACTTCATCATCACCGTCATCACATCATCGTGCTGACGAAACTCTCCCTCGACCTCAGCTGGATCTAGATTTCGTGGGACGTCACCGAGCTGAACGTGTGCAGATCACGGAGGTACCGTACCTTCGGTGCTAGGATCGATCGGAACATGAAGACGTATGACTACATCAACCACGTTTCCATAACGCTTCCGCTTTGGGTCTACGAGGGTACGTAGACAACACTCTCCCCTCTCGTTGCTATGCATCACCTAGAGATAGATCTTGCGTGATCGTATGAATTTTTTTGAAATTACCGTGTTCCCCAACAGTTAGGGTTTAGTTCATCTGATCTCGTGGTAGATCTACTCTGTAACCCCCTCATACACAAGCAATATAATCAAGCAGGACATAGGGTTTTAACTCTTAGAGAGGGCTCGAAGCTGGGTAAACATTGTGTCCTACGTCTACTGTTCCCCATCGATCCAAGGTCCGTAGTTCGAGACCCCCTACCTGAGATCTGCCGGTTTTGACACCGTTATTGGTGATTTCATTGAGAGTTCCAATTTTGGATCGCCAAAGGGTCGATGGCTTGCCTGATCATCGGAAACGGCATTAGCACTAGGGACATCTTCGTCCCCGAGCTTTTCGCATTCGGCAGCATTGTCATGCGCGCTAGCTCGACCGGTCACCTCAACCCGGTCGACAGCTTCGCCCCCGAGCATCAGATCAGGTTTGGTAACTTCGAATACGTCACCGACGCCCGAGGTGATCTGATCTTCACCAATTTCTCGACCTTACCTGGAACCACCGCGGCTTCTGAAGCTTCAACTTCGCTACTTCTTTCTGATCTGATCTCCGAATCGGCCCCTACCGCACCACCAGCTTTGAGCTTAGGTGCGGCCCTTGCGTCTGAAGACCAGGAATCAATCCCCTATGGACCATCCCTACTTGTTGAGGATCCAGCATTGAGCCCTAGCGGCAGTTCGGCTCCCAAAGACTGGGAGAAAGCCCCTGCCGGGCTCGCTATAGATCCGGCGGCACGCTCCGGCTCAGGTATAATGTCCGAAGATGTAACGCCCCGGTTTCCATGCGCCAGGTGTCTGGCAGTTATTCGTCGTTGTTGCCATGTCATTTTCTTGCCTGTTGCATTTTATCATGTCATCATGTGCATTGCATTGCATACGTGTTCGTTTCTTGCATCCGAGCATTTTCCCCGTTGTCCGTTTTGCAATCCGGCACTCATATGTCCTCCGGCGTTCCCCTTTTGCCTATTTTCATGTCCGGGTGTTAAACTTTCTCAGAATGGCCCGAGGTTTGCCAAGCGGCCTTGGTATAGCACCGGTAGACCGCCTGTCAAGTTTCGTGCCATTTGGAGGTCGTTTGATACTCCAGCGGTTAACCGGGTAACCGTAAAAGCCCTCTTTGTGTTGCAGCCTAACACCCCTCCAAAGTGACCCAAAACCCATCCTAACCCCCTCCATGCTCTCGGTCGTTCGATCACGATCGTGTGGGCGAAAACCGCTCCTCATTTGGAGTCTACTAGCTCTCAGAATCTATAAATAGGCCTCCCCCGTCCAAATTCGCGGATG
>NC_041393.1:206895923-206902359 GCF_002162155.2 Triticum dicoccoides
GCCGCCTCGAAGTCCGTGCCACAGCCCCCAGATCCAGATCCAGAGGTTGACCCCTTTTTTGCCTAAGTCCCAAAATATTTTTGCATAATGTTGCCCTGTTTGATGCATCATAACTCCATGCATACTGCTTCGTTTCGTGCGTTTAACATGTCAAAATGTTCGCTGTGAGATGATCTACATTTCATTCCATTGTGCCATGTTTGTTTGAGTCCATCTTGATGCCCGAATCATCCTTGCAAGAGTGATATATGATGTTAATCTGCTGAAACTGTTATAACTTGGTGATTTGTCTTTTTCGTTGCATTTGATTTGTGCATCCTATGAGCATGAGCTCTACATGTGTTTTGTACTACATCATGCCATCTTTACAGGGGTGCTTGCCATGTATTTTTGTGAGTCTTGTACTGAGTGCATCAAGCTTGTTAAGTAGGGTACTTGTTGTTGCTATTTTGCTAGGCTGATTTTCTTATATTTTGATGCTATGTAAACCTGCTGCTACAAGTCATTCTATGCATAATCTGGAGATGTTCACTAAGGATATTTTGTTATACATGTCATGCTCTATCCATCCATGGCCCTGGTTGCATTTATAGCTTGTTGTAGCTTGTTGTAATCTTGCTCCAAAGTTGCTAAATAATATTGCTATCAGCCTGTTAACATTAAGTTCAGTTTTGCCATGTGATTTTCTAGTGATCCATGCACCCTATGAACTTTCTCTTGCCATGTTTAGCTTCACAAACATGTCTTCTTACTTTTGGTTACCTTGTCTTGCCATGTGTGTTTCTAGTGATCCATGCACCCTATGAACTTGCTCTTGCCATGCTTAGCTTCATAAACATGTCTTCTTACTGTTGGTTGCCTTGCCATGCCATGTATTTCTCTGTGGTGAGTTGTACAAGCTCACCAACATGCCTACTTATTGTTGTTTCTGCCATGTATGAATCTGTCATATCTTTTGCCATGTTTACATGGGTGCCATCATATCTTCTGATCCTTTTTGGTTCATGGTCAGTAAAGGACTTCTGTTTTATGCAATTAGTAGATTCATGCCATGCCTTTGTTTTCCATGATAATTTCCTTCAACATGTTGTTTGATAGCTCTAAACATTGCAACCTGATGTTATTTCTGCAAAGTCTGAAACTGATATTATTTGCAATCTTGCCATGTGTTTTGAAGCATGTTCTAGTGATTTCTGGAGTTAGCTCAGTGTTCATGTTTTGTCATGCTTTACCTGTACATCATGACCATGCCTTTTGTTTTCATATTGTGGTACTGTAGCATGTTGTTATGATGCTTACAATATGCCTAGTTGCTGTTTTGGACAGATTGTTGTCATATCTTGTATAATGTGTGTGTGTTGAACCGTTGCTCCGTTTTGAGTGTGCTCTATATGAAACTTGCTTGATTTTGCATGTAGTTTCATATTCTCATGTTGCATCCATGTTTTGAGGTGTTTGATTGATGTTTGTATGCATTTTGCATCAATGCCATGTTTAGCTTGTTTTGCTCATATCTTCTAGGCCGTAGCTCCGAACTAAATGAACTTTATATGTAACTTGACTAGAATCTCGTGTAGATCATCTTTGTGCATCTTAACTTGCTGTTTAACAACTTGAACATAATGTTTATTCAGATCTGGACCTATTTCGAAACTTGCATATGAGGACTTACCGGAATTGTTATATGTTGTGTCCGGTCTCATTTAAACTTGCCTTGATGTGTTGCTCTTGTTTGCATCATCTCTTGCCATGAGTAGCTCCATGTAGCCTTGTCATGCATCACGCTTGGTTGTGCATCTTTTCTTGCCTATGTGTGGTGTGTTTACCATGTTGTGTGCTTCTTCTTGATAGTTTCTCGTTTCGTTGCGATCGTGAGGACTCGTTCGTCTATGCTTGGTTCGTCTTCGCGGCTTCGTCTTCTTCATGGACTCGTTCTTCTTCCTTCCGGGATTTCAGGCAAGATGACCGTCACCTTGGATCTCACTACTATCATTGCTATGCTACTTGCTTCGTTCTATTGCTATGCTACGCTACGTATCACCTGTTTATCAAGCCTCCCAAATTGTCATGTCAGCCCCTAACCTTTTTCACCCTTCCTAGCAAACCATTGCTTGGCTATGTTACCGCTTTGATCAGCCCCTCTTATAGCGTTGTTAGTTGCAGGTGAAGTTGAAGATTGCTCTATGGTGGACAGGATTATGTTGGGATATCACAATATCTCTTATTTAATTAATGCATCTATATACTTGGTAAAGGGTGGAAGACTCGGCCTTATGCCTGGTGTTTTGTTCCACTCTTGCCGCCCTAGTTTCCGTCATGCCGGTGTTATGTTCCCGGATTTTGCGTTCCTTACGCGGCTGGGTGATTTATGGGACCCCCTTGATAGTTCCCTTTGAATAAAACTCCTCCAGCAAGGCCCAACCTTGGTTTTACCATTTTCCTCACCACCACCTATACCCTTCCCTTGGGTCGGCCAACCCGAGGGTCATCTTTATTTTAGCCCCCCGGGGCCAATGCTTGTCTAAGTGTTGGTACGAACCGAGCCACCTGCGGGTCCACCTCGGGGAAACTCGAAGTCTGGTTTTACTCGTAGCCTGTCTCATCCGGTGTTGCCCTGAGAATGAGATATGTGCAGCTCCTATCGAGATTGTCGGCGCATCAGGCGGTCTTGCTGGTCTTGTTTTACCATTGTCGAAATGTCTTGTAAACCGGGATTCCGAGTCTGATCGGGTCTTCCTGGGAGAAGGTATATCCTTTGTTGATCGCGAGAGCTTATCATGGGCTAAGTTGGGACACCCCTGCAGGGTATAAACTTTTGAAAGCCGTGCCCGCGGTTATGTGGCAGATGGGAATTTGTTAATGTCCGGCTGTAGAGAACTTGACACCTGATCCGAATTAAAACGCATCAACCGCGTGTGTAGCCGTGATGGTCTCTTTTCGGCGGAGTCCGAGAAGTGAACACGGTTTTGGATTATGTTTGACGTAAGTAGGAGTTCAGGATCACTTTTTGATCATTGCTAGCTTCACGACCGTTCCATTTGCTCTCTTCTCGCTCGTATTTGCGTATGTTAGCCACCATATCATGCTTAGCCATTGCTGCAACCTCACCACTTTACCCCTTCCTTTCCCATTAAGCTTTGCTAGTCTTGATACACATGGTAATGGGATTGCTGAGTCCCCTTGGCTCACAGATGACTACAACAACAGTTGCAGGTACAGCTTGTGCGATGATCCTGACGCGAGAGCGATGTTACTTGTTTTGGAGTTCTTCTTCTGCTTCTTCTTCGATCAAGGGATAGGTTCCAGGTCGGCAGCCTGGGCTAGCAGGGTGGATGTTAGAGCTTATGTTTGTGTACCATCCGTAGTCGGATGTTGTTCTCATGTATGATATGATGTTGTATTCGTGTGGCATTGTATGCCTTTTGTATGTATCCCCATCTATTATGTAATGTTGATGTAATGATATCCACCTTGCAAAAGCGTTTCAATATGCGGTTCTATCCTTGGTGGGACCTTCGAGTCTCTTTAGGATAGTAATGCATATTGGGCGTGACAAGTTGGTATCAGAGAGTAGGAATTCTTTTTACTCCTCAGCCCCTTCGTCGCTCTGGTGAGGAATCTTGATGTATGTGTTTTGAATTACTCCTCTTCCCTTTCAAATTTTTCTTTAGGATCACGCGGTTAGTTTTCGTTCGTTGGTACTCATCTCTTTGCATCCGGTGCACTTCTCGTCAAGTTGACTCGAGCCTCTTCATCTTTGAGTTCAATCCTCAGTTGTTTTGTTTTCCCACCCGCCCACCCTTTTCTTCTCGAAGCCGGAGTCCGTAATCGAGTATCCATCCTACTCGTGTGAAGCCTTTGCTTTCATTCCTCAATGATTTAAACTAGTGTTTTCTCTTCAAGTTATTCGTCGGTTTCCCCTTCCAGGTTGCCTTTGTTTTTCCCGGCCTCCCACCCTTTTTCTTCCCGGAGCCCGAGCCTCTTTCGTGCATCAATGTCATTCGTGTGGAGCCTCTTCAGTCTTTCGTCAAGTGTTCCAATCGGTGATTTCTCTTTTGTTTGACATTCTTCATCTCTTTTCCGGTGGATTCAATTCAAGTTTTTTCGGTAGTGATTATATTCTTTTCCTCGGATCAAGTGTTTTCCCTGCTCGTTCGCCTCTCGCCGGATTATCCTTCCGGAGTTCAAGACATCTCAGGAGATTCGTCTGTGTTCCAATTAATTTGAGGTTATCACCTCATTCAAATATTTCAATTGTTCCGGTGCATCATCTATCTTTTCAACAATCCTTTTCAACGGTGTTATCTCTTCAGTGGGCCCTAACCCACAGGTCTTTTCCCACGATCTTACCTGACTCTTCTAATTATTCTGGAGCCATTCCTAATTCTTTTCGAGTTTGACGTAAGAATGAATTTCATCAGTCAGATGCCATCTCCAAGTTCTCTTTCAAATTGTTTTCATCTGTTGGTTCAACCCTTCCTCCTTTTCATTCTCCCTGAGTATCTCAGTAATTTTGTTGGTGTTTTCCGTCGTTATTTGAAGATCGAAGAAGAGTTTTTTCCTCTAAATCTTGTCCGTTCTCTCGAATATTCGCGGTTCTAGTTTCATGCTACCCTGTCGAATTATTCCATTTGTCAGATATTCTTTCCTTAACCATCCGGAGTATGTCGGAAGTTGTTTTTCCGTTTCTTTCATCGGAGGCCATCATTCTAGAAGAATTATTCGTCCTCACATTTCAGTTATCATTCTCTATTTATCCCGGCGCTTCGTTCAAATGTTCTTCAATCAGTTCACGATCTCTTCGCTCTCTTGTCTCTAAATCCCCTCAAGCATATTTGTTCTTCTAATTCTTCCCGGTGATTCATTCTCTTTCGTCAGTCATGTCCGAATTCTAACGGTGGTGCATTCAAGATTCTTTTTCCTTGATTATCATTTTACTCCATTCGTTCTTTTGAATCCTACCGGTGGTTCATGAAGACTTTTTCAAGTTTTGTGCTATACCCCCCCCCCTTAATCCTTTTCAAGAAGAATAAGTAGTATGCGAAATCCATTGCTTGTCATCAATTTAATTTGATGAAGGATCAGCATACAATAAATCTTATTCTTATTTCATCCAAGTGAGTAATCCCTTTCTTCGAAGTTTATTCTTGATGAATAAATTCTAGTTCCAAGTCTTTTCGTATTTTCTTTTCCGGAGTTCAAATTTCCTCGGCCATCTCGTCGAAACCCCCATCTAAGTCATCGCAAGGCTCATCTTATTCTTTCTTCCTTCATTCTATCTCATCATCCTTTTGTCACCGGAGTTCTTCATGGTGGTTCTTCATGATTTAATTCATTCTTCAAGAGTTCATCAAGATTTTGTTGGTGGAGTTCAAGTATCTCTACTTCTCGCATCTCGAACTGCAATTAATTCTATGTATTCTTTCGAAGTGGAGTTTTGCATTTTTTTGGTTTTCTCGGCTATTATATCATTTCCGTTTGTGGTCGGTTATCACCTCATAATTTCTGAGATGTTATCCATAAGCCCACAACAAGCTTATTCTTTCGTTGTTGATTTTCTCAACAACTCCGTTCAATCCTTCCTTCTAAGTTCATTTCATTCATTTCTTTCAATTTTTCCGGAGGCATTGCGTTGGTCATCTCGTCAAGTGCCATCTCATTGGGTTAAGTTCATGTTCTTTTCCTTCCATTTTCAGTCGGAGTGCTGCCTAAATCGTTTCAGTCTTATTCGTTTCTTATCTTGTTCTAACAGGAGTTGTTTCATAGCCTATCTGATTCCGTGAGCTTTTGATTCTCGTAATTCTCGTCGTTCCTCTCTTCTTCTCGAGTGCTCTCGATTCTTTGCTTCTTCTCTTGAGTTCTTGTTTCACCTCATCCGTTTTCCCGTTTGTCTTGGTCCTAAGATCTCGGGACGAGATCTCTTGTTAGTGGAGGAGTGTTGTAACGCCCCGGTTTCGATGCGCCAAGTGTCTGCCAGTTATTCGTCGTTGTTGCCATGTCATTTGCTTGCGTGTTGCATTTTATCATGTCATCATGTGCATTGCATTGCATACGTGTTCGTTTCTTGCATCCGAGCATTTTCCCCGTTGTCCGTTTTGCAATCCGGCCCTCCTATGTCCTCCAGCGTTCCCCTTTTGCCTCTTTTCATGTGCGGGTGTTAAAATTTCTCGGAATGGCCTGAGGTTTGCCAAGCGGACTTGGTATAGCACCGGTAGACCGCCTGTCAAGTTTCGTGCCATTTGGAGGTCGTTTGATACTCCAACGGTTAACCGGGTAACCGTAAAAGCCCTCTTTGTGTTGCAGCCCAACATCCCTCCAAAGTGGCCCAAAACTCATCTTAACCCCCTCCATGCTCTCGGTCGTTCGATCACGATCGTGTGGGCGCAAACTGCTCCTCATTTGGAGTCTCCTAGCTCCCAGAATCTATAAATAGGCC
>NC_041393.1:206902859-206931132 GCF_002162155.2 Triticum dicoccoides
CGCCGCCTCCGTGCCGCGCCGATGCGCCGCCGCCGGCCACCGGTCCGGCCCGCCCCTTGCCTTGCTCGCCGGCCTCCGCCTCCCCGCGCCGTCCCACGCCGGGACCCGGCCGGATCCGGTGAGATCCGGCCCGGATCCGCCCGTCTCCGCCGTCTCCTCCAACTCCGGCGAGTTCTCCGGCCGCCTTGAAGTCCGTGCCACAGCCCCCAGATCCAGATCCAGAGGTTGACCCCGTTTTTTGCCTGTCCCGAAATATTTTCGCATAATGTTGTCCTGTTCAACGCATCATAACTCCATGCATACTGCTCCGTTTCGTATGTTTAATATGTCAAAATGATCGTTGTGATATTCTCTACATTTCATTCCATTGTGCCATGTTTGTTTGAGTCCATCTTGATGCCCGAATCATCCTTGCAAGAGTGCTATATGATGTTAATCTGCTGAAACTGTTATAAATTGGTGATTTGTCTTTTTCGTTGCATTTGGTTTGTGCATCCTATGAGCATGAGCTCTACATGCGTTTTGTACTACATCATGCCATCTTTACAGGGGTGCTTGCCATGTATTTTTTTGAGTCTTGTACTGAGTGCATCAAGCTTGTTAAGTAGGGTACTTGCTCTTGCTGTTTTGCTAGGCTGATTCTGTTATATTTTGATGCTATGTAAACCTGCTGCTACAAGTCATTCTATGCATAATCTGGAGATGTTCACTAAGTATGTTTTGTTATACATGTCATGCTCTATCCATCCATGGCCCTGGTTGCATTTATAGCTTGCTGTAGCTTGTTGTAATCTTGCTCCAAAGTTGCTAAATAATATTGCTGTTAGCCTGTTAACATTAAGTTCAGTTTTGCCATGTGATTTTCTAGTGATCCATGCACCCTATGAACTTGCTCTTGCCATGTTTAGCTTCACAAACATGTCTTCTTATTGTTGGTTACCTTGTCTTGCCATGTAATGCTCTGTGGTGAGTGGTACAAGCTCACCAACACGCCTACTTATTGCTGTTTCTGGCTTGTATGAATCTGTCATATCTTTTGCCATGTTTACATGGGTGCCATCATATCTTCTGATCCTTTTTGGCTCATGGTCAGTAAAGGACTTTTGTTCTATGCAATGAGTAGATTTATACCATGCCTTTGTTTTCCATGATAATTTCCTTTAACATGTTGTTTGATAGCTCTAAACATTACAACCTGATGTTCTTTCTGCAAAGTCTGAAACTGATATTATTTGCAATCTTGCCATGTGTTTTGAAGCATGTTCTAGTGATTTCTGGAGTTAGCTCAGTGTTCATGTTTTGTCATGCTTTACCTGTACATCATGACCATGCCTTTTGTTTTCATATTGTGGTAATATAGCATGTTGTTATGATGATTACAATATGCCTAGTTGCTGTTTTGGACAGATTGTTGTCATATCTTGTATAGTGTGTGTGTGTTGAACCGTTGCTCTGTTTTGAGTGTGCTCTATATGAAACTTGCTTGATTTTGCATGTAGTTTCATATTATCATGTTGCATCCATGTTTTGAGGTGTTTGCTTGATGTTTGTATGCATTTTGCATCAATGCCATGTTTAGCTTGTTTTGCTCATATCTTCTAGGCCGTAGCTCCAAACTAAATGAACTTTATATGTAACTTGACTAGAATCTCGTGTAGATCATCTTTGTGCATCTTAACTTGCTGTTTAACAACTTGAACATAATATTTATTCAGATATGGACCTATTTCGAAACTTGCATATGAGGACTTACCGAAATTGTTATATGTTGTGTCCGGCCTCATTTAAACTTGCCTTGATGTGTTGCTCTTGTTTGCATCATCTCTTGCCATGAGTAGCTCCATGTAGCCTTGTCATGCATCATGCTTGGTTGTGCATCTTGTCTTGCCTATGTGTGGTGTGTTTACCATGTTGTGTGCTTCTTCTCGATAGTTTCTCGTTTCGTTGCGATCGTGAGGACTCGTTCGTCTATGCTTGGTTCGTCTTCGCGGCTTCGTCTTCTTCATGGACTCGTTCTTCTTCCTTCCGGGATTTCAGGAAAGATGACCGTCACCTTGGATCCCACTACTATCATTGCTATGCTAGTTGCTTCGTTCTATCGCTATGCTGCGCTACCTATCACCTGTTTATCAAGCCTCCCAAATTGTCATGTCAGCCCCTAACCTTTTTCACCCTTCCTAGCAAACCATTGCTTGGATATGTTACTGCTTTGCTCAGCCCCTCTTATAGCATTGTTAGTTGCAGGTGAAGTTGAAGATTGCTCTATGGTGGACAGGATTATGTTGGGATATCACAATATCTCTTATTTAATTAATGCATCTATATACTTGGTAAAGGGTGGAAGACTCGGCCTTATGCCTGGTGTTTTGTTCCATTCTTGCCGCCCTAGTTTCCGTCATACCGGTGTTATGTTCCCGGATTTTGCGTTCCTTACGCGGTTGGGTGATTTATGGGACCCCCTTGACAGTTCGCTTTGAATAAAACTCCTCCAGCAAGGCCCAACCTTGGTTTTACCATTTGCCTCACCACCACCTATACCCTTCCCTTGGGTCGGCCAACCCGAGGGTCATCTTTATTTTAGCCCCCCCCCCCCCGGGCCAATGCTTGTCTAAGTGTTGGTCCGAACCGAGCCGCCTGCGGGGCCACCTCGGGGAAACTCGAAGTCTGGTTTTACTCGTAGCCTGTCTCATCTGGTGTTGCCCTGAGAACGAGATATGTGCAGCTCCTATCGGGATTGTCGGCGCATCGGGCGGTCTTGCTGGTCTTGTTTTACCATTGTCGAAATGTCTTGTAAACCGGGATTCCGAGTCTGATCGGGTCTTCCCGGGAGAAGGTATATCCTTCGTTGATCGCGAGAGCTTATCATGGGCTAAGTTGGGACACCCCTGCAGGGTATAAACTTTCGGAAGCCGTGCCCGTGGTTATGTGGCAGATGGGAATTTGTTAATGTCCGGCTGTAGAGAACTTGACACCTGATCCGAATTAAAACACATCAACCGCGTGTGTAGCCGTGATGGTCTCTTTTCGGCGGAGTCCGAGAAGTGAACACGGTTTTGGGTTATGTTTGACGTAAGTAGGAGTTCAGGATCACTTTTTGATCATTGCTAGCTTCACGACCGTTCCATTTGCTCTCTTCTCGCTCTTATTTGCGTATGTTAGCCACCATATCATGCTTAGCCGTTGCTGCAACCTCACCACTTTACCCCTTCCTTTCCCATTAAGCTTTGCTAGTCTTGATACCCATGGTAATGGGATTGCTGAGTCCTCATGGCTCACAGATTACTAGAACAACAGTTGCAGGTACAGGTTGTGCAATGATCCTGACGCGAGAGCGATGTTACTTGTTTTGGAGTTCTTCTTCTGCTTCTTCTTCGATCAGGGGATAGGTTCCAGGTCGGCAGCCTGGGCTAGCAGGGTGGATGTCGTTAGAGCTTCTGTTTGTGTACCATCTGTAGTCAGATGTTATTCTCATGTATGATATGATGTTGTATTCGTGTGGCATTGTATGTCTTTTGTATGTATCCCCATCTATTATGTAATGTTGATGTAATGATATCCACCTTGCAAAAGCGTTTCAATATGCCGTTCTATCCTTGGTGGGACCTTCGAGTCTCTTTAGGATAGTATCGCATATTGGGCGTGATAGAAGACCGGGATCTCACCCTGGCCAGACTCGTGCCCCTCCCCAGCATTGTAACGAAGGTCGGTTCCGAAGAAATCTCTTCCACCAATCCGGTTGGCCTTGCCCTATTAAACAAAGCACTCAACCAGATCCAGGCAATGACTATTGCCGATGACCTGTCCTCGGCCCACGCTCAACAAAGCCCTGAGGCAGGCCATAGGGAATTTTACGTCCCACCCACCACCCACCTAATAGCCACGGTCGAGGATTTAACTGGCATGTTGGACTGTGCCTTTGAGGAGGTAATGACATGGACGACGATCGTGAGGCCACGGCCCCTCCCGTCACCCGCCGATGGACAGCCACATCCACCTACAACATCTACATGGTGGACACCCCCAAGGACGATGGTGATGGTGCCAATGGCGATGGCACCCCCAGAAGGGATGGTAACCCTGGAGAGGAGCCCCCCAAGCGTCGGAGGCAACACCGACGATCCAAAGGGAAACATAGCAGAGAAAGCAACACGGGCACTGGAGAGGGAGACACTCCAGACAATGGGGAAGACCTTGGCGACCCTGCCCCCGAGCACCAGTCTGATTTCTCAAAGGGGCATGAGGATCAGGATAACCCCAAGGACCGCAACAACTCCGAAGAAAGCAATTATATGCCCCTCTCCGAAGAAGAGATCAGCCTTGGATCCAAAGACATCTTCGTCCCAAAGGATCCACTTGATCAGGAGCACTTCAAGTGAGAACTTATAGCCATCGCGTGAAGCCTAAAAAGCAACATCAAAGGATAAAGGCCGAGCAGGATGCCGTCGACGACAGATGGACGAAAGTCCTAGCAGCCGAAGAGGGGTACAGCTACGAGTAGTAAACAAAGACCTACCCCAAGCGCAGGTTATTGCCGCGATGACGAGGCCATCGAGCCCGTACCTCCTAGACGGACTCAAGTCGACCAGCCTGACCGCCCCCCTCGAGGAAGAGACAGGCCGGCCGACGAGCCTGAATACCCACCAACCCCCCAACCCCCTCGCCATAAAGGCAATGAGGGGGCACAACTAGCATACCAATACAATCTACGACAGGACCTGGCCGTTAGAGCAGGTCAATCAAGGTCCATTTACGGATACAGAGATTACCCTCCCAAAAGAAGAAACAGATACCAAGCATGGCTCAACCGGAACGATAGAGTTTAGGAATAGCTCCGGCCAAGATGGACACCGAGGTTCGATGCGATGTGGCCCGAATAAGGGATGGCGCTCACCCAATGTGCTTCATCGATGAGGTGATGTAGCACCGATTCTCAAAAGGGTTTAAACCCGTAAATATCGAGCCATATGATGGAACTATAGATCCAGCCATGTGGATCGAAGATTTTCTTCTCCACATTCATATGGCACGAGGAGACGACCTCCACGCCATCAAATATCTGCCACTAAAGCTCAAAGGATTAGTGCGGCATTGGCTAAATAGCCTCCCCGAAGACTCCATCAGGAGTTGGGAAGAGCTCGAGGATGCTTTCTGAGCTAAATTCCAAGGCACCTATGTTTGGCCTCCGGATGCCGACGACCTGAGTCATGTGGTCCAGCAGCCCGGTGAGTCGGCCCGGCCGTTTTGGAATAGGTTTCTAACCAAAAAGAATCAAATTGTAGACTGCCCGGATGCCGAAGCCATTTCCACATTTAAGCATGGTATCCGGGATGAATGGATCGCTCGCCAGCTCGGCCAGGACAAGCCGAGGACAATGGCAGCCCTTACCTCCCTTATGACCTGCTTTTGAGCGGGCGAAGATAGCTGCTTGGCTTGTAGAAGCACCAACCGAGAAGACCCCGGCACTTCGAAGATCCGGGACGGCAACGGAAAGCCGAAGTGTAACAAAAATAAACGCCAACAGAATAGCGCCGAAACCGACAATACAGCAGTAAATGTCGGCTTCCGTAACTCCAAGACATGGCCGCGCAAGAAGCCCTCTAAAGGAAACCAAGACAAACCCTCCAAGCTGGATATTATCTTGGATAGGCCGTGTCCGATACATGGCACCACAAATAAACCTGCAAACTATACCAACCATAATTTTTGGGTCATCAAGCAGGCCAGCAAGGCTACAACCAAAGACACGGGCAAAAGTCCCCGTAGCAAGGATGATGAGGAACCTCGCATGCCGAATAACGGAGGCCAAAAGAAATTCCCTCATGAGGTTAAAACAATGAACATGATTTATGCCACTCACATACCCAAGAAGGAGAGGAAACGTGCACTTCGGGATGTCCACGCCTTAGAGCCTATTGCCCCAAAGTTCAATCCATGGTTGGTGTGTCTGGTCACCTTTGATCGCAAGGACCACCCGATCAGTATCCGTCATGGAGAGTCGGCGGCCTTGGTCCTCGACCCAAACATCAATGGGTACCACCTCACTAGAGTCCCAATGGACGGAGGCAGTAGCCTTAACCTGATCTATGAAGATACAGTCCAGAAAATGGGAATTGACCCATCAATGATCGAACACAGCAACACAACCTTCAAAGGCTTTATCCCTGGCATCGTTGCCCGTTGCTCTGGCACTCTTACCCTGGAAGTGGTATTCAACTCTCCAAATAATTTTCGGAGTGAAGACTTGATCTTCGATGTCGCCCCCTTCCGCAGCGGCTATCACGCCCTCTTAGGTTGAATGGCGTTCGCTTGTTTCAACACCATCCCCCACTATGCCTACCTGAAATTGAAGATGCCCGGACCAAGAGGCGTCATCATGGTCAATGACAACATAGAGCGCTCTCTTTGGATGGAGGAACACACTGCGGCCTTGGCGGTCGAATACGAAGGGCCGAAGTGCCTGCTCTCCACCAAGGCGCGTGAAGCGAACAAGCAAGAACGGGCCTCATCTCTAGCCAAGGGGCCTTCCTATGTCCGGTGCACATAGGAATATGCCCCCATGGCTTTCCCAACTCAGCAGCACACCACGTGCCTCGATATCACAACTTCGCACTCAAAATTGGGCAGCTGTGGGGCCTCAACCAAGAGTTCGGTTCGACTGCACTATGGCATAGTGCGTCTTCGGACAATGTACAAGTACCATCTAGGACCTATCCGGCTTCAAGCCCCACCAACACAACAACTTCTCGAAAACTCCTTATCAAAGAGCCATCATGGGACAACCACCTACCAGAGTCGTCCCTCTCAGCAGAAGCAAAGGCGCAGACGTGCAGTAGGGCATAGTTCGGGTGTTAACCCACACATCAAGGCCCTGCGTAACCTTTCATCTGTAAATTTATCTTTTTTATATAAATGTATCCCTGTTCGACGTCTTGTTCGGCAGTTCGAATTATACGGCTAGACGTCATGAGCTTATTGGAAATAAAACAAACCTTTTTGAGGTTCCCCTACAGTTCTTTATGCTGTATTTTTCCTGGTTGTTCCTTTTCGCTCTTCAAATCTACCCCAATCAAGGGTTATACACTCCAGATTTCATTTATATGTCGGCTATTAGATCGGGGGCTCGGCCTAGACGTTCGCCCTATACATTAATGACCGACACCTCTTTCTTTTTACTATGGTTGGCGTGTTGGATATTGCACTAAATGCACCGGTTCCGAATTATGTATAGGGTCAATAGTTGGGTTGCCCCGATCCTATGCTTGCCTTCTTACGTTCCGCATGTTTGGCTAAGAAGGTAAAAGGAGAACCACTGCAATTGCACTTCCAATTAGTTCGGTTAAGTGCCTCATTTAAGAAAGCCAAAAACTGACTGTCATAATAAGCGAGAACAGGTCAGTGATGCAAGACCCAGGTTCCCGAGGAGTCCGTAGATGCCTCCAGGCACTCCTCGGGAGCGTTGTAAAGGCGCCTACAGAATGCAAGACCCAGGTAAGCAAAGCGAATCTTTGGCCTCCAAAGGCACTTTGTAGTAAGTACTTCTTACCATTCGCAATTTGCTTTACTTGGCGGAGCTCCTCCAAAGCACCTCGCCGCTCCGTCCGTGCCTCCTGGACCTCCGTCTTCATTTTTGCCAGCTCGGTGGCATGCTCCTTATTCTTCTACTCAAGGTCCTCACATTTTGTAATGGCGTCCTTAAGCTCTTGTTGTACCTTGGCAACCCTGGCCTCATGCTTCTCACTGTCATTCTTCACCAACGTGAGCTTGGCGGCTGCTCGTTCGGCCGCCGCCTTCTGTTCGACTGCATTGGCTTTTTCTTTCCGCAGCTCGGCTCCGAGGTTCTCGACTTCTGCGACACCAGCTGCAATCATTCCGTTGCTTAGGGGATCATCCCGAATAGTCTACTTCAACATCAACTATACAAAGGACTGTGTTCTGAATATATTAACCTTGTGCTTCGTCTAGTCGCTTCTTGACGAGATTGAGTTCTTCCTCGGAGCCATTGTGCTTCCGATTGATTTCAACCAACTTTGCAGCACTGGTAGCAGCCGCTAATGATGAAGCCTGCAAAATAGTACCACGATGATAATTCAGGCCAATGGCTTCACAATTTCGATCCTCTCCCAGGTTTCTTTGCATCCTGCAAGAGTCTCGGGGGCTGCTACATATAAGGATTGCTCGAATCTTACTTACAAAGAAAAAAAAGCATTAATTTGTTTACTTGGAAACCTGTTAGAAGGCCACCAAAATCGTCTTTCAGTCTGCTATTAATGGACTGAACGCTTTGTGAAACCGCACCCATTAGGATGTGGTGTTCCGCGACTATGGAGGAGCTTTTCATAACCTCCTCCATTATGTCCAGCCATTCAGCCGCGACCTGTCCCCTGGTGCTCGGCGCTGACGGTAGGGCCCCTGCTCCCCCTTCGGTGGGAGGCGGCTGCGATGCTTCGGAGGGCCGTTCAGCCCCCGGAGCTATCGTTTGAGAGGGCTCGGCTTGCCCGAGCTACTTCTCTTTGTCTTAGGTGGCCAAAGTGCTAGCCTCGGCCATGATAATATCCTCCCCCCCCCGCATATTTAGCACGGGTGGGGTCCATTGGGACCGCACCTCACCGGTCTCTCCCCACTGACTGGAGGGGGTGCGGCATACGATGTGCCTCCGCTCTCCGCCAGATTAGTTGGCGGAGAAGTACCCTCAGACATCTGGTCATTGGGGTGATCGCGTGCCAGGCTGCAATGTGAGGGAATAGATGATTTTAGTAATGGGTTACTAAGATCCGCGACCAGAGAAGTCTTCAGACTCTTACCTTTCAGCATGGGGCTTGACCCTGGGAACCTTCTCTAGGATCCGCTCAGAGCTGCAGACTCTTCATCAGAGTCCAAACTGTTATCTCATAGGACCAACTTCCCCTTGCCCTTTCTCTTCGGAGCTGGAGAAGAGTTATTCCCTTCGGTTTCGGCCGGCGCCGCTCTCTTCTTGGAATGGGGGGAGTTGCTCTCCTCTTCGTCTTTGTCCTTGCCCCCATCTTGGACGGAGGCAGCCGCGATGTCTCTGGATTGGCTGTCCGGATGACCTCTTGTAGAGGCCTCCCCTGGCCTCCTATGCATTCTTTTTCTTCTTCTCCTTTTTTCCGGGCGCCTCGTAGGGCGCCAGGATCAACATCTCTTGTAAAAAAGCCAACATAGGACCTTCGGGCAGTGGTGCTGGACAATCTATCTCCTCGGCTTTCTTGAGCCAGCCCTAGAGAACAAGCTGAGAGAGTTGAGAATCAGAATAAGATAGTAAATATCTGAACACAAATGGGATGGTGTTGCATTACCTCCCTGGGAGTGTTCTCGGCGTCAAGGCCGATCTCCTCCTCCTCAGCTCGCCACGTCTTCTGCGGCTTGAATAGAGCCATCCACGGTCTCTCGCGGGTAGTGTCGTGAAGGTACTGCGTGGTGAGGGGGTCCGTGGGATGCCAAGACCACATTGGGGTGGCTCAGCGTTGGCAAGGCAGGAGACCGCAAAAGATCATAATCTGGACCACATTGGTCAGTGCGGCCCCCGCCTTTATCATATTGGAGACGTGTGTTTACAGTGCCTCCACTTTGGTGGTAGAACCCCAATCAAGGCCTCTCTGGTCCATGAGGTTAACCTCGTTCGGGGACCGGATCAAAATTCCGGACAGGCGGCCCAGGCCGCGTCACGCGGCTCGGTGATATAGAACCATTCCTTTTGCCATACCTTAACCATGTCAATGAACACGCCCTCCAGCCAACCGAGTCGGGAAAGCCTGCTGGCCATGGCGCCCTTGCAATCTGTGTGCTGGCGGTCAATGATTTTTGGCTTAATGTTATAAACCTTAAGCCATAGGCCAAAGTGCGACTGGACCCGAAAGAAGGTCTCACAAATGATGATGAAGGCCAAAATATGGAGGAAAGAATTTGGAGCCAGATCATGGAAGTCAAGGCCGTAGTAGAACATCAACCCTCGGACGAATGGATGGAGGGGTAAACCTCCACCCGTTCACCTGCGTGAGGCGTTGGCACAACCTGGTATTCCTCAGGGGCCCGATGAGCAATGTCGAGGGAAAGGAAGCCTGCTGCTTGAGATCCTGATGCCACTATTGGTAACACACGAGGCCTCCCACTTGCCTTTTGCTCCATATCCGGCCATTACCGAACTCGGCTTGACAAAAAAGGTGGGATGGAGTGCTCGAGTTGTGTAGATTGGGGAAGGTTGTGGCGAGAGGAGGAATAAGGTGTGCAGGGATAACCGTGGTTGCCCCTTTTTATAAGCAGTTGTAATACCAGGAGTCCCATAAATGTGCTGCCCAACTCGCCTCTTCCCGATAGACTCGTAGCGTTATGCGCGAGTGGGATGTTGTGAATCATTGATCAGATCGCTTAAAAATGGAACACGATCTCCACCTTGAAGGGGCGAGTCATCAAGGAGGCGGCCTCGAGTCGTGTATCAAGTCTTCCTGTTTATAACCAGAGGTAACCCTCCGCCTAAAGTTGCCAGTCAAAGATACCGATCGTATTCGAACGATCGGCCTTCAAAGCTAAGTAAAGCAGGTAGTTCGGAGCCCAGATATGATTTGGTGTGCGATTGAACATAAGTAAGTTCCATTCGAAGGCTTAACTGGAGGAGGACCGTTCCAAGTATTCAGGAAAATAGGAACTTCGAAAATATGAGAAGCCCATGTTGAAGGATAGTTCGGGGGCTACCAAGGGAGTCCTGGACTAGGGGGTCCTCGGAAGACCAGCCTGTCTCTCATGGGCCGGACCGATGGACCGGACCGTATCTGGACCTAAGACTTCTTATGCCTTGAAGTTCACCCCAAGTCATGATGGATGATCTGATTTTTCCTTGGTATAACCAACTATCTGTAAACCCTAGTACCCCTAGCGTCTATATAAACCAGGGGGCTTAGTCCATAGAGTCTAGAGGAACAATTACCATCCTACTAGTTAGGGTTTAGTTCGTCTGATCTCGTGGTAGATATACTCTGTAATCCCCTCAAACACAAGTAATATAATCAAGCAGGACATAGGGTTTTACCTCTTAGATAGGGCCCGAACCTGGGTAAACATCGTGTCCTACGTCTACTGTTCCCCATTGATCCAAGGTCCATAGCTCGGGACCCCCTACCCGAGATCCGCCGGTTTTGACACCGATAGCCGTACTCGGCCATGGCCAGATCTAGAGCGACGGGCAAGTGGGAGGCCTCGAGCGCCACCAATGACGACATTAAGGATCTGAAGCGCGCGAGTTATCTCCCGCTAACAGTGTTCATCGGGCCCCCGAGAGGGCTAGGTCATACTGACGCCCCGTGCTGGTGATCGGGTAGTGTTCATTCCCCACTTTATTCGGGGACTGGGCTTCCTGCTTCACCCCTTCAAACGAGGACTAATGTTCTTCTAGGGGCTGGACTTCCACGACCTGGCTCCAAATTCTTTTATGCACGTCTCGGCCTACATCACCATTCGCGAGGCTTTTCTCCGGATCCAACTGCACTTCAGCCTATTACTGAAAGTGTTCAACGACAAGCCGAAGATCATCGATGGCTAGCAGGTGGACTGCAGGGGGCAATGGTGAGTAAGCTCACCAAAAATCGGGTGGCCGGAGGGCTCATTTATCGATACTATTAAAACTGGCAGAAAGAGTGGCTCTACGTCATAGAGCCTCGTGAAGAGACCTGGGCGGCCGCCCCAACATCCAAATTGGAACCCCCAGCGAGACTAACCTCATGGACCAAGAAGGGTCTCGAGTGGGGGTCCACTACAGAGGTGGAGGCAATGCAGAAGCGCGTCTCCAATATGATGAAGGCGGGAACCAAGCTGGCCAATGTGGTCCAGGTCATGCTCCACCACCGCCTCCTACCTTGCCAACTCCGAACCACCCCAATGTGGGCCTGGAAGCCCGAAGACCCCCGTACCATGTTGTGCTTCTTCGGCACCATGCACGGAAAGTTGTGGAAGGTGTTATTCAAGCCGAGGAAGGCATCGCCAGCCAAGGAGGAGGACATCGGCCTTGATGTCAAGCACCCCGCTAAGGAGGTAACGATAAATCATCCATTTTGTGTTCAGATTTTTAATACGGTTAAAGCCCTTACCTTCTCCTTCTACTTTACATAGAACTAGCTCAAGAAGGTCGTGCTTATCTCTAGCCTGGCCCCTCTGCCCGAAGACCCTAGATCAGCTCAACTGAAGGAGCTATTGACTGTGGCACCGTACAAGGTGCCAGAGAAAAAGGAGACGAAGAACCCCACGAGGGAGGCCCGGGAGGTCCTTCACCCACGAGTCCCTCCGGACACCAAGTCTGGGGATACCCACGCCCCCTCTATGCTCGAGGGGGAGAAGCATGAAGAGGAGGATGAGGAGGAGAGCGACTCCTCCCCCACCAGGAAGAGGGCGGCATCGGGAGACACCGAGGAGGAGCACCCTCCCCATGCTTCGAAGAGAAGCAAGGGCAAGTTAGTCTTGCACGAGGACAACTCGGATTCTGATGAGGAATATTTAGCTTTCGAGAAGGTCCCGCAGAAGGTTCCTACGGTCAAGCCTCATGCTAAAAGGTAAAAACCTGAAGACTATTTGGGCGTCAGCTCCGCTAACTTGTTACTGACAGCGTTTGTATTCCCATGTTACAGCCCGTCGTGCAACCTCCCTACTGAACAGATGTCGGAGGGTACTTCTCCGTCAACCAACTTGGCAGAAAGTGGAGAGGCGTCGCACTCTGCGCCTCCTTCGGCCATCGGGGAGACCAGGAAGGTGTTGTCCCAAAGGACCCCACCAGTGAAGAACACGGGGGGTGATGTCCACATCGACATGGCCAAGGTAGACGCTTCGGCCGCTGAAGACCAGGAGAAGGAGCTCGAGAAAGCCGAGCCCTCTCAAAGGATGGTTCCTGGGCCCTCACGGCCTTCCGAAGCGGCACAGCCGCCCTCCACCAAAGGCGGAGAAGGGGCCCCGCCATCAGTGCCAAACACCGGGGACCGGGTCGTGGCCGAGTGGCTGGACATTATGGAGGAGGCTATGAACATCTCTTCCATAGTTTCAGCACACCGCGCCCTAATGGGCGTTGTTTTACAAGCGTTCGGTCCATTAATAGTGGAATGAAAGAACCTTTTGACGGCCTCCTCACAGGCTTTGAGGTACGCAATGTAATGCTCTTTCTTTATAAAAACTGATATTTTGTGGTCAAGATGTTGGCGGTCCTCCTAGCAGCCCCGAGACTCGGGCAGGCTTTGAGAAAGCCTGTCTGAGGATCAAGACTGTCAAAATAATAGGCTAACCAAGATACTTGTTGTATGATTGCAGGCCTCGGCGTTGGCGGCGGCAGCCAATGCCGCCGAACTAGCTGAGATGAATCGGAAGCTCAAGAGCTCCGACGAGGAGCTCGACCTCATCAACAAGCGGTTTGACGAGGTGCAAGGTTAGTCTGTTCGAGACATGGTTCCATGTTTTCCTTTATCTAGTAGAGTATTCAGGACTATCGCTAAGCAAAAGGTGATTTTGTAGCTGCCGCCATAGAGGTCGAGGGCCTCAGGGCCGAGCTGCGGAAGGCCAAGAAGGAAGCAGTTGAAAAGAAGGCGGCAGTCGAACCGGTGGCCGCCGAAATTGCATTGGTGAAAACTGAGCGCGAGAAGCATGAGGCCAGGGTGGCCGAAGTACAGCAAGAGCTCAAGGATGCCATCACAAAATGTGAGGACCTTGAGCGGAAAAGTAAGGATCACGCCACCGAGCTGGCGAACATAAAGACGGAGATTCAAGAGGCGCGGTCTGAGACATGATGCGCCCAGGATGTGCTCCGACAAGTAAAGCAAATTGCAAATGCTAAGTAGTACTTAATGCAAAGTGTCTTTGGTGGCCACAGATTCGTGTTGCTCACCCAGGTCTGGCTCCCGCAGGCACGTTTGCAAATCTCCCGAAGAGTGTGGCTGATGCATCTAGGCGCTATGCGGCCCGGGAGGGTGTCGCCGAAGTGAGGTTGTTCTAGGTGCAATTCTAGGCGCCCGAGCACCCTCCCCTCCTCATGAATCAAATGAAGCAATTGATGGAGCTGCAACAGATGGCGAAACCGGACATGAAGGACCTCTGTGTCCGGCTATGGCCCTCTAAGCCCATACCGAGCAGCTACTTTGGTCTAGTGGCGAAGCTGTGTGATGTTTCTGCCTGGATTAAGACCATCAAGCACTCAGTGTGCATCGAAGGGGCTCGGATGGCGTTCTCGAAGACCATGGTGCATTGGCCAAATATCAAACCTGTCGAGATGGCCACCGGACCTCCCCCAACTAGAAAAGAGCATAGGCGCCCAGAGCAATACTTCTCCGATGTGATGGATGGTGCTCAGGACATAGAGGCACGGTGTCCGAAGGATGTAATCCTTCAGTAGTTGCGTCGTTTTGTATGGATTTGTGGAGAAACCTTATGCGTTACGGTGCAATGGTATTTTGTATGGGTTATCATACTTCTGTGTGTTTTTGTTACTTTTGACTCATGTGCGGTTGTTTCATTCTGAAAGTTACCAGTCTTCGGCTTCAGCCCCCACGTAGATGCTACGATGGGTATTTCATCCTCCACATTGTAACCCTTAGTCGACGTCTCGGTGCCTGTGGGTGGTAGTATAGGATGGAAACAAGGCAATCGGACTATGTGGCGTTATTACTTTCACTTAGCCATAGTAGCTTGACTATGGGGGCTGGTAACTAGCCCCCGGTGTGGTGAGATGTGTGGCAAACATCTATCACTTGATTTTTTTGAAGAAGAATCCTTATATTACACGACACAATCGCTAATGATTTTTAGTTTGAAGACTTTTCATCGGATCACCGACCAGTTGTCGCATATTATGACGGTCAGTTTTCCGCTTTCTCCATCGAGGTGCTTGACTGGACTAGCCGAAAGGACAATCATAGTGGCTCTCCCTTTACCTACTTAGCTGAACTTGCGGAATGTAAGAAGGTAAGCACAGGAGCGGGGCAACCCAACTATTTACCCAAGACATAATTCAGAACTGATGCATATAATGCAATATTCGAGACGCCGAACATAGGGGGAAAAGGCACCGGACTTGGTATATAGGGCGAGTGTCAAGCCCCCTGTCTATTAGAAGGTTTGTGTATGAAATTAGATTTGTATCAAGCTTGATTAAGACAGAGTCAAAGAGAGGAAATAAAAGGAAAGTGTAGTATAGATAACAGTAAAATAACCATAAAAGGTTTGCTTTACTTCCAACAAGCTCATGACGTCTAGGCGTACAATTCGAACTAACAAAAGAGACATGTGACATGAATGCTTCGAAAAAAGGGAAAAAAATTACAGATGAAAGGTTTATGCAGGGCCTCGACATATGGTTTGACACCCTGACTGTGCCCTGCTGCATGTCTGCACCTTTGCTTCTTGTTAGGACTGAGAGTATATCGACCAGAGGGGGGTGAATGGGAGATTCAAATATTCTTGCGAATGTTTTGAACCGACCCCAAACACAGCAGCGGAAATAAGGTACGATAGAAAAGAACTTAATCAAACTCGATATTGAGGATCATTTCCATCGAGATAGTGAGCAATAATAGATCGAGCATAGGCTACCACAGGTTTGACAATGACAATGGTAATGAAATATGCAATATGATACAGTAACATGAGATAGCACATGCTAAGAGTTATGAGGGAAACATGTGAGGGATAACTATGACGAGGTGAATGTAATGTGGCACGAAGACAACACTCTAGATATGACAAGTGTGAATGAAAAAGTATGTACTGAACATATTGCACTGAATGATGAGAATGCATCAGGATAAGCTACGAAAGATAACAACTGGGAGCGATAGAAATGATTGACATGAATGTTTTGTAACAATCATAAACTGATCAGATAACTATCGTCATAGAGCATGAAAGTAGACTGCTGAAAGTAATGAGTAAAGTAGATTGAACCAGAGGTGCTCGAAGGCGACAAAGAGATTTGGTAGATCAGGTCGCCCTTCTGCCAAAGGACTACGTCTGGCTGGAGGGGTTGTGATTTAACACAGAAGATAAACTCGCTTTTCCCTTTTCTTCTTCAACTCGGAGTTGATCAGTCTCTTTTTTATTTCACTCGTGGTAGATACTTGTCGGTGATCTCCAAACCTTTGGTCGACCTTCGCCAACCACAATCACTCTTGGTTGCTGAAGATCTAGCTCTGTGAAGACAACAACTCTTCAACACTCGAGCCGACACCTATCCGTCTAGAGAGTGCGCAGCTCTCAAGAGTAATAGGTACAAGAACTCTAACTCATAACTACTGTGATGCTCAAGCACTATCTAAGTTTGGGCTCTTGATTTTTCTCTCGGTGGATCTTAAACTCAAATCACTCGGAGAGGGGATGTTCAATCAATCTTCTCAGTAATCTTAAGCGGAGCAGCCCGCGGGCAACGTTGGAGCGGGGTGGCTATTTGTAGTCACAGCCTTCCCTGAAAGGAAAAGACCAAATTGTACATGTGGAGCAGCCAATGGCCGAACAACATGAGTCCAACGGTCAGAAATTGAGCAGAATGGTAACATTACTTGAAGATCAAGTAATGTTAACTCCTCAGTTTGAAAGATATCTCCTGCAGCACGAAGAACAACGTCTACTACTGCCAGGTAACCATTCGAAGCATAAAGATATTTCTCTCGTATTTTCATAGGTTTTGGGCTAAGCATCACATCGGAACTAAGCTTCGAGAACCTATACCCCTCTTAATAGTACGGAGGTCCCACGTCTCAAATGAATGAAAGAAGAACAACGAAATGAATACTACGTCTTCACTTTTTATTTGACTTCCATTCGCCGCAGTCAATTTTCTTCGAACAACAGCTCCGAACCAATTGCTTTGTTTCAGCAATAAATCTTCAAGAGGTTAACTCCTTCACATCAATCTACTCGCCTAGATGTCTTCAACAGATGTAGCTCATTCTTCTCTGCAAGACAGATATTCTTCGGTGAAGTTCCTTGAACTTGACACTGGAGACAGCATTCTCTTCGGTTCTGCATGGACTATTTCTCTCTGTATGCACTAGCGAACAAATCAGTCCATGCTTGTTTCTCTCAACAATCTCCAAAACATAGGAGGGCAAGTATTGCACCAACACTTATGTTTGGCGGAAGGAGTCCATGAAGAGGACGATTATTCGGCGACGGGCCCTTGATAGGGGGCTTCAAGGAGGTCGCCGTGTTGTTCGGGCTTGATGCCGGATAGGTCGTAGAAGGTACTTGTTTCAGCTCCTGGAACATCTCATATGCTTTCTAGTGCTCAAAACGTCTTTTGAGCCCCGGCTCTAAGTCGTAAAGCATGGCACAGTGAACTATCGTGTAGTCATCACTTCTAGTCTGCCAGACGTTCATATCGTCCAGATTAGCGGGAGCAAGTGGCACACCTAGCGATGCTTCAAGGACATAAGCCTTATGTGCAGCAGTGAGGATAATCCTCAAATTGTGGACCCAGGCCGCATAGTTGCTTCCATCATCTTTCAACTTAGCTTTCTCTAGGAACACATTAAAATTCAGGGGAGCTACAACACGAGCCATTGATCTACAACATAATTTGCAAAGACATTAAGACTATGTTCGCGATAATTGGTTCGGTTAACCAAATTACTAGTGAACTCCCACTTATATCAACATCCCTCAAGTTGTCTAAGTGTTTACATGATCTAAATCAACTACCCATGTCTAATCATCACATGAGATGGGGTCGTCATCAATGGTGAACATCTCCATGTTGATCATATCTACTATGTGACTCATGTTCGACCTTTCGGTCCTCCGTGTTCCAAGGCCATATCTTTACATGCTAGGCTCATCAAGTTTAACCCAAGTATTCTGCATGTGTAAAACTGGCTTACACCCGTTGTATGCGAATATAGAGTCTATCGCACCCGATCATTACATAGTGCTTCAAAATGATGAACTTTCGCAATGGTGCATACTTTGGGAGAACACTTTTATCTTGAAATTAAGTGAAAGGGTCATCTTATAATGCTACCATCATTCTAAGCAAAATAAGATGCATAAAAGATAAACATCACATGCAATCAAAATATGTGACATGATATGGTCATTATCATCTTGTGCTTTTGACCTCCATTTCCAAAGCATCGGCATGATCTCCATTGTCACTGACATCACACCATGATCTCCATCATCATGTCATCACGTGGTTGCCTTGCCAACTATTGCTTCTGCAAATATTTCTAACGCATAGCGATAAAGTAAAGCAATTACATGGCGTTATTAGTTGACACGCAGATCATACAATAAATTAAAAACAGTCCTATGGCTCCTGCCAGTTGTCATAGTCATCGACATGCAAGTCGTGAACCTATTACAAAACATGATCATCTCATACATCAATACATATCACATCACATTTTGGCCATACCATATCACAACATGCCTTGCAAAAATAAGTTAGACGCCCTCTACTTTGTTGTTGCAATTTTTACGTGGCTGCTAGGGCAAACTATCAGAACCATTCGTATCTACGCAAAACCACAATGCTAATATACAAGTTGCCTATTAACTTTCTATAAGGACCACCATTATCAAATTAGGTTCAACTCAGGTGGGAGAGACAGACACCCGCAAAGCCACTTTTATGCAATACAAGTTGCATGTCAATCAGTGGAACCAGCCTCTTGTTCGTAGAGAAGTAAGGTTGGTTCGAGCCTCTTCATCCCACAATACCGCTGAATCCAAATAAGACAAAGGAAGTAAGAAATTTGAACATCAGCGCCCATAACTTCTTTGTGTTATACTCGTGCATATACATCTACACATAGACCTAGCTCATGATGCCACTAATGGGGAACGAAGCATGAAAATCAAAAAAAATTCCTACGAAACACCCAAGATCTAATCTAGGAGATGCAAAGCAACGAGAGGGGAGTGTGTCTACGTACCCGTGTAGACCGAAAGTGTTAGTGTCATAACATGGTTAATGTAGTCGTACTCGTCATGGTCCAATCAGATCTAATCCGATCTAGTGCTGAACAGATGACATCTTCGAGTTTAGCACACGTATGGATCGATGGAGTCCTCTCCTTCTTGATCTATCAAGCGAGGAAGAGGAGGTAGATGACATCTGAACCAACATGATGGCGTGGTGGTGGTGGTTGCAGCGAAATTCCGGCAGGGCTTGGCCAAGCGCTGATGGAACGTGGAGGAGGAGTAACAGGAGGGAGACGGGGCAAGCACGAAGGGCTAGCTGCCCCCTATGCCTCCCCACTATATATAGGGGTGAGCGAGGGGCGTGGCAGCCCTAAACCCCTACAAAGGTAGGGGCAGCAGCCAAGGGGGTGGAGTGCCCTCCAAGCCAAGTGGAGGCCCTCCCCCTTAGGGTTTCCCTCCCCATGCACATGGGCCTTGTAGGGGCTGGTGCCCCTAGCCCTTTAAGGCTAGGGTGCAACCCTACATTCCATGCTACTGTATGGGACGTGGTGGAACCTTCCGAGGACTTCCGGACCCCTCCGGAACCCTCTGGAACCTTCCAGTGGCTTCCCGGTACAATATTGAAAAAATAGGACTTTTTCCTGAAACCCCGACAACAACTTTTCATATATAAATCTTTATCTGCGGACCATTCCAGAGCTCCTCGTGATGTCTCGGATCCTATCCGGGACTCCGAAAAACCTTCAGACTTTTCGCTATTAATATCTCAATACTACCCTAGCGCTACCAAATGTTAAGTGTGCGACCCTACGGGTTCGAGAATCATGCAGACATGACTGAGACTCCTCTCCGGTCAATAACCAATAGCAAGACCTGGATACCATATTGATTCCTACATGTTCAACGAAGATCTTTATCAGTTGAACCATGACGTCAAGGATTCAGTCAATCCCGTATGCAATTCCCTTTGTTCAGCGATATGTTACTTGCCCGAGATTCGATCGTCGGTATCTCCATACCTAGTTCAATCTTATTACCGACAAGTCTTTTTACTCGTTCCGTAATACAAAATCCAGTGACTAAACTCATTAGTCACATGAAGCTTCTTATGATGTCGTATTACTGAGAGGACCCAGAGATATCTCTTTGTCACACGGAGTGACAAATCCCAGTCTCGATCCACGCAACCCAACAGTCACCTTCAGAGATACCTATAGAGCACCTTTATGATCACTCAGTTACAAAGTGACATTTGATAGTACACAAGGCATTCCTCCGGTATCCAGGAGTGGCATGATCTCATGGTCTAAGGAACTCATACTTGACATGAAGAAAGTTGTAGCAAATAACTAAACGATCTGATGCTAAGCTGACGGTTCCGTCTGTCCATCACATCATTATCCTAATGATGTGATCCCGTTATCAAATGACAACTCATGTCCATGGTTAGGAAACATTAACCATCTTTGATCAACAAGCTAGTCTAGTAGAGTCTTACCAGGGACACGGTGTAGTTTATGTATTCATACATGTATTTAAGTTTCTGGTCCATACAATTCTAGCATGAATAATAAACATTTATCATGAACGGGAAATATGATAATAACCAATTTATTATTGCCTCTAGGGCATATTTCCAACACATCAGGAATGGTCATAGTGGATGAGCACTATCATCGGAGTTGCACTAAGCGATACGTAGGGATGGACTAGTCAGGCGTACCCCCGGAGAGGGGATACCAGCGACGTGCAGGGGCGTGTGGAGACGCGCCATGTGGTGTGTCCAGCCGTCGTCCTATATCACGCGTTGGGCACATGAACGGGGTCACTCTCTTTTTCCACACGTTTTTGGGTTTTTTTGAGGGGCAGATGTGGTGTATCCAGATGTCACCATATTTTGGTTGTTTTTTTAGGCTTTTGTGAATTACTTATTTTACTTTTTTGTTATTTTTTACTCATGTGAAAAACACCATGTGAAAAACATACTAGTGCTTCGCGTGAAGCACAACTATTCTTCCCGAAAGTGAGAAGCGCAGTTGTGCTTCCCGAAAAGTGAAAAACAAAGATGTGCTTCCCGAATAGTGAAAAAGCACATGTGTGCTTCCATAAAAAAGTGAAAGCACAGATGTGCTTCCAGTTCTTTTGGGTTTGTGTCTATTGTTTCCTTTTTCTTCTTTTTTGATTATTATCCAAATTATGTATTCTTTGTTTCCGGGTTTTTTTTTGTTTTCTAGGTTTTTTTAGTTTTCTCGAGTTTTTTTTTTGGGAAAAAAGAGTTCTTGCAAACCTGTTAACTACTTTGTGCATTTTAAAACTAAATTGAAAACCATATCGAACATAAACCGAATCGAATTGATTTTATTCTTTTTATGGTTATTGGTTTTCGGTACAATATGAAATTTCATTACTGTTTTGAATTTTGGATTTTTTTGGTATATACCCAAAAACCAAGCGGTATACCAAATTAACCAGATTATAATAGGTATTTATATTCCATGAGCCAACAGCCATAGAAGGAGTCGATCATGTAAGCATGTTAGCTTGTCTTGATTGCATTATCCAACACTAACGGACCCAGGCACAATGTTCACTAGAGCGTGGTGGTATAAAGTTGCTACCATCATTCCTATACACTTAGACCTTGTATAGTGCATGTGCTTAGATGGGTGCTTGAATAAGACTATCCAGGTTTTTTATCTGACACTGGTATGCACGGGTGCTTAGGATGGGAAGCGGAAGCAAAGTTTTGATTCCGGTGCCAGCCGATGCTTGCAAAAATAAGTGCTCCTTTTCATTCACGGGTGGAGATGCTACACGAGTGTTAAAGCAGCCCAAGCAGCCATACGAGGCAGTTTTTTAGAGAGAACGTCGGCCTTTTATTGATCAAACAACAAATTTACAAAGAGTCACTGGATGCAATCCGTAGCATAATGAAAAATACACAGGCTAGAAGAGTTCAAACTTGATCTGGCTAAGACATGAGCTAAAATATTACACTGCAGACCCACATGCTGGAAAGCCACAGATGGAAGGCCGTATGCCAAAGATTTGACCTCCACGAGAAAGGAGCCCACCACCGAGCGGTCTCTGGCCGGAGACATCAAATGTTGCACCACCAAAAGGCAATCGATTTGGAAGAGAACATTGTCAAAGCCCTCCTGTCATGCTAAGCTGACTGCACGGCGGAGCGCCAGAGTTTTAGCCACTTCAGGAGACAGCGCGCCCATTAAAGGCTCAAAACAAGCAGCCACACACAGGCCCTCATGGTTGAGCACCACCACCCCTATCCCTAACTTGCCCAGCTCCTCTCACACCATAGCATCGGATAAAGCCACCACTGTACCGTGCGGCGGCGGAGACTAGAGACGATCAGGGGGCAAGGTCTCACGCCTAATTGCATGTATGGGTTTTTAGAGGTGTTGAAGTATGAGGTCAATATAAGCCTTAGTTCTGGCTGCAGTACACCTCGGCGGAGGCTCAACAGGTTCGTTCCGTGTTCCGAGCTTCCCAAATATGCTAGATGGATACAGTGAGGACCGTCGCTTTCTGATCCAAGCAACCAGAAAGGAAGTCTAAGAGCCACTGCTTGGGAGAAGAAAAACACGACCGCCAAAGCTTGATGTCGAAGGACTCCTTGAGCTCATCCCACACTGCATGAGCATGGGGGCAGAAGAGAAAAGCATGCTCCATGCTCTCGGACCGACCGCAGAAGCAGCAATCCGTTCAGGCTAGAACCTGGTGATGCCGATGCTGGTCACCCAAAGGGAGACAGTCATATGCTAGGCGCCAAAGAACAATCTTCATCTTATTAGGGCCCTTGACTTGCCATAGAGTTTTCCACAGTTTCTCCTCCACGGGCCAATGCGAGCTCTGACCCAACCCGTTGTTACTCCGAGCAGAAAGGAACCGGCTTGTTCTTGCCATGTTGTACGCGGACTTGACTGTATATTCACCAAACCTGGTAAAAGGCCAGCGAACGAAATCATTGCCTCCATTCCTATTAACCGGGATTTGAAGAATATCCTCCGCTACCCTAGCGGGAAAGAAAGCTCTGACAGTCTCCTCATCCCGCGCCCCCCTCTCTTCATCAATAAGGTAGTGGATAGTTGAAGTCGCTGGAATAGGCGAGAGAGGCTGCAGCATGCCCGGTGGTGTAGACAGGATCCAGTGTTCAGAAAGAATTTTGTTTGTCGCCGGTCTCCAATGCCCACTGAATACCTCTCTTCAGAAGGTCCTAGCCATGAATAATACCGCACCAAGTAGCCGAGGCCGTCCGTGGCACAGAAGCATTCTAGAAGTTGCCATTAGGATAGTATCTACCCTCCAAAACGCGGGCACAGAAGGAACCAGGCTTGGTCAGTAGCCTCCACCCCTGTTTACCAAGCATCGCTTGATTGAACAATGCCATGTCACAGAAGCCCATGCCACCGAGTGACTTCGGGGTCGATAGCCAAGCCCAAGATCTCCAGTGAAGCTTCTTCTTTCCATCCTCCCTACCCCACCACTGATCGGCCACAATTTGCCTAAACTTTTCACAAGTGCCAACTAGGAGGCGAACAAAGGTAGGGATGGCATGTGTGATAGACTCCAACAAAGTTTCATTACCAGCCTTGGACAAGGGCCGATCAGACCAACCATGGATATTTTTCCAAGCTCTGTCGGTCAAAAAATTAAACGTGCTAGTAGGGAAATTGCCAACCTCAGTGCGCATTCCAAGATAGGAGTCATGAAAGGCCTCATTGTGAATTCCCGGCCGAGTTTTAACTCTGTTCTTGATATTCTCCGGGCAGTGTTGTCCAAAGAAAATAGAGGATTTCTCCTTATTGATGGCTTGACCAGATCCTTCACAGCGCAAGTGTAACACAGATTCCAACGAGTCCACACTACGTTGAAGATACTATCATCTGCAAATAGGAGGTGTGAGATAGGAGGGCCTTGTCGGCCATTTCTAATCCCATGTAGTTCGCCACAATACTCCTTCTAAAATAGCAGACTAGACAAACCTTCAGTGCACAAGAGGAATAAGTAGGGACTAATTGGGTCCCCTTGGCAGATACCTTAGAAGGTACCACCGAATCAGTAAGCTCACTGTCAGTGTCAAAACCGGCGGATCTCGGGTAGGGGGTCCCGAACTGTGCGTCTAGGCGGATGGTAACATGAGACAAGGGACACGATGTTTTACCCAGGTTCGGGCCTATGGAGGTAAAACCCTATGTCCTGCTTTATTAATATTGATGATGTGTGTTACAAGAGTAGATCTACCAGGAGATCAAGGAGGCTAAACCCTAGAAGCTAGCCTATGGTATGATTGTTGTTCGTCCTACGGACTAAAGCCATCTGGTTTATATAGACACCGGAGAGGGCTAGGGTTACACAGAGTCGGTTACAATGGTAGGAGATCTACATATGCGTATCGCCAAGCTTGCCTTCCACGCCAAGGAAAGTCCCATCCGGACACGGGACGAAGTCTTCAATCTTGTATCTTCATAGTCTTGGAGTCCGGCCGATGGTGATAGTTCGGCTATCCGGACACCCCCTAGTCCAGGACTCCCTCAGTAGCCCCTGAACCAGGCTTCAATGACGACGAGTTCGGCGCGCATATTGTCTTCGGCATTGCAAGGCGGGTTCCTTCTCTGAATAATTCATAGAAGATTGCGAACACCAGGATAGTGTTCGGCTCTGCAAAATAAATTCCACATACCACCGTAGAGAGAATAACATTTACACAAGTTCAATCTCCTGACGTATTTCGCGGCGTGACGTCACACCACAGCCAAGCCTTTACTTGAATCATTTTTATTGTACCACCTCAGCGCGTTTAGCGAAGCGGTTTCCTTGGCACGTCTTGTCGAAGAAGAGATCGTGTTCCCCTTAATCTGGGATTCCCATCAATACGGACGTGCGTAACCCAACCGCGCCATTGATTGCGGCGCTTGGGAGATAAGCGAGTTTTATCAGGCCGGTGGGGACACATGTTTTTGTCCGTCCATATAAGGGGATAGAGATCCAACCCTTTTACCTGCGCCTTCTTCCTCCTTGGCTTATCCATCTCCGCGAACTTGAGGTCCAGCGCCCAAGTCCGCACATCTCACCTCAACCTTCTCCAACTATGTCCGGAGCGGGAGGCAAGTGGATGGCCTCCTCCGTCACAGAGGAGCACATCCAGAAGCTGCGCAGCGCCGGATATCTGTCCAGCAACATCGCGCACCGGCTCCCCAACGAGGGAGAGCTCATCCCCACCCCCAGGCCCCATGAGAGGGTAGTATTTCTTCCCCATTTCCTCCGCGGACTGGGCTTCCCACTCCATCCCTTTGTCCGGGGGCTCATGTTCTACTATGGCCTGGATTTCCATGATCTGGCCCTGAATTTCATCCTCAACATCTCGGCGTTTATCTTCGTGTGTGAGGCCTTCCTCTGCATCCAGCCCCACTTCGGCCTGTGGCTCAAGACCTTCAGTATCAAGTCGAAGGTTGTGAAGGGCAGCCAAGCGGAGTGCGGAGGCGACATGGTGGGCAGGATGTCCAACGTTACTTGGCTTGAGGGCACTTTCGTGGAAACCATTAAGGGGTGGCAATCGGGGTGGTTCTATATCACCGAGCCGCGTGACCCTGAATGGGCAGCGGCCCCTGAATTCAGATCTGGCATCCCCACGCGGCCGGACATGGGGGGATTAGGAGGAGCTGACCGGACTCCAAGCCTGCATCCAAAAGCTAGTGGACAAGAAGCTCAAGCTTGTCAACGTAGTCCAGGTCATGCTCATCCGCCGGATTCTCCCGTGCCAACGACGGGGCTTCAATATGTGGGAGTTCGATCCGGCGCAGCACCAGACTTTGAGCGGGCTCTTCGACACTACGTACAAAGATGCCTGGAGGGTGCTGTTTAAGGGCGCCGAGGCCCCCGTATCCGCTACCGAAGATCGCGGATTCAGCTCGCAGCGTCCAGCTGATGAGGTAAGCAATTTTGCCCTTTACGTGACACTTGTTTTTCATAGTTTGACTCTATGCGGGATCTAAACTCCCTCTCCTTTGACAGGACTGGCTGGAGAAGGCTGAACAGACTATCTGTCCAGGCCCATTACCAGAGGACCCAGCGGACGCCCGCTTAACGGGGCTGCTGGCTCCGGCACCCCACGTGGTGCCGGAGAAGAAGGCCAAGAAGAAGGCCACGGGCACTCGGAAGAGTTCCCGTTTTCAGGTGTTATCGGATGATGACTCCAAGGCAGGCTCCTCCCACAAAGGCGAGGAGGAGAAGAAGAAAGCCTCTCCCTCAGCGGGGGGAGGGAAGAAAAGGAAGGCTTCCCCAACAAGGGAGGCCGAAGGGTCCAAGAAGGGGAGGACTCCTCCCCCGGACTGCTCTGCCAACGTCGGCGACGACGACAAGGATTGGCCTCCAAGGGCCAAGCCCCTGGCGAGATCGTAAGTATCCGGACTCCCGAACAACTTCATGGTTTTTTTTTCTTTTCGCCACACAGTGTCTTTCTAATGCCGCATACAACCCTGCAGTCCGCCCAAGGATGATCTTCCCGCTTCGTCGAGCAGGTCCTTAGGTGCGTCGGATATGGATTCTCTTCCGACCGCCACCACCCCCCGTGATGCGGATGATGCCGAGGTGGGATCCCGAGATGGGACCCACCAGGAGGAGAAGGACCTGGAGGTGTCGCAGGACAACCTCCCGGACTTTGCACCGGACTCGGCCCCGAAACCCGTAGTGGCTCCGGAGTCCGGCGGGCGGCCCCTTCGGAAGAAGGGCAAGACCGTGATGCCGGCAGCCTCCGTCCAACCGGAGGCGCCGGATAGCTTGCTGGAGGCGCTCAATGGCGCCTCCATCGAGGAGGAACACCGCACTGTTATGAGTGTGGTGATTCAAAAGGTTCAGTTCGCCAAGAGCGGGCTGACCGAAGCCTGCAGCAGCCTTCTAACAGGCTTTGAGGTAAGAATTTTGATATATGCAAAATAGTACCGCATAGACAGTAGCCCCTGATGCTTGGTTCGGTGTTCGGAAATAAATGCCGGACTGAGGATCTAAAAAGATATACACAGGAGTCATAAAAAATATGTCAATATGGGATTGCAGGCTGTGCTGCTGACCTCTGCCGCACTGACTGCGGAGGTCAATGCTTTGAAGGAAAGCCTCGAGCGGTCCGAGAACGAGCTCGGCCGTGCCAAGAAGCAGCTCGAGGACAAGGAAGGTGAGTAATACCTTATTAAAATTGTACCTTACAGAAAAGGATTTGGTTGCAAGAAAAAATGACAAGGATAATGTGGATATAGCAGGGGCCACAAATGAGGTGGCGACCCTGAAGGAGGCGGTGTCCGCGGCCGAACGTAATGCGGCCGCGGAACGCACCGAGCGAGAGAAGCAGGAGGCGCGGGTGGCGGAGGTACAGCAAGAGCTCCAGGCTCTCATGGAAAAACATGAGAGTTTGGAGCGTGACTTGAAGACCCGAGAGTCCGAGCTTGCAACGGCTCTTGAGAGTGCCAAAGCCGCTAAGGCCGAAGCCTATAAGGCCCTCCAGGAAATCGAGGCGTTGAAGAAAATAGCGGCGGGTAAGGCATTTTTCATGCAAAGTAAGCATGTGAGTGTGAATTACCTATCACTTACCCGAATTCGGAGCTCTCCAGGAGCGCTCGCAGATCTGCCCGCAGAGTGTCCGATGCTGCCGCTTTCTACAGGGCCGAGGAGGGGAGCTCGACGGAGAAGGTCTGCTAGTCTCAGTATGCTGAGGCCGGATGTAACACCCCGGATGTAACTTTTCATCTTTGTAACTCCAACTCTTGCCATTTTCGGATATGTGATATGATTTTCCCTCCGTGGTTGGGTTTTGTCTTTTGTTCGTGCATTTTATTCATGTCATGCATATCATATCATGTCATCACGTGCACTTCATTTTGCATACGTGTTCGTTTCATGCATCCGAGCATTTTCCCCGTTGTCCGTTTCGCAATCCGACACTCCCACATGCACCGGCGCACCCCTCTTGTCTTCTTTCGTTGTGCGGGTGTTGAACGTTCTCAGAATGGACCGAGCCTTGCCAAGTGACCCTGGTATATCACCGGTAGACCACCTGTCAAGTTTCGGGACGTTTGGAGCTCGTTTGGTACTCCAACGGTTAACCGCACTCCCGCAGAGGCCTCTTTTAAGTTGCAGCCCAACACCCCTCCAAAACAGCCCAATAACCAATCTAACTCCCCTCCATGATCTCGGTCGTTCGATCACGATCGTGTGGGTGAAAACTACACCTCATTTGGACTCTCATAGCTCCCTCTATGCCTATATATACACCCCCCCCCCAATTCCAAATTCGCGGATCCTCTCCCCCCTAACCCTAAAAATCCCAGATCCGCCGCCGCCGGACGTGTCCGGAGCGGGCCGGCCA
>NC_041393.1:206931610-206933894 GCF_002162155.2 Triticum dicoccoides
CGCCGCCGACCACCGCCGCCGTCGCCGTCCCGCGCGCCGGATCCGCCCGCGAGAGGTCTCCCGCGACGGCCTCTCCTCTCCTCCGCCCCGGCCTCTCCTCCGCCGCCGCTTCCCCGGCCCTCCGGCAGCGCACCGCCGCCGCCCGCTCTCCGGCGAGCTTCTCCAGCTCCGGCCGACCTCGGGTCACGGCCAGATCCGATCGGATCGGATCAGGTTGACCTCTCCCCCCTCCGATTTTCTCTGTCATTTTTTCTGCAGTAAAACATTGCATCTTCATCGCATCATATCTTGGCACCCGTAACTCCATTTCGTGCGTATAATATGTCAAATTGATCGCCTCGAAGAGTACATCATTTAATTCCATTGCATCATTTACATTTGAGGTCATCTTGATGCCCAAAATGCTGTTGGAAGAGGGCTTCATTTCTGTAGTTGCAGATTCTTATCAGAACGAGCTCTTTTGTCATTTTTGCCATGATTAATGTGTGCATCCTATGAGGGTGATACCTAAATGTGTTTTGAACTAGGCTATGTCTTCGTTACAGAGGTGCTTACCATGTATTTTTGTGATCAATGTGGTCACTAGCACAAGCATGCAAACTAGGCTTCGTGTTAACTCTGTTTTTAGTTCTTGTTCTGCTGTAAAATTTTTGCCATGTAAACATGTTGCTACAGATAAATCCATGCATAATTTGAGATACTTCAGTAAGGGTGTTTTGAAAACATGGTTTTGCACTATCCATCCACGGTCTTGATTGCAATTATGGAGTAGTCTAGCATGTCTTTTTCGTGCTCTACTTTTGCTTCAGATTGTTTCCTGGCAGATTGTTTACAAGTTATTCAACTTTGCCGGGGTTGTTGTAGTTGTTCCGGATATGCTATGATGTTGTTCCTTGCCATGTGTAGCTTCTATGACATGTCTTCTTGATGGATGTATGCTTAGTTTATCATGAGGAGCTCTGTAGTGAGTGCATCGAGCTCACGAAGGTTCCTTCATTTTTATTCCAATGCCATGCTTGTTTGCTGAAATCTGTTAACGAAACTTGCTATGTTTACGTGGGTGCCATCATATTTTCTGATCCTTTTTGGCTTATGGTCAGTAAGGGACTTTTGATATATGCTTTGAGTAGATTCATGCCATGCCTTAGTTTGCTATTATAAGTTCCTGTATCATGTTGATAACCTGCTCTGAACATTGCTTCGTGCTGCTGTTTATGTCATGTCCAGCCTGTTAAAATATTGCACTTCTCCATGCTTGTTTGAACCTGTTATGATGTGAATGAGCCGTAGCTCAGTGTTCCTCTTTTGTAAAGCATCTCCTGTAGATCATTGCCATATGCTTTGTTTTTATGTTGGGGTGCTGTAGCATAGTTTCTTGTTGCTTGCAAAGTAGCATCGTGCTGTAAATCGGAGCATTGTGTCATTCTTGTCTTGCTTGTCATTTGCAAACCGTGCATCCGTTCCCGGTGATCTTTATATCGATTTCGACCGAAATCATCTCATCTTTCCAGAGGCATACTTGGTTTGCCAATTTGATGCCTTGTTCATCATCTTTCCTTCCGAAGCACGCATATGCATTGCATATCACATCTCGCATATCATGACATGTATTGCATCATGTTGCTCGTGCATTGCACCGTGATTTATTGTGGTTCCTTTACTTGTGTTCTTGCTTTGGGTAGAGCTGGGAGATGAGTACGTGCACGAGGACTCTGTTGAGAACGCTTACGAGGATCCAGCCTTCGACAACTCTGAGAACCTTGCAGCCAAGATGACCATACCTTCGAAATCATTTCTATCTTTGCTTGCTAGTATTCGCTCTTTCGCTATGTTAGCCCTACCTGCCATTGTTCACCATGCCTACCTATTGCCATGTTGAACCTCTAACCATCCTGTCCTAGCAAACCGTTGTTTGGCCATGTCACCGCTTTTGCTCAGCCCCTCTTATAGCATTGTTAGCTGCAGGTGAAGCTGAAGTTTTGTTCCAGGTCGGAACGTGGTTACTTTGGGATATCACAATATCTCATGTTTATATTAATGCACCTTATATATTTGGTAAAGGGTGGAAGGCTCGGCCTTATGCCTAGTGACTTGTTCCACTCTTGCCGCCCTAGTTCCGTAAACCGGTGTTATGTTCCTTGATTTTGTGTTCCTTACACGGTTGGGTGATTTATGGGACCCCCTTAACAGTTCGCTTTGAATAAAACTCCTCGAGCAAGGCCCAACTTTGGTTTTACCATTTGCCACCTAAGCCCTTTCCCTTGGGTTTTTCGCGAGCCCAAGT
>NC_041393.1:206934054-206940926 GCF_002162155.2 Triticum dicoccoides
AGTGTTGGTCCGAAACGGGCAGACTGCGGGGCCACCTTGGGGCAACTCGAGGGCTGGTTTTACTCGTAGGCTGACCTATCCGGTGTGCCCTGAGAACGAGATATGTGCAGCTCCTATCGGGATTTGTCGGCACTTCGAGCGGCTTTGCTGGTCTTGTTTTACCATTGTCGAAATGTTTTGCGAACCGGGATTCCGAGACTGATCGGGTCTTCCCGGGAGAAGGTATATTCCTTCGTTGACCGTGAGAGCTTGTGATGGGCTGAGTTGGGACACCCCTGCAGGGTATATAATCTTTCGAAAGCCGTGCCCGCGGTTATGAGGTAGATGGGAATTTGTTAATGTCCGGTTGTAGATAACTTGACACTTGACCTCTTTAAAATACATCAACCGCGTGTGTAGCCGTGATGGTCTCTTCTCGGCGGAGTCCGGGAAGTGAACACGGTTTGTGTTATGCTTGACGTAAGTAGTTTCAGGATCACTTCTTGATCACTTTAGCTTCTCGACCGCCGCGTTGCTTCTCTTCTCGCTCTCACTTGCGTATGTTAGCCACCATATATGCTTAGTGCTTGCCGCAGCTCCACCATATTACATCTTTTCCTTCCTATGAGCTTAAATAGTCTTGACCTCGCGGGTGTGAGATTGTCGAGTCCCCGTGGCTCACAGATTCTACCAAAACAGATGCAGGTGCCGATGATACCAGCGCAGATGGCGCAACTGAGCTGAAGTGGGAGTTTGACGAGGATCTTGGTCGTTACTATGTATCGTTTCCAGATGATCAGTAGTGGAGCCCAGTCGGGACGATCGGGGATCTAGCATTTGGGGTTGTCTTCTTTTCATTTGAACTTGACCGTAGTCGGTCTATGAGTGTATTTGAATGATGTATGAACTTATTTATGTATTGTGTGAAGTGGCGATTGTAAGCCAATTCTCGTATCCCATTCTTGTTCATTACATGGGAATGTGTGAAGATGACCCTTCTTGCGACAAAACCACTATGCGGTTATGCCTCTAAGTTGTGCTCCGACACGTGTGAGATATAGCCGCATCGTAGGTGTTACAAGTTGGTATCAGAGCCATCCCCGACTTAGGAGCCCCCTGCTTGATTGTTGTTGACGATGTTGAGTCTAGAACAAAAATGTTTTGAGTCTTAGGATTATATATATCGGAGAGTAGGATTCTTTTTACTCCTCAGTCTCTTCGTCGCTCTGGTGAGGTCTCCTGACGTAGATGTTTTGACTATCCTCTTCTCAAATTACTCAAAAAAAAATTTAGGATCATGCGGGTATCTTGGAATCGTTTCGATGGTTTTGTGACGAGAACATTGTTCTTGGTGCCTCCTGTCTATTTATGTGGCTTTGACCCGGGGAGTCGAGCTCTGAGGTGTTGTCGTCACAATCTTATCGTTGCAGTTCTGGAATACCTGAGATTTGCCGACATCGAAAATCTCTTTTATGCAGTTGTTGGTGAGATAACCCTGATAACCCAGTACTGGGGCGAGTTCGGGAGTATTGCCATAACTCGTATAACGGATGCTTTTAGAAGGTTGAGGTACACGATTTCCGAAGGTTTCTTGGTTATGTGTTGACGGATGGATACAGCTGGATGTAGGTATTGTTAGTTTGGGTGAGATATATTTCTTCCCCTGTATCCCCAACACCAGATTGCATAACCAGAAAATTTCGGGAGTTTATAGGTGGGATTCAAGTAGCTCTAGCATTTCTTCCCGCAGATATTTGGTTTGTGATTGGGTAATCCTTACCACTTATTTGTTCCAGTTGCACCTTGTTTATTTCATTCATCAATCTCTATTCAAGTGGCTTCTCACCTTTATGGACGTGTGATGTTTACTTTGGAATTCATTCGTTCATCCTTGTTCGAATGTTTATTGTGAAGACTATATGTTGCAATTTCTATCCGTTGATTCAACTTGTCTATCTGTCTATCAAGATGCTAACGGGTGTCAACCTCTTCAGGATGGCTCCGCCAACGCGCAGAATCCGGAACGCAATGATGGGAATCAGGCGAACCCTCCACCTCCACCTCCGCCTCCGGAGGCATGGCAAGCTTTGATGGCAGCTTCTAATGCCCATGCTCAGATGATGATCCAGCTCATGCAAGAGCGCAACCAAGGCCAAGGCAACCAAGGGAATCAAGGTCAAGGGCAGTTCAATCATCAGCCTTTATTTCCTACCCTCAACCAATTCCTTGCAAATCAGCCGAAGTCTTTCAGCTACTGTGTCGAGGCCACAGACGCCGATGATTGGCTTGTGGATATCAACAAGCATTTTGAATGCAGCAATGTCAGGCCTGAGGACTATGTCAAGTTCGCTTCTTTTCAGCTCAAGGATCAGGAAGCTAATTGGTTCCAGCAATACAAGGATTCCAGAGGTGGTCGAGTGATTACTTGGACTGATTTCTGTCGGGACTTTAAAGCTCACCATATTCCTACCAGTGTTGTTGAGAGAAAGCATGAGGAGTTCCGCAATCTCAAGCAAGGCAACATGTCAGTGTATGAATACAACAAGCAGTTTCAGAAACTTGCTCGCTTTGCTAAGCAAGATGTTCCAGATGAGAAGAGTATGATCTATCAGTTCAGAGGTGGCCTTAAAGAGGATCTGCAGTTAGCTCTCGTTCTTGTTGAGCCTACTCAGTTTGATCAATTCTATAATATGGCACTCAAGCAAGAAGGTGCTCAGCTCAAGTGTGAGGCTTCCAAGAAGAGAATCAGAGATGCAGTGCAATCTTCTTCTTCCTCACAAGTGGCAGCTAAGTAGCAGAAGTTCTATCTTCCTCCTCCGTTTCGTCAGCCTTACCAGCAGAAGAACTCAGGTGGTCGTGGATCTTCCCACCCACCCAACCCAAGCTATCAGAACAAGTCTCAGTCTCAATCTTCAAAGTCGAATGCTCCTTATCATCGTCCGCTCTTAGAAGTGACTTTCAACAAGTGCCAGCAGAAAGGTCACTACGCGAACAAATGCTTAAATCAAAGGCGCCTTCCTCCTCCTCCTCCTGTGAGGTCTTCAAGCAATGCAGTGGTCAAGCATAATCCTAAGTCTGCAAAGGTGAACATGATGAATGCAGCTCAGGCAGAGGATTCTTCAGATGTGATCATCGGTAATCTTCCAGTTAATGATATTCCTGCAAAAGTCTTATTTGATACTGGTTTTCTAAGCACAAGGCTCAGCTTGATTGTGCTGCCAGGCAAATTCAATTGACTCACACTTCTGAGGATGTTATCATCTTTGCCGCTCGTGATGAAACCATTCGGTTGTTTTCTCTCAATGAGAAGGGCGAATTGGATGCTATTTCTCAGATTCCAGTCGTTTGTGAGTACCAAGATGTCTTTCCAGAAGAGCTTCCGGGTATGCCTCCTCATCGGCCAGTCGAGTTCGTTATTGATCTTGAGCCTGGTACGGAACCCGTTTGCAAGCGTCCATACAAGCTTGGACCCATGGAGCTGAAAGAGTTGAAGAAGCAGCTCGATGAACAAGAGCGTCTGGGTTTGATCAGACCGAGTTCATCCCCATGGGGTTGTGGAGTTCTTTTTGTCCAGAAGAAGGATGGCACGGACCGACTTTGCGTCGATTACCGACCATTGAACAAGAAGACAATCAAGAACAAGTATCCTCTTCCCAACATCAATGAGCTTTTCGAGCAACTCAAAGGGGCTAAAGTCTTCTCCAAGCTTGACCTTCGTATGGGTTATCATCAGATTCGCATTTGTGAAGAAGACATTCCCAAGACAGCATTCAGAACAAGCTTTGGTTCTTATGAATATACTGTCATGTCTTTCGGCCTTGTCAATGCTCCTCCAACGTTCTCTCGCATGATGAACTTTATCTTCAACCCCTACACCAATGAATTTGTTCTGGTGTATCTCGATGATATTTTGGTCTTCTCCAAAAATAAGCAGGATCATGCCAAACATTTGTGATTGGTTCTTGACAAGCTCAGAGAGTATCAATTCTATGCGAAGTTTCCCAAATGTGAGTTCTGGCTTGATGAAGTTCTTTACCTTGGGCATATCATCTCTGCCAAGGGCATTGCTGTTAATCCCGCGAAGGTGTCTGCAGTTCTGAACTGGGAACCTCCTCAGAATGTCAAACAGCTCTGCAGTTTTCTTGGTCTTGCAAGCTATTGCCGAAGATTCGTTGAGAACTTCTCTAAGATTGCAAAGCCTCTTTCCAACCTCCTCCAGAAGCATGTCAAGTATGTCTGGACGCCTGAGTGCGATGTTGCTTTCAACACCCTCAAAGAGAATCTAGTCACAGCTCCTGTTTTGACTCCTCCTGATGAATCCAAGCCATTCGAAGTTTTCTGTGATGCTTCCCTTCAAGGTCTCGGTGTTGTGTTGGTGCAAGAGAAAAAAGTTGTGGCCTATACCTCTCGTCAGTTGAAGCCCAACGAGAAGAACTACCCCACTCACGATCTTGAGTTGGCGGCAGTTGTCCATGCATTGATAACATGGAGACATCTCTTATTGGGAAGGCAAGTGGATATTTTCACCGATCACAAGAGCCTCAAGTATATCTTCACTCAACCCAACCTTAACCTCGGGCAAACTCGATGGGTCGAAATGATTCAAGAGTACAATCCGAGTATTGAATATACTCCTGGCAAGGCGAATGTGATTGCAGATGCTCTGAGCAGAAAGGCTTATTGCAACAGTCTAATTCTCAAGCCGTTTCAACCGGATCTTTGTGAAGCCTTCCGCAAGCTGAATCTTCAAGTTGTTCCTCAAGGCTTTCTTGCCAACCTCATAGTCTCTCCTACCTTGGAAGATCAAATTCGTGAGGCACAACTCCTGGATACCATGGTGAAGAAGGTGAAACGTGGTATTGACAAGGGCATTCCTAAATACAAGTGCTATCGCTTGGATGACAAAGATACTCTTTTCTTCGAGGATCGCATTGTGGTTCCCAAAGGTGATCTGAGAAAAGTCATCATGAATGAGGCACACAATTCCCTCCTATCCATTCATCCTGGAAGTACAAAGATGTACCATGACCTCAAGCAGTCATATTGGTGGACTCGAATGAAGCGAGAGATTGCTCAATTCGTGAATGAATGTGATGTCTGCAGAAGAGTGAAAGCAGAACACCAACGACCAGCTGGTCTCCTCCAACCTCTTGTTATTCCGGAATGGAAGTTTGACCATATCGAGATGGACTTCGTGACTGGTTTTCCTAAGTCCAAGCGTGGAAATGATGCTATCTTCGTTGTCATTGACAAGCTTACCAAAGTGGCTCATTTTCTTCCTATCAAAGAATCTATCACAGCAGCTCAGCTGGCAGAGCTGTACTCCTCCAGAATTGTCTCCTTGCACGGCATTCCACAATTGATATCTTCAGATCGTGGAAGCATCTTCACTTCTAAGTTTTGGGAATCATTTCAGTCGGCCATGGGTTCCAACATTCGTTTCAGCACAGCTTTCCATCCTCAAACAAGTGGCCAAGTCGAGCGAGTAAATCAAATCCTTGAAGATATGCTCAGGGCTTGTGTCATCTCTTTCGGTATGAAGTGGGAAGACTGTCTTCCATATGCCGAGTTTTCCTACAACAATAGCTTCCAAGTGAGTTCGGGCAAGGCCCCATTCGAAATTCTCTATGGCAGAAAGTGTCGTACTCCTCTCAACTGGTCTGAGACAGGTGAATGCCAACTTCTTGGCAATGACTTGATCACAGAAGCCGAAGAAATGTGCAAAGTCATTCGTGAGAATCTCAAAGCCGTGCAATCGCGACAAAAGAGTTACTATGATAGCAAGCACCGTGATTTGGCTTTTGAAATCGAAGACCATGTCTATCTCCGCGTCTCTCCAATGAAAGGCACTCGTCGCTTCGGTATCAAAGGGAAGCTTGCCCCTAGATACGTGGGTCCTTTCAAGATCACTGGCAAAAGAGGCGATCTCGTCTATCAACTTGAGCTTCCATCCAACTTTGCAAACGTGCACGATGTGTTTCACGTGTCACAACTTCGCAAGTGCTTCAAGGCTCCTGAGCGCACTATCAACTTCGAAGAGATCGACCTCCAAGAAGATCTCTCTTATCATGAGCATCCCATTGCTATTCTTTAAGAAATCGAGCGCAAGACTCGCAACAAGTCAATCAAATTCCTGAAAGTGAAGTGGTCACACCATTCCGACCGAGAAGCCACCTGGGAGCGCGAGGATCACCTCCATTCCGAATATCCGGAGTTCTTTCAGTCCTAGATCTCGGGACGAGATCCTCTTGTAGTGGTGGAGTGTTGTAACACCCCGGATGTAACTTTCCATCTTTGTAACTCCAACTCTTGCCATTTTCGGATATGTGATATGATTTTCCCTCCGTGGTTGGGTTTTGTCTTTTGTTCGTGCATTTTATTCATGTCATGCATATCATATCATGTCATCACGTGCACTTCATTTTGCATACGTGTTCGTTTCATGCATCCGAGCATTTTCCCCGTTGTTCGTTTCGCAATCCGACACTCCCACATGCACCGGCGCACCCCTCTTGTCTTCTTTCGTTGTGCGGGTGTTGAACGTTCTCGGAATGGACCGAGCCTTGCCAAGTGGCCCTGGTATAGCACCGGTAGACCACCTGTCAAGTTTCGGGACGTTTGGAGCTCGTTTGGTACTCCAACGGTTAACCGCACTCCCGCCGAGGCCTCTTTTAAGTTGCAGCCCAACACCCCTCCAAAACAGCCCAATAACCCATCTAACTCCCCTCCATGCTCTCGGTCGTTTGATCACGATCGTGTGGGCAAAAACTACACCTCATTTGGACTCTCCTAGCTCCCTCTATGCCTATATATACACCCCCCCATTCCAAATTTGTGGATCCTCTCCCCGCTAACCCTAAAAATCCCAGATCCGCCGCCGCCGGACGTGTCCG
>NC_041393.1:206941256-206956030 GCF_002162155.2 Triticum dicoccoides
CCCGCGCCCTCCGGTCTCCGCCTCCGGTCGCCGCCTCCGCGCCGTCCGGTCGCCGACGCCGCCGCCGACCACCGCCGCCGTTGCCGTCCCGCGCGCCGGATCCGCCCGCGAGAGGTCTCCCGCGCCGGCCTCTCCTCTCCTCCGCCCCGGCCTCTCCTCCGCCGCCGCTTCCCCGGCCCTCCGGCAGCGCGCCGCCGCCGCCCGCTCTCCGGCGAGCTTCTCCAGCTCCGGCCGACCTCGGGTCACGGCCAGATCCGATCGGATCGGATCAGGTTGACCTCTCCCCCCTCCGATTTTCTCTAAGTCATTTTTTCTGCAGTAAAACATTGCATCTTCATCGCATCATATCTTGGCACCCGTAACTCCATTTGGTGCGTATAATATGTCAAATTGATTGTCTCGAAGAGTAAATCATTTCATTCCATTGCATCATTTACATTTGAGGTCATCTTGATGCCCAAAATGCTGTTGGAAGAGGGCTTCATTTCTGTAGTTGCAGATTCTTATCAGAACGAGCTCTTTTGTCATTTTTGCCATGATTAATGTGTGCATCCTATAAGGGTGATACCTAAATGTGTTTTGAACTAGGCTATGTCTTCGTTACGGAGGTGCTTACCATGTATTTTTGTGATCAATGTGGTGACTAGCACAAGCATGCAAACTAGGCTTCGTGTTAACTCTGTTTTTAGTTCCTATTCTGCTGTAAAATTGTTGCCATGTAAACATGTTGCTACAGATAAATCCATGCATGATTTGAGATACTTCAGTAAGGGTGTTTTGAAAACATGGTTTTGCTCTATCCATCCATGGTCCTGGTTGCAATTATGGAGTAGTCTAGCATGTCTTTTTCGTGCTCTACTTTTGCTTCAGATCGTTTCCTGGCAGATTGTTTACAAGTTATTCAACTTTGCCGGGGTTGTTGTAGTTGTTCCGGATATGCTATGATGTTGTTCCTTGCCATGTGTAGCTTCTATGACATGTCTTCTTGATGGATGTATGCTTAGTTTATCATGAGGATCTCTGTAGTGAGTGCATCGAGCTCACGAAGGTGCCTTCATTTTTATTCCAATGCCATGCTTGTTTGCTGAAATCTGTTAACGAAACTTGCTATGTTTACGTGGGTGCCATCATATTTTCTGATCCTTTTTGGCTTATGGTCAGTAAGGGACTTTTGATCTATGCTTTGAGTAGATTCATGCCATGCCTTAGTTTGCTATTATAAGTTCCTTTATCATGTCGATAACCTGCTCTGAACATTGCTTCGTGCTGCTGTTTATGTCATGTCCAGCCTGTTAAAATATTGCACTTCTCCATGCTTGTTTGAACCTGTTATGATGTGAATGAGCCGTAGCTCAGTGTTCCTCTTTTGTAAAGCATCTCCTGTAGATCATTGCCATATGCTTTGTTTTTATGTTGGGGTGCTGTAGCATAGTTTCTTGTTGCTTGCAAAGTAGCATCGTGCTGTAAATCGCAGCGTTGTGTCATTCTTGTCTTGCTTGTCATTTGCAAACCGTGCATCCGTTCCCGGTGATCTTTATATCGATTTCGACCGAAATCATCTCATCTTTCCAGCGGCATACTTGGTTTGCCAAGTTGATGCCTTGTTCATATCTTTCCTTCCGAAGCACGCATATGCATTGCATATCACATCTCGCATATCATGACATGTATTGCATCATGTTGCTCGTGCATTGCACCGTGATTTATTGTAGTTCCTTTGCTTGTGTTCTTGCTTTGGCTAGAGCCGGGAGACGAGTACGTGCATGAGGACTCTGTTGAGAACTCTTACGAGGATCCAGCCTTCGACAACTCTGATAACCTTGCAGGCAAGCTGACCATACCTTCGAAATCATTTCTATATTTGCTTGCTAGTATTCGCTCTTTCGCTATGTTAGCCCTACCTGCCATTGTTCACCATGCCTACCTATTGCCATGTTGAACCTCTAATCATCCTGTCCTAGCAAACCGTTGTTTGGCCATGTCACCGCTTTTGCTCAGCCCCTCTTATAGCATTGTTAGCTGCAGGTGAAGCTGAAGTTTTGTTCCAGGTCGGAACGTGGTTACTTTGGGATATCACAATATCTCCTGTTTATATTAATGCACCTTATATATTTGGTAAAGGGTGGAAGGCTCGGCCTTATGCCTAGTGACTTGTTCCACTCTTGCCGCCCTAGTTCCGTAAACCGGTGTTATGTTCCTTGATTTTGCGTTCCTTACACGGTTGGGTGATTTATGGGACCCCCTTAACAGTTCGCTTTGAATAAAACTCCTCCAGCAAGGCCCAACTTTGGTTTTACCATTTGCCACCTAAGCCCTTTCCCTTGGGTTTTCGCGAGCCCAAGGGTCATCTTTATTTAACCCCCCCCCCCGGGCCAGTGCTCCTTCGAGTGTTGGTCCGAAACGGGCAGACTGTGGGGCCACCTCGGGGCAACTCGAGGGCTGGTTTTACTCGTAGGCTGACCTATCCGGTGTGCCCTGAGGACAAGATATGTGCAGCTCCTATCGGGATTTGTCGGCACTTCGGGCGGCTTTGCTGGTCTTGTTTTACCATTGTCGAAATGTTTTGCGAACCGGGATTCCGAGACTGATCGGGTCTTCCCGGGAGAAGGTATATTCCTTCGTTGACCGTGAGAGCTTGTGATGGGCTGAGTTGGGACACCCCTGCAGGGTATATAATCTTTCGAAAGTCGTGCCCGCGGTTATAAGGCAGATGGGAATTTGTTAATGTCCGGTTGTAGATAACTTGACACTTGACCTCTTTAAAATACATCAACCGCGTGTGTAGCCATGATGGTCTCTTCTCGGCGGAGTCCAGGAAGTGAACACGGTTTGTGTTATGCTTGACGTAAGTAGTTTCAGGATCACTTCTTGATCACTTTAGCTTCTGGACCACCGCGTTGCTTCTCTTCTCGCTCTCACTTGCGTATGTTAGCCACCATATATGCTTAGTGCTTGCCGCAGCTCCACCATATTACACCTTTTCCTTCCTATGAGCTTAAATAGTCTTGATCTCGCGGGTGTGAGATTGCTGAGTCCCCGTGGCTCACAGATTCTACCAAAACAGATGCAGGTGCCGATGATACCAGCGCAGATGGCGCAACTGAGCTGAAGTGGGAGTTTGACGAGGATCTTGGTCGTTACTATGTATCGTTTTCAGATGATCAGTAGTGGAGCCCAGTCGGGACGATCGGGGATCTAGCATTTGGGGTTGTCTTCTTTTCATTTGAACTTGACCGTAGTCGGTCTATGAGTGTATTTGAATGATGTATGAACTTATTTATGTATTGTGTGAAGTGGCGATTGTAAGCCAATTCTCGTATCCCATTCTTGTTCATTACATGGGAATGTGTGAAGATGACCCTTCTTGCGACAAAAGCATTATGCGGTTATGCCTCTAAGTCGTGCTCCGACACGTGGGAGATATAGCCGCATCGTGGGTGTTACACCGGACATCCGGTGCCCCTTAGCGACCAGCTGAAGCAGCTGGTCGAGCTCCACAAGGCGGCCGAACAGGCCATGAAGGGCCTCATAGTTCGGCTGTGGCCTAAGGAGACCATGCCTGGGAGCTACTTCGGCCTGGTGCGGCGGCTGGTGGATGCGTGTCCATGGGTTGAAGTCATCAAGCACTCCGCCTGTATTGAAGGTGCCCGTCGGGCCCTTGCCCGCGCAAAGGTGCACTGGGGCAAGATGGATGCTCAGAAGCTTGTGACAGACGCGCCACCGCAGGGCAAGGAGCATCGCAGGCCCGAGATGTATTATAAGAGTGTCCTGAAGGGTGCCCGCATTATTGCGGGTGAGTGCTCCAAAGATGTAATTTTTTAGTAGACTCGCATTTTGTTATCCTGTGCGCTGAAAACTTTGTTCATATGCGCTAAGCAATGCTTGTTAATTTAAAATATTACCTTCTGTGCGGCTGTTTATCAAATCTGAGAGATGGCAAGTCGTCGGCTTCATCCCCCATGCCACGAGTGCTGGGGTGTTCGGGATAAATTTGAGCACTCTTGTTCCCATTTTTGGGTCCATCTAGGGAGGCGCTCAACACAACGAACAAGGCAACCGGACTTATAATGCTTGAACACTCTCACTTAGCCATAGAATTCTATAATTTTAAATTTCGGCGAAGCCCCTAGTATTCGAAAGGCCGAATTTGGGGCGCTATCCACGCCTGGGCCGGACGAAGCCGGCTCCTCGCTCTAAGCAGCATAAGTCTTTAGGGACTCGCAAAAAACCTCTCGAACAGCGACCGGCTCTCGCCTCATCATGACGGTCAGTTTTAGGTTTCTCCACTGAGGCGCTCGCCCAGCTCAACTGGCGCGCAATCGCAGTGGTTCTTCCAGTGCTACCTTAGCCGATACAACGGAACGTAAGGTACCAAAACATGGGAGCCGGGAAAACCCAACTATTGACCCAAGAACATGATTCGGAGCCGATGCATATAATGCTATAAGTTCGGGGTGCCACACTTGTGGAAGTGTTCGGACTTATCACACCATGATGCGGGAAACATAAGCCCCTGGTGTATTTAGCCGTACCAAAGTGTACGGATGCAACATGTCATAAATGAGCATATGTATAAGAAAGAAATGCAAGTGAAAGCAAAAAGGTGTTGCATTGTTTATTCAAGAAAGACTGTTGTGAATGCAGAATGATACAAATAGTGCGATAAGCAAGGGATGGGACTATTAAACATGTCCCCCTCCAGGGGTCGGCTGCAGAATGGTGTATAAAACAGATTTAATGCTCATAATGGAGACAACCTGGATATTCGTTGTAGCCTTTCTCCTTCCCTGGCTGTTGCATCATGAGTTCGGCAGGTCTGCTGCCGGACAGGGCCTCTGATGAACGGAGTCCTGTGTAAAAAAAGAAAAAAAAAGAACGACACACTTGAGAGCCCCTGGTGTGGTTGAGCCGCATTCTGGGCCTATCGTGGTCGTGCCCCTCCCCCCATGCCCATGGTATCTCCAGAGCGTAATGGTGTACGCGAAGGACCTGCTTTGAAATTTTGTAGGGGCTGGGGCTGGGGCCGCACTGCTACGCGTGCTCGGAACGTGCCAGATGGTCTTGTTGTAGGTTACTCCGGGCGCGTTTAGCCGTGTCCGGTCGCTTAACGGCCGGACTCGAGAATTGCCTTAAGAGGCTGCACCGTACTTCTGCCGCGAGAGCCGCTGTATGTTCCTCCGTTCGGAGAGAGCGTTCAGTGTTTCCGTTGACCGTGATGACTCCTCGAGGGCCTGGCATCTTGAGCTTGAGGTATGCATAATGCGGCACCGCGTTGAACTTTGCAAACGCGGTACGTCCGAGCAGACCATGATAGCCGCTGCAGAACGGAACTATGTCGAAGATTAACTCCTCGCTTCGGAAGTTATCCGGGGATCCGAAGACCACTTCCAGTGTAACTGAGCCTGTACAACTAGCTTCTACACCTGGTATGACGCCTTTAAAGGTCGTCTTGGTAGGTTTAATCCTTGAGGGGTCGATGCCCATTTTGCACACTGTATCCTGATAAAGCAGGTTCAGGTTGCTGTCGCCATCCATCAGGACTCTGGTGAGGTGAAATCCATTGACGATTGGGTCTAAAACCAATGCGGCGAATCCGCCGTGGCGGATGCTGGTGGGGTGGTCCCTTCGGTCAAAAGTGATCGGGCAGGAGGACCATGGGTTGAACTTCGGGGCAACAGGCTCCATCGCGTACACATCCCTGAGTGCACGCTTCCGCTCCCTTTTGGGTATGTGTGTTGCGTATATCATGTTCACCGTCCGCACTTGTGGGGGGAAACCCTTCTGTCCTCTATTGTTCGGCGGTCGGGTCTCTTCCTCGTCATCGCTATGCAGCCCCTTGTCATTGTTTTCGGTGATTAACTTGCCTGCCTGCTTAAATATCCAACAGTCCCTGTTGGTGTGGTTGGCTGGCTTTTCGGGGGTGTCGTGTATCTGGCACGAGCGGTCGAGTATTCGGTCCAAATTGGACGGATCCGGAGTAGTTCTTTTGAATGGATTTTTCCGATGACCGGGTTTAGAGCCTCTGAATCCGGCATTGACTGCCATATCCTCACTATTATCGCCGTTGATGCGGCGTTTGTTTTTGTTGCGACGCGACCTGCCATTGCGGTCCTTGATATCCGGATTGCCAAAATTTTTGCTGAGGTTGTTGCTGCGTGCTAGCCACTTGTCCTCACCCGCGCAGAAGCGGGTCATGAGTGATGTGAGGGCTGCCATGGATTTCGGCTTTTCCTGTCCCAGGTGCCGGGCAAGCCACTAGTCGCGGATGTTATGTTTGAAGACCGCGAGGGCCTCCGCATCCGGACAGTCGACGATTTGGTTTTTCTTGGTTAAGAACCGTGTCCAGAATTGTCTGGCTTATTCGTCTGGCTGCTGAATTATGTGGCTTAGGTCGTCAGTGTCTGGTGGTCGCACATACGTGCCTTGGAAGTTATCGAGGAATGCGGCTTCCAGGTCTTCCCAACTCCCAATTGACTCTGCTGGCAAGCTGTTAAGCCAATGCCGGGCTGGTCCTTTAAGCTTGAGTAGGAGATATTTGATGGCGTGGAGATCATCACCGCGGGCCATGTGGATGTGAAGGAGATAGTCTTCGATCCACACCGCGGAGTCTGTTGTGCCATCGTAAGATTCAATATTGACGGGTTTAAACCCTTCGGGGATTTGATGATCCATTACTTCATCTGTGAAGCATAGTGGGTGTGCGGCGCCTCTGTACTGGGCGATATCACGACGGAGTTCAAAAGAGCTTTGTCTATTTTGTTCGGCCCGGCCGGACTTACTGTGTCCGGCGTGACGGTTGTCGTCACGTATCATGGGGCGCCCACGCGATCCATAGATCGATCTTGATTGTCTTGCCTTATCCTCCAATATATCTCGCAAGTCTAGAGTGTTCCCCTGTGGCCTTGTGCTTTTCGAGCGATGCCGGGGTACGGTTTTAGTGGAGGGCCTAGAGGCCTCTCTGTCGCGGCCACGGGGTGGTCGGTCAGCCGTATTGTCTTCTGGTGATGCAGGTTCATATGCCTCCTCCTCTAATCGGGGGAGCAACTTGCGTTTAGGATAGCTTTTGAAGGTGCGTTCGAGCTCATGCTCTTCGGCGGCGAGGACTTCAGTCCATCTGTCAGCTAGCAGATCTTGATCAGCTCTAAGCTGTTGCTGCTTTTTCTTGAGGCCGTTTGCCGTGGCCATAAGCATGCGTTTAAAACGCTCTTGTTCGACGGGATCCTCAGGCACGATGAATTCGTCGTCGTCGAGGCTTGCCTCATCTCCGGAGGGAGGCATGTAGTCCTCTACCTCTTCTTCTGCCGGCCTCTCGTGAGGGCTGGCGTCTCCGTCCTCCTGTGCTGAATCTTGCTGGAGGGGGTTTTCATCGGCACTGTCTGGGGTGTTATTATCTCCGGTGCCGGAATCTCCATTCTTGCTATGGCGGGATTTAGAGCGGCGCCGCTGACGTCGGCGCTTGGGCTATTTCTTGGAGGGGTCATCCTCAGCTGTTCCCTCGCCATTCCCATCCTTTGGGATATCCACCATGTATATGTCATATGATGAGGTGGCTTTCCAGTGCCCAGTAGGCGCTGGTTCTTGATCGTCTCCGGCATCGTCGTCCATACCGTCGATGTCTTCGGAGTCGAAGTCTAGCATGTCGGTTAGGTCGTCGACAGTGGCTACTAAGTGGGTGGTGGGTGCGCTTTGAATTTCTTCGTCGTCCGCATCCCAACCGTCCTGACCGCAGTCCGGCCAGGGCTCTCCTGATAACAAGAGATGCTTTAGCAAACTCAAGATGTCGCCGAAAGGTGAGTGTTGAAAGATGTCCGCGGCGGTGAACTCCATGATCGGCGCCCAATCGGATTCGATCGGAGGGGGCGCGGGAGGTTCGGAGTCTGGCGAGGAGTCCGGCACCTCAGAGTCACGAGCTTCATGAGGGACAAGGTCTGAGTTCGGCTCTATCGCCGTAGAGGTTGCAGCCCCCGAGGCGGTGTCTAGCCATCCTTCCTTGATCTGCGTAGCTGGCTCCGAATTGAAGATCAGAGCAGACTCGAGTGCGGCCTCCAGGGTACTGTCCGGCTGCAGAGCTAAATCATGCCCGTCATGACAGTGTGGCACGCTCGGCTGTGGCTCGAATCCATCGAAGATCAAGTCCCCGCGGATGTCAGCCGTGAAGTTTAAACTTCCAAATCTGACCTAACGGCCAGGGGCGTAGCTTTCAATCTGCTCCAGATGGCCAAGCGAATTGGCCCGCAGTGCAAAGCCGCCGAACACGAAGATCTGTCCGGGGAGGAAGGTCTCACCCTGGACTGCATCGTTGTTGATGATCGAAGAAGCCATCGAGCCTATCGGTGACGACACAGAGGAACTCTCAATGAAAGCACCAATGTCGGTGTCAAAACCGGCGGATCTCGGGTAGGGGGTCCCGAACTGTGCGTCTAGGCGGATGGTAACAGGAGACAGGGGACACGATGTTTTACCCAGGTTCGGGCCCTCTTGATGGAGGTAAAACCCTACGTCCTGCTTGATTAATATTGATTATGTGTGTTACAAGAGTAGATCTACCACGAGATCAAGGAGGCTAAACCCTTGAAGCTAGCCTATGGTATGATTGTTGTTCGTCCTGACTAAAGCCATCCGGTTTATATCGACACCGGAGAGGGCTAGGGTTACACAGAGTCGGTTACAATGGTAGGAGATCTACATATCCGTATCACCAAGCTTGCCTTCCACGCCAAGGAAAGTCCCATCCGGACACGGGACGAAGTCTTCAATCTTGTATCTTCATAGTCTTGGAGTCCGGCCGATGGTGATAGTTCGGCTATCCGGACACCCCCTAGTCCAGGACTCCCTCACTCACCATTGACCCTGACTGCATAACAAACATTGGTGACACATCTCATAACTGAGTTGATCCACGCAGGGGCAAAACCCAGCTTACACAAGCAAGCAGGCAGATAGCTCCATTCAACACGATCATACACTTTCATCATATCAATCTTGAGAGCAAAGAAAGGTTGCTTCACACGCAGTTGTCAAATGGTATGCAGTCATTCGTAAGCAATAAGGGTGTTGTTAGTGATCAATCTACCAGGAACAAATGCACTCTGACATTCAGAAACCACAACTGGAAGCAACACTTTCAGATGATTGGCGAGAACCTTCGAAGAGATCGTGCAAAGAACATTACAGAGATTGATCGGGCAGAAATTCTTCAATTGCTTCAATATCGTAGTCTTGGGCATTAGCATGATCACAGAATTGCAAAAGCCATCAAGAATAAGCCTGCCCTCAAGGAATCCTCGAACTGTTGGGAAACATAGCATGGAATTTCAAAAAAAATCCTATGCTCATGCAAGATCTATCTAGGACATGCATAGCAATGAGAGGGGGAGAGTGTGTCCACGTTCCCTCGTAGACTTAAAGCGGGAGCATTTTCTCAACGCGGTTGATGTAGTCAAACGACTTCTCGTTCTGAATGATCGAGTACTGAACGTACAGCACCTCCGAGTTCTGCACACGTTCAACGCGATCATGTCCCTCGAGCTCTTGATCCAACAGAGGGTCGAAGGAGTAGATGAGTTCCGTCAACACGACGGCATGGTGACGGTGATGGTGATGTGATCCGCATAGGGCTTCACCTAAGCACCGCAAGAATATGACTGAAGGCGTAAATTGTGGAGGGGACGCCACACACGGCTTGGAGCAATTAGTGTGTCTCATAGGGGCACCCCCCTATATATAAAGTAGGGAGGGAGAGGAGGTCGGCCTAGGCGCGCCCCAAGTGGGAGGGAGTACCACTTTGACTCCTAGTGGGATTCGCCCCCCCCCCCCTTCCTTCTACCGGAGGGGGAAAGGGGGAAGTAGTAGGAGAGGAAGAAGGAAAGGGGGCATCGCCCCCTCCCCTAGTCCAATTCGGACTCCTCCCTTGGAGGGGCGCGCCACACCCACGTGGGCTGGTTTGCCTCCCTCCTATGGCCCATATGGCCCATATCTTTCCATCGGGGGTTCCGGTAACCCCTCCGGTACTCCGATATGTACCCGATACACTCCGGAACCCTTCCGGTGTCCGAATACTACCTTCCAATATATCAATCTTTACATCTCGACCATTTAGGGACTCCTCGTCATGTCCTTGATCTCATCCAGAACTCTAAACAACCTTCGGTCACCAAAACACATAACTCGTATAATACATATCATCGTCGAACGTTAAGCGTGCGGACCCTACAGGTTCGAGAACTATGTAGACATGACCGAGACACCTCTCCGGTCAATAACCAATATCAGAACCTGGATGCTTATATTGGTTCCCACATATTCTACGAAAGACTTTATCGGTCGAACCGCTATGTCACCATACGTTATTCCCTTTGTCATCGGTATGTTACTTGCCCAAGATTCGATCATTGGTATCTTCATACCTAGTTCAATCTCGTTACCGGCAAGTCCCTTTACTCGTTCTGTCATGCATCATCCGGCAACTAACTCATTAGTCACATTGCTTGCAAGGCTTCATATGATGTGCATTACCGAGAGGGCCCAGAGATACCTCTCGATACTTGGAGTGACAAATCCTAATCTCAATCTATGCCAACCCAACAAACACCTTCAGAGATACCTGTAGAGCATCTTTATAATCACCCAGTTACATGTGACGTTTGATAGCACACAAGGTATTCTTCCGGTTTCCGGGAGTTGCATAATCTAGTAGAGGCATATGTATTTGACAGGAAGAAAGCAGTAGCAATAAAACTGAACAATCATTATGCTATGCTAACATATGGGTCTTGTCCATCACATCATTCCACTAATGATGTGATCCCGTTCATCAAATGACAACACATGTCCATGGCTAGGAAACTTAACCATCTTTGATCAACGAGCTAGTCTAGTAGAGGCATACTAGGGACACGGTGTTTTGTCTATGTATTCACACATGTATCAAGTGTCCGGTTAATACAATTCTAGCATGAATAATTAACATTTATCATGAATAAGGAAATATAAAATAACAACTTTATTATTGCCTCTAGGCATATTTCCTTCAGTCTCCCACTTGCACTAGAGTCAGTAATCTAGACTACATTGTAATGAATCTAACACTCATGGAGTCTTGGTGCTAATCATGTTTTGCTCGTGGAAGAGGCTTAGTCAACGGGTCTGCCACATTCAGATCTGTATGTATTTTGCAAATCTCTATGTCTCCCTCCTTGAACAAATCTCGGATGGAGTTGAAGCGTCTCTTGATGTGTTTGGTATTTTTGTGAAATGTGGATTCCTTCACCAAGGCAATTGCTCTAGTATTGTCACAAAAGATTTTCATTGGACCCGATGCACTAGGTATTACACCTAGATCAGATATGAACTCCTTCATCCAGACTCCTTCATTTGCTACTTCTGAACCAGCTATGTACTCCGCTTCACACGTAGATCCTGTCACGACGCTCTGCTTGGAACACAAACTGACAGCTCCACCATTCAATATAAATACGTATCTGGTTTGTGACTGAGGGTCATCCGAATCAGTGTCAAAGCTAGCATCGACGTAACCACTTACGACAAGCTCGTAGTCACCTCCATAAATGAGAAACATATCCCTAGTCCTTTTCAGGTACTTCAGGATGTTCTTGACTGCTGTCTAGTGATCCACTCATGGATTACTTTGGTACCTCCCTGCTAAACTTATAGCAACGCACACATCAGGTCTTGTACACAGCACAGCATACATGATAGAACCTATGGCTGAGGCATAGGGAATGACTTTCATTTTCTATCTATCTTTTGAAGTGGTCGAGCATTGAGTCTGACTCAACTTCACACCTTGTAACACAGGCAAGAACCCTTTCTTTGACTGGTCCATTTTGAACTTCTTCAAAACTTTATCAAGGTATATGCTTTGTGAAAGTCCTATCAAGCATCTTGATCTATCTCTATAGATCTTTATGCCAATTATATAAGCAGCTTCACCCAAGTCTTTCATTGAAAAACTCTTATTCAAGTATCCTTTTATGCTATTCAGAAATTCTACATCATTTCCAATCAACAATATGTCATCCACATATAATATTAGAAATTCTATAGAGCTCCCACTCACTTTCTTGTAAATACAGGCTTCTCCAAAAGTTTGTATAAAACCATATGCTTTGATCACCTCACCAAAGCATATATTCCAACTCCGAGATGCTTGCACCAGTCCATAAATGGATCGCTGGAGCTTGCACACGTAGTTAGAACCTTTAGGATCAACAAAACCTTCTGGTTGCATCATATACAACTCTTATTTAAGAAATCCATTAAGGAATGCAGTTTTGACATCCATTTGCCAGATTTCATAATCATAAAATGCGGCAATTGCTAACATGATTCGGACAGACTTAAGTATCGCTACAGGCGAGAAAGTCTCATCGTAGTCAACTCCTTGAACTTGTCGAAAACCTTTTGCGACAACTCAAGCTTTATAGATAGTAATATTACCATCAACGTCAGTCTTCTTCTTGAAGATCCATTTATTCTCTATGGGTCGCCGTTCATCGGGCAGATCCACCAAAGTCCACACTTTGTTCTCATACATGGATCCTATCTCAGATACAATGGCGTCAAGCCATTTAACGGAATCTGGGCTCATCATAGCTTCTTCATAGTTCATAGGTTTGTCATGGTCAAGTAACATGACTTCTAGAACAGGATTACCGTACCACTCTGGATGACCTACGAGGTTCTGTAGCAACTTGATCTGAAGTTTCATGATCATTATCATTAGCTTCCTCTCCAGTTGGTGTAGGCATCACGGGAATGGATTTCTCGGATGAGAAATTTTCCAAATTGGGAGAAGGTACAACTACCTCATCAAGTTCTACTTTCCTCCCACTCACTTCTTTCGAGAGAAACTCCTTCTAGAAAAGTTCCATTCTTAGCAACAAAGATCTTGCCTTCAGATCTGTGGAAGAAGGTGTACCCAATTGTTTCCTTAGGGTATCCTATGAAGACACACTTCTCCGTTTTGGGTTCGATCTTATCAGGCCGAAGCCTCTCGACATAAGCATCGCATCCCCAAACTTTAAGAAACGATAGCTTAGGTTTGTTGCCAAAACAGTTCATATGGTGTCTTCTCAACGTATTTCGACGGTGCCATGTTTAACGTGAATGCAGATGTCTCTAATGCATTACCCCAAAATGATAGTGGTAAATCGGTAAGAGACATCATAGATCGCACCATATCTAATAAAGTGCGGTTACGACATTCGGACACACCATTACGTTGTGGTGTTCCAGGTGGCGTGAGCTGTGAAACTATTCCACATTGTTTTAAATGAAGGCCAAACTCATAACTCAAATATTCACCTCCACGATCAGATCATAGAAACTTTATTTTCTTGTTACGATGATTCTCCGCTTCACTCTGAAATTCTTTGAACTTTTCAAATGTTTCAGACTTGTGTTTCATTAAGTAGATATACCCATATCTGCTCAAATCATCTGTGAAGGTTAGAAAATAACGATACCCACCACGATCCTCAACACTCATCAAACCGCATACATCGGTATGCATTATTTCCAATAAGTCATTAGCTCGTTCCATTGTTCCGGAGAACAGAGTTTTAGTCATCTTGCCCATAAGGCACGGTTCGCAAGTATCAAATGATTTTGAAGGAAATATGCCCTAGAGGCAATAAAAAAGTTATTATTTATTTCCTTATTTCATGATAAATGTTTATTATTCATGCTAGAATTGTATTAACCGGAAACTTAGTACATGTGTGAATACATAGACAAACAGAGTGTCACTAGTATGCCTCTACTTGACTAGCTCGTTGAATCAAAGATGGTTAAGTTTCCTAGCCATAGACATGAGTTGTCATTTGATTAACAGGATCACATCATTAGAGAATGATGTGATTGACTTGACCCATTCCGTTAGCTTAGCACTTGATCGAGTATATTGCTATTGCTTTCTTCTTGACTTATACATGTTCCTATGACTATGAGATTATGCAACTCCCGAATACCGGAGGAACACTTTCTGTGCTACCAAATGTCACAACGTAAGTGTGTGAATATAAAGGTGCTCTACAGGTGTCTCTGATGGTACTTGTTGAGTTGGCATAGACCGAGATTAGGATTTGTCACTCTGGTTGTCGGAGAGGTATCTCTGGACCCTCTCGGTAATACACATCACTATAAGCCTTGCAAGCAATGTGACTAATGAGTTAGTTGCGGGATGATGCATTACGGAACGAGTAAAGAGACTTGTCGGTAACAAGAGTGAACTGGGTATTGAGATACCGACGATCGAATCTCGGGCAAGTAACATACCGATGACAAAGGGAACAACGTATGTTGTTATGCGGTTTGACCGATAAAGATCTTCATAGAATATGTAGGAGCCAATATGAGCATCGAGGTTCTGATATTGGTTATAGACCGGAGATGAGCTCGGTCATGTCTACATAGTTCTCGAACCCGTAGGGTCCGCACGTTTAACGTTGTGTGACGATTTGTATTATGAGTTATGTGATTTGATGACCGAAGTTTGTTCGGAGTCCCGGATGACATCGGGGACATGAGAGGAGTCTCGAAATGGTCAGGCCGTAAAGATGGATATATTGGAAGGCTATATTCAGACATCGGAAAGGTTCCAAGTGATTCGGGTATTTTTCGGAGTACCGTAGAGTTACGGGGATTCGCCGTGAGAATTATTGGCCTTATTGGGCCATACGGGAATAGAGGAGGCAGGCCAAAGGGAAGGAGGCACGCGCCCCCAATGGGTCCGAATTGGACTAGGGGAAAGG
>NC_041393.1:206956238-206964157 GCF_002162155.2 Triticum dicoccoides
TTTCCTACTCCCTCTATCTTTCCCTCTTTCTTCTCTCCTACTCCGAAAAGGAAAAGGGGAATCCTACTAGGACTTGGGAGTCCTAGTAGGACTCCCCACACTTGGCGCGCCCCCTCTAGGGCCGGCCTCCTCCTCCTCCCTCCTTTATATACGTGGGTAGGGGACATCCCAAAGGGACAACAGAACACACAAGTTAATCATTGATCTCTCTTAGCCGTGTGCGGTGCCCACCTCCACCATAATCCACCTCGGTTATATCGTTGCAGTGCTTAGGTGAAGCCCTGCATCGATAGTATCATCATCACCGTCATCATGCCATCGTGCTGACGAAACTCTCCCTTGACACTTTGCTAGATCGGAGTTCATGGGACGTCACCGAGTTGTACATGTGCAGATCGCGGAGGTGTCGTACGTTCGGTACTAGGATCGGTCGATCGTGAAGACGTACGACTACATCAACCGTGTTATCACGACGCTTCCGCTTTCGGTCTACGACGGTAAGTGGACAACACTCTTCCCTCTCGTTGCTATGCATCACCATGATCTTGCATGTGCGTAGGAAATTTTTGAAAATACTATGTTTCCCAACATATTCATAATCAAGTGATTCCAAAAGTCCATCTTTATGGAGTTACTTCATGCGCTTTACACCGATATGACCCAAACGGCAGTGCCATAAATAAGTTGCACTTTCATTATCAACTTTGCATCTTTTGGTATCAATAGTATGAATATGTGTATCACCATGATCAAGATTCAACGGAAATAGACTACTCTTCAAGGGTGCATGACCATAAAAGATATTACTCATATAAATAGAACAACTATTATTCTCTGATTTAAATGAATAACCGTCTCGCACTAAACAAGATCGAGATATAATGTTCATGCTCATCGCTGGCACCAGATAACAATTTTTCAGGTCTAAAACTAATCCCGAAGGTGGATGTAGAGGTAGCGTGCCGACGGCGATCACATCGACCTTGGAACCATTCCTGACGCACATCGTCACCTCGTCCTTAGCCAATCTTCGTTTGATCCGTAGTCCCTATTTCGAGTTACAAATATGAGCAATGAACCGGTATCAAATACCCAGGCACTACTACAAGAATTAGTAAGGTACACATCAATAACATGTATATCAAATATACATTTGTTCACTTTGCCATCCTTCTTATCCGCCAAATACTTGGGGCAGTTCTGCTTCCAGTGACCAGTCTCTTTGCAGTAGAAGCACTCAGTTTCAAGCTTGGGTCTAGGTTTGGGTTTCTACCCAGGAGTGACAACTTGCTTGTAATTCTTCTTGAAGTTCCCCTTATTACCCTTGCCCTTCTTCTTGAAACTAGTGGTCTTGTTAACCATCAACACTTGATGCTCCTTTCCTTATTTCTACCTCCGCAGCCTTTGTATCCCTTGCATATGGTAGTTCATCACGAAGCCTTTGTAGCTTGGTGGCAATGACTGAAGAACTCTGTCACTGACACAATCATCTGGAAGATTAACTCCCAGCTGAGTCAAGTGATTATGGTACCCAGACATTCTGAGTATGTGCTCACTAACAGAACTGTTCTCCTCCATCTTGCAGCTATAGAACTTGTTCGAGACTTCATATCTCTCAACTCGGGCATTTGTTTGAAATATTAACTTCAACTCTTCGAACATCTCATATGGTCCATGACGTTCAAAATGTCTTTGAAGTACCGATTCTAAGCTATAAAGCATAGCACACTGAACTAATGAGTAGTCATCAGCTCGAGCTTGCCAGACGTTCATAACGTCAGCTTCTGCTCCTGTAGCAGGCCTTTCACCCAGCGGTGCATCAAGGACATAATTCTTCTACGCAGCAATGAGAATAATCCTCAAGTTATGGACCCAGTCTGTGTAGTTGCTACCATCATCTTTCAACTTAGCTTTCTCTAGGAACGCATTAAAATTCAAGGGAACGGTAGCACGGGCCATTGATCTACAACATAGTTATGCAAAAACTATCAAGACTAAGTTCATGATAAATTAAGTTCAATTAATCATATTACTTAAGAACTCCCACTTAGATAGACATCCCTCAAGTCATCTAAATGATACGTGATCCAAATCAAGTAAACCATGTCGATCATCACGTGAGGTGGAGTAGTTATCAATGGTGAACATCTCTATGTTGATCATATCCACTATATGATTCATGTTTGACCTTTTGGTCTCTAGTGTTCCGAGGCCATGTATGTACATGCTAGGCTCGTCAAGTTTAACCCGAGTATTCCGCATGTGCAAAACTGGCTTGCACCTGTTGTATTTGAATGTAGAGCTTATCACACCCGATCATCACGTGGTGTCTCAGCACGAAGAACTTTCACAATGGTGCATACTCGGGGAGAACACTTATACCTTGAAATTTTAGTAAGGGATCATCTTATAATGCTACTACTGTATTAAGAAAAATAAGATGCATAAAGATAAACATCAGATGCAATCAAAATATGTGACATAATATGGCCATCATCTTGTGCTTTTGATCTCCATCACCAAAGCAACGTCGTGATCTCCATCGTCACCGGCTTGACACCTTGATCTCCATCGTAGCGTCGTGGTCGTCTCACCAACTATTGCTTCTACGACTATCGCTACCGCTTAGTGATAAAGTAAAGCAATTACATGGCGTTTGTAGTTCATACAATAAAGCGACAACCATAAGGCTCCTGCCAGTTGCCGATAACTTCTACAAAACATGATCATCTCATACAACAATGTATATCACATCGTGTCTTGACCATATCACATCACAACATGCCCTCAAAAACAAGTTAGACGTCCTCTACTTTGTTGTTGCAAGTTTTACGTGACTGCTACGGGCTTCTAGCAAGAACCGTACTTACATACGGCACAAAAACCACAATGGTGATTTATCAAGTTTGCTGTTTAAACCTTCACAAGGACCGGCCGCAGTCAAATTCGTTTCAACAAAAGTTGGAGAAACATACATCCGCTAGCCACCTTTATGCAAAACTACTTGCATGTCTGTCGGTGGAACCGGTTTCATGAACGTGGTCATGTAAGGTTGGTCCAGGCCGCTTCATCCAACAATACCGCCGAATCAAAATAAGACACTGGTGGTAAGCAGTATGGCGATCACCGCCCACAACTCTTTGTGTTCTACTCGTCCATATCATCTACGCATTGACCTAGCTCGGATACCACTGTTGGGAAACGTAGCATGCAATTTCAAAAAAAATCCTACGCTCATGCAAGATCTATCTAGGAGATGCATAGCAACAAGAGGGGGAGAGTGTGTCCATGTACCCTCGTAGACTGAAAGTGGAAGTGTTTGCTCAACGCGGTTAATGTAGTCGAACGTCTTCTCGTTCCGACCGATCGAGTACCGAACGTACGGCACCTCCGAGTTCTGCACACGTTCAGCGTGATGACGTCCCTCGAGCTCTTGATCCAGCAGAGGGTCGAAGGAGTAGATGAGTTCCGTCAGCATGAAGGCGTGGTGACGATGATGGTGATGTGATCCGTGCACGACTTCGTCTAAGCACCGCGAGAATATGATTGGAGGCGTAAACTATGGAGGGGGTGCCACACATGGCTTGGAGCAATTGGTGTGTCTCATAGGGGTGCCCCCTGTATATAAAGGAGGGAGGGAGAGGAGGCCGGCCTAGGCGCGCCCCAAGTGGGAGGGAGTCTGTAACGCCCCGAGACCGACGCTCCAGAAGACTTCCAGCTACTTCGAGTTTTGTTGTGTGATTTGTTTTGTTTGTTGCATCATTTGCATTGCATCATGCCATCATGTCATCTAATTTTTAAAACTCATCTAAATAAATTGTATGGATTTTTCGATCCATTTAAATCGAGGGAATTCACTTGTGATTTCTCTTTATAACATATTAAAGCCTCTCAATAATATTAGGGAGCTATATTAAATATTTTTTTATTTCGGAAATCACCATAACACACTTGCAAAATAATTTCGTCCCTTTTCTGCTTCAAGTTTGGTCTCCAAACTTTGCCCTAAATTATTTCATCATTTTCCGGAGCACCACCAAAAATCCGAACATTTTTGGACCTTCCTTTTATCAAGTCCTAGTTCAAACCCATTTGAATTAAATTCAAATGAGTTTGAATTTAAATCTTTCAATCATGGCCTTTCTATTTTTCTTGGAACAAGCGCATTTTTGCGAGTCTGGGAAAATTACCCTCATGACCTAATTCTTGTCCACTCATTTCTTTTCTCTCCCTTTCTTTCTTTGCTTTTCTGTTTTGGAAGAGTTTTGAAGAGAGAGGGAGAAGAGAGCCCAGCAGCCTAGGCCATCTAGGCCGGCCCATTCGTGCAGCTAGCCCAGCCCACTTAAACCCCTCCTAACCCTAGCCCACACACGCAGCGCCCGATCCCCATCTCCCCGAGCGCCTTCTCCCCTCGCGCCGCCAGAACCCATCGCCCGATCCCCCCTCTCCCTCTCCTCGCGCCCGACCCCCATCTCCCTTTGCGCGCCAGCACTCGACCTCCACCTCGTCCTCGTTGAACCGCGCCACCAAAGCCCAGCAGGTCGACGACCGCTCCTTCCTCTCCTTCGCGTCCGCCCCGCTCAAGCATCTCCGCCGGAGCATGCCCGTTGAGCTCCATCGCGCACCCTCATCGGCCCTCCTCCGCGCCGTTGCCTCGCAAGGACTCCGCGCCGGGCCTCCCGCGCCGCCACTGGAGGCCAACTCCGGCGCCCCCTGCCTCGCTCCGGCCTCTGCTTCCGTCTACGCGCGGCTTGCCTCCCGCCTCCTTCATCTCCTGCGCGCCCACACCGTCTCCTGTCCATGGTCGCCACGCCGTGCTCCGCCGCACTGCGCCTCCACCTCGCCGGACCTGCTCCATCCTCCGCCTTCTCCCGCCTTGCAGATCCTCCACTACTGCCGCACCATCACCACCTCGCTGCCTGTCACATTCAAGCCCTCCACATGCGTCCTGCACACCGCTGCCCCGAGCGTCCGTGTCCTCGAGCACCCGGCGAGTCGGGAGCAACTCCATCGCCCGGCGCCCGTTCTCCCCTTCATCGGTGCCTTGTTGCGCCACCTTGGCCGTGGTATGCCGCTGCCCGTTTTGACATTGCCAAGACCCTGGGACCCGGAACACCAAGACCCGTTCGTGGATTTCGTCAAGTTCGAGCACCGCTGAACGCAGGTTTTTGCCCTTCTCATTTTGGATGCGCCAAGTTCCTGTTCGAAAGTACGTCTACATGGACAAGTACCCCGATGTTGTGTGTACCACTACCGTCGCCCCGAAGATGTTGGATTTGTCAAGTACCTCTCCGAGACGAACGTGTACAACTACCGACGCCGTGTACGACTACTTCCCACGACGCCCGTGAACGTCTACTTCCACTACCGAAACGTGTACAACTACTTCCACTACAACCCGTGTACCACTACTTCCTTCGACGAACGCGTTCCGCCCCGAACGCACGCTTCGAAGGTATAACCGCCGAGACGACGCCCGTGAATGAATGCTTTGTTGTATGAGATGTACCATATATTTGCACCGTGATCGAATTGTCCTTGCGATGCCCCTCTTTTGCCATGCCACCGTCCCGTGGGAACCCGGAATCCGGGATCACCCCAACATCTTGCATGACTCGTTCACGCCCACTTCTTTTGCATCGGTATCTTCGTGAGCTACCGGGACCGGAATGTTGTCGTGGCACCATTTCCATTTCACCGCTGTGGCACCTTTTTCCTTCCGCCATGGCGACAAATGCCTCGTATCATGCTCATGTTAATGTTTTCATAAAAATTGCATAAACTTGTATATGTCATCCGCATCATGATAACAACATTTAAAATGGTTAAAACTGTGTTTGCATTAAATTGCTAAATAACATGTGGGGATTTTCTGGAATAGTTGTTTGTTTTTTCCGGCCTCACTTAAACTTGCCTAAATAGTTAGCTTATTTATGCTTCACCTCTTGCCATGCTTAACAACATTTAATATTGTTTGGTAACTTAAAAAAGAGAGAACTAAATAATTGATGTGGTGTTTCGTCAATATGCAACTTGTTGCATATTGAGCTCCACTTAATTTGTAGTATTGTTTGTGCACTTTGCCATGCCATGCCTCATTAAACCGGACATGCATCATATTTGGTTGTGCATCATGCCATGATTATGTGATGGTTGTTTACCATGTTGTTTGCTTCTTTCTGGTTTGCTTCTCTCGTTAGCTTCGGTTTCGTTCCGGAGTTGTGAGGATTCGTTCGACTACGTTCGTTTGTCTTCTTCATGGACTCGTTATTCTTCCTATCGGGATTTTAGGCAAGATGACCATTACCCTCGATATCACTTCTATCTTTGCTTGCTAGTTGCTTCATTCTATCGCTATGCTGCGCTACCTATCACTTGTTTACCATGCCTCCCATATTGCCATGTTAGCCTCTAACCTTTTCACCCTTCCTAGCAAACCGTTGCTTGGCTATGTTACCGCTTTTGCTCAGCCCCTCTTATAGCATTGTTAGTTGCAGGTAAAGTTGAAGATTGCTCCATGATGGACAAGATTATTTTGGGATATCACAATATCTCTTATTTAATTAATGCATCTATATACTTGGTAAAGGGTGGAAGACTCGGCCTTATGCATCGTGTTTTGTTCCACTCTTGCCGCCATAGTTTTCGTCATACCGGTGTTATGTTCCTTGATTTTGCGTTCCTTACACGGTTGGGTGATTTATGGGACCCCCTTGACAGTTCGCTTTGAATAAAACTCCTCCAGCAAGGCCCAACCTTGGTTTTACCATTTGCCACCTAAGCCTTTTTCCCTTGGGTTCTGCAGACTCAAGGGTCATCTTTATTTTAACCCCCCCCCCCCTGGGCCAGTGCTCCTTCGAGTGTTGGTCCGAACCGAGCAACTTGCGGGGCCACCACGGGGCAACTCGAGGGCTGGTTTTACTCGTAGCTTGACTTATCCGGTGTGCCCTGAGAACGAGATACGTGCGACTCCTATCGGGATTTGTCGGCACATCGGGCGGCTTTGCTGGTCTTGTTTTACCATTGTCAAAATGTCTTGCGAACCGGGATTCCGAGGCTGATCGGGTCTTCCCGGGAGAAGGTATATCCTTCGTTGACCGTGAGAGCTTGTGATGGGCTAAGTTGGGACACCCCTGCAGGGTATATTATCTTTCGAAAGCCGTGCCCATGGTTATGAGGCAGATGGGAATTTGTTAATGTCCGGTTGTAGATAACTTGACACTTGACCTCTCTAAAATGCATCAACAGCGTGTGTAGCCGTGATGGTCTCTTTTCGGCGGAGTCTGGGAAGTGAACACGGTTTTGGGTTATGTTTGATTTAAGTAGGAGTTCACGATCACTTCTTGATCATTGCTAGTTCACGACTGTTCCATTTGCTCTCTTCTCGCTCTTATTTGCGTATGTCAGCCACCATATATGCTTAGTCGCTGCTGCAACCTCACCACTTTACCCCTTCCTTTCCCATAAGCTTAAATAGTCTTGATCTCGCGGGTTTTGAGATTGCTGAGTCCTCGTGACTCACCAGATACTACCACAACAGTTGCAGGTGCCGATGATACCAGTGCAGGTGATGCAACCGAGCTCAGATGGGAGCTCAGTGAAGATCTGGATCGTTGCTATGTTTCGTTTCATGTTGATCAGTAGTGGAGCCCAGTTGGGACGATCGGGGATCTAGCAGTTGGGTTATCTTCTTTTCTTTTGGCTTCGTCCGTAGTCGGACTATGTGTGTACTCTGAATGATGTATGAATTATATGTTCATTGTGTGAAGTGGCGATTGTAAGCCAACTCTTTATCCCATTCTTGTTCATTACATGGGATTGTGTGAAGATGACCCTTCTTGCGACAAAACCACAATGCGGTTATGCCTCTAAGTCGTGCTTCGACACGTGGGAGATATAGCCGCATCGTGGGTGTTACA
>NC_041393.1:206964494-207036159 GCF_002162155.2 Triticum dicoccoides
AAAAGGGGGGTGTCGGTGTCAAAACCGGCAGATCTCGGGTAGGGGGTCCCGAACTGTGCGTCTAAGGCTAATGGTAACAGGAGACTGGGGACATGATGTTTACCCAGGTTCGGGCCCTCTCGATGGACGTAATATCCTACTTCCTTCTTGATTAATCTTGATGATATGAGTATTACAAGAGTTGATCTACCACGAGATCGTAGAGGCTAAACCCTAGAAGCTAGCCTATGATTATGATTGTTCTTGTCCTACGGACTAAACCCTCCGGTTTATATAGACAACGGAGGGGTCTAGGGTTACACAGAGTCAGTTACAGAGAAGGATATCTAACATCCGAATCGCCAAGCTTGCCTGCCACGCAAAGGAGAATCCCATCCGGACACGGGACGAAGTCTTCAATCTTGTATCTTCATGGTCCAACCAGTCCGGCCAAAGTACATAGTCCGGCTGTCCGGATACCCCTAATCCAGGACTCCCTCAGTAGCCCCTGAACCAGGCTTCAATGACGATGAGTCTGGCGTGCAGATTGTCTTCGGCATTGCAAGGCGGGTTCGATCTCCGAGTACTCCAAGGTAGATTCCGAACACAAGGATCGTGCCTGGCTCTGCAAAATAAATTTCACAGATCATCGTAGATAGAACAATATTTCCTCACGAAATGAATCCGCTGACAATAACTTGATGTCACACTGTGGCCAGGTCCTTATCCGGACCGTTTCTCAACCAGCTACTGCGCATATTGCGAGGCGGTTTTCCGGGCACATTTTGTCGAAGCAGAGATCGCATCCCCTTATCACGGGACTCTCATCAATACGGGTGTGGGCAACCCAACCGTACTGCCAATCGCGGTGAGTGGGGAACGAGAGGGTTCTATTAGGCAAGCGGGGAGGCACAAAGTTTTTATTGCCTCTATAAAGAGATAAGGCCTCTTCTTCTCCACCCACACCCTCTTCTCCTTTTGCTCGTCCATTCCCCTTTGTCTGAGCCCTAGCGCCCAGACGTTCATTTCCCCCACCAAAAGAGGTTCTCCGAAAATGTCTGGACCCGGAGCAGGAGGCAAATGGATGGCCTTTACCGTCTAGGAGAAGGATATCAAAAAGCTTTGGGCGGCCGTGTATCTGGCCAAGAAAATTGGCCACCGTCTTCCGACGGCGGGACAGATCGTCCCTACTCCGGAGCCCCTTGAGAGGGTTGTGTTCCTCCCTCATTTCGTCCACAGGCTCGGGTTTCCCCTTCACCCATTTGTTCGCGGCATCATGTATTATTACGGGATCGATTTTCATGATCTATCCCCTAATTCTTTCCTCAACATCTCGACTTTTATCGTCGCATGTGAGGCCTTTCTCCGTATCTCGCCACACTTCGGCCTATGGCTGAAGATCTTCAATGTGAAGCCCAAGGTAGTGAACGGCGAGCATGCCGAGTGCGGAGGCGCCATGGTGAGCAAGATGCCCAAGGTCACATGGCCGACAGGTACTTTCAATGATTTCATCAAGGAGTGGCAGCAGCAGTGGTTCTAAATCACTGAGTCGTGCGGCAAAAAGAGGGCCGCTGTTCCTGAATTCCGATCTGGAGCCCCCCTGCGGCTTAGGTCCTGGCCCAAGAAGGGCCTGAACTGGTCTTCGTCCAACGAACTGTCGGTGCTCCAGACGCGCGTCAAGGGTATGGTTGACAAAGACATCAAGCTTGTCGACATAGTCCAGGTGATGTTAGTTCGCCTGGTTCTTCCTTGTCAGCACCGAGCCTATGATTTGTGGGAGTACGAACCCGTGATGACCCACAAGTATAGGGGATCTATCGTAGTCCTTTTGATAAGTAAGAGTGTCGAACCCAACGAGGAGCAGAAGGAAATGATAAGCGGTTTTCAGCAAGGTATTCTCTGCAAGTACTGAAATAAGTGGTAACAGATAGTTTTGTGATAGGATAAATTGTAACGAGCAACAAGTAACAAAAGTAAATGAAGTGCGGCAAGGTGGCCCAATCCTTTTTGTAGCAAAGGACAAGCCTGGACAAACTCTTATAATATGAAAAGCGCTCCCGAGGACACATGGGAATATCGTCAAGCTAGTTTTCATCACGCTCATATGATTCGCGTTCGGTACTTTGATAATTTGATATGTGGGTGGACTGGTGCTTGGGTATTGCCCTTACTTGGACAAGCATCCCACTTATGATTAACCTCTATTGCAAGCATCCGCAACTACAACAAAAGTATTAAGGTAAACCTAACCATAGCATGAAACATATGGATCCAAATCAGCCCCTCACGAAGCAACACATAAACTAGGTTTAAGCTTCTGTCACTCTAGCAACCCATCATCTACATATTACTTCCCAATGCCTTCCTCTAGGCCCAAATAATGGTGAAGTGTTATGTAGTCGACGTTCACATAACACCACTAGAGGTTAGACAACATACAACTTATCAAAATATCGAACGAATACCAAATTCACATGACTACTAATAGCAAGACTTCTCCCTTGTCCACAGGAACAAACGTAACTACTCACAAAGCATATTAATGTTCATAATCAGAGGGGTAATATTGTGCATAAAGGATCTGAACATATGATCTTCCACCAAATAAACCAACTAGCATCAACTACAAGGAGTAATCAACACTACTAGCAACCTACTAGCACCAATCCCGGACTTGGAGACAAGAATTGGATACAAGAGATGAACTAGGGTTTGGAGATGAGATGGTGCTGGTGAAGATGTTGATGGAGATTGGCCTCTCCCGATGAGAGGAGCGTTGGTGATGACGATGATGATGATTTCCCTCTCCCGGAGGGAAGTGTCCCCGGCAGAACAGCTCTGCCGGAGCCCTAGATTGGTTCCGCCAAGGTTCCGCCTCATGGCAGCGGAGTCTCGTCCCGAACGGTTCTCTCCTTTTTTTCTCATCGAAAGACTTCATATGGGAGAAGATGGACGTCGGAGATCCACGAGGGGCCCACGAGGTAGGGGCACGCCCAGGGGGGCGCCCCCCACCCTCGTGAGCAGGGTGTGGGCCCTCTAGCCTTCATCTTTGGCAACAATTTTTCTTTATTTATTCTAAGGTATTTCATGGATTTTCAGGACTTTTGGAGTTGCACAGAATAGTCCTTCAATATTTGCTCCTTTTCCAGCCCAGAATTCCAGCTGCCGGCATTCTCCCTCTTCATGTAAACCTTGTAAAATAAGGGAGAATAGCCATAAGTATTGTGACATAACGTGAAATAACAGCCCATAATGCAATAAATATTGACATAAAAGCATGATGCAAAATGGACGTATCAACTCCCCCAAGCTTAGACCTCGCTTGTCCTCAAGCGAAAAGCCGATAACAATAAATATGTCCTCATGCTTAGAGGTAGAGGCATCGATAAAAATAAAATACGGACATGAAGGCATCATGATTACTTCATAACAGCAACTTATATAAATTTTGTCATATGATTACTTATGTTCTAGTGATGATCTTTTCACAAAGCCAAAGTATGAATCAGAAACTTTATTGGGCACCAACAATTATAATCTTAGTCATTGAAGCAATTGCAATTTATCATAACATCGGAAAGAGTCTATGTCAGAGCTTAAAAGCAAGTCCACATACTCAACTATCATTTAGCCCTTCATAATTGCTAGCACTCACGCGATACCTGTGGTTACAGAGTTTTAATCGGACACAGAGAAAGATAGGGGCTTGTAGTTTTGCCCCACAACCTTTTACCTCAAGGGTAATGTCAACAATAATAATTCATGCTCCCCCACATCCAATTAGATATGTATATCATGTTCTTTCCAACATGCTGAGCTTGCCAAAGGATAAAATGAAAAAGGAAGGGTGAAGATCACCGTGACTCTTGCATAAGGTAGAGGATAATAATAAAAAGATAGGCCCTTCGCAGAGGGAAGCAGAGGTTGTCATGCGCGTTTAGGGTTGATGCACAAAATCTTAATGCAAAAGAACATCACTTTATATTGCCCCTTGCATGTGAACCTTTATTATGCAGTCCGTCGCTTTTATTGCGTCCACAACAAGTTCGTACAAAGCTTATTTCTCTGCACTAATAAGTCATGCATATTTAGAGAGCAATTTTTATTGCTTGCACCGATGACAACTTACTTGAAGGATCTTGCTCAATCCATAGGTAGATATGGTGGACTCTCATAGCAAAACTGGTTTAAGGGTATTTGGAAGCACAAGTAGTATTTCTACTTAGCGCTGAAGATTGGCTAGCATGAGGGAGAAAGGCAAACTCAACACGATAGAGGAACCATGATAACATACTTTATCTCAGATGTAAGAGAACATAACTCATTATGTTGTCTTCCTTGTCCAACATCAACTCTTTAGCATGTCGTATTTTAATGAGTGCTCCCAATCATGAAAGATGTCAATGATAATATATCTATATGTGAAACCTCTCTTTCCTTATTACTTCCTATTAATTGCAACGATGACCAAAGCTAAACTTGCCAACTCCCAACAACTTTAAATCGTCATACTCTTTCTATGTGAAGTCATTACTTTCAATAAGATCAATATGAACTCTTGATTCTTTTTATTCTTTTTCTTCTAATCACCCAAGATCATGGCAAAATACTCAAGCCCTTGACTCAACACTAATCTTTATTATATAGCTCACGGACTCGATTACAAAGAAGGATCATAAAGCAGAACTCAAAACTAGATCATGCCATGACTTTATTCTACTAAATCAAGATACTACTAATAGGATCGAACTAAGAAAAACGGTAAATATAGGAGTTGTGATGGTGATACGATACCATGGCACCTCCCCCAAGCTTGGCAGTTGCAAAGGGGAGTGCCCATACCCATGTGACTATGTCTCCTTCCTTGTTGGCGATGGAGGCGTTGATGATGATGCAAGCTTGTCGTCCATCTTCCACGGCATAGGCTCACCATCATAGAAGGATGATCGAGTCTCGGGAATCCTCAAATCTACAGCCAAACTCATCCTTTTGAATCTATATTCATACGCACAGTTTTGGTTTTGCAGATCATAGATTTGGGCTTGGAGGTGCTTGATCTTCTCATGTAGCTTATATATGGCTTCCTCGGTCTTCTTGGCATCCAGCTCATAGTTGTTTGTGAACTCCGCGAGCATCCCGTGGGTAGCGTTGATTCCACGATCCACCATCCCCTGGCACTTGAAAACTTGTTGCTCCATTGCTTCGAGCCTCAACTCCACGCTTCCGGTTCCCTTTGGTCCCTCAACATCGCGGATGTGCAGCAACCCATCAAGCATCTCAATGGTTTGAGGGTGTCGCAGCACCTCCGCGAGGTAAGGGTTGATAACCTTCTCGAAGAACTTATCCTTGGGAGCACTTGGGGTCGTCATGATGATCTAGACCTGTCAGAAAAACAGCTTGAAACAAGAACAGGGTAGATTTGTGTGATACGAGAGTCAAAGCCTTCGGGAATATATATAGTGAATTTTTACCGACCAAAATATGTATCGTGCAAGGAAACGGAGTCCGGAGGGCACACGAGGTGCTCACGAGGTAGGGGGCGCGCCCAGGGGGGTAGGGCGCGCCCTCCACCCTCGTAGAGGCCTCGTGTCCTCTCCGGACTGCTACTTATTTTTCTATTTTTCTAAATATTCCAAAACGGAGAAATACTGCCTTAAAAATTGTTTTGGAGTCTGTTTACTTACTGTACCACATACCTATTCCTTTTCGGAGTCTGGAACGTTCTGGAAAGTGTCCTTTATGTACTCCTCTGGGGTCACGGTTTCAATAATATTAGTTTCAACATTTATAGGATTACCTGAGATATAGTGCTTGATCCTTTGACCGTTTACCACCGGAACAATAGACCTCCTCGATAATGTAGGGACCTTCCCATTTAGAGATAAGTTTTCCTGCAAAAAATCTTAAACGAGAGTTGTATAGCAATACATAATCACCTACATTAAACTCACGCTTTTGTATCCTTTTGTCATGCCATCTTTTAACTTTTTCTTTAAACAACTTGGCATTTTCATAAGCTTGGGCTCTCCATTCATCAAGTGAGCTAATATCAAATAACCTCTTCTCACCAGCAAGTTTGAAATCATAGTTGAGCTCTTTAATAGCCCAATATGCCTTATGTTCTAGCTTGAGAGGTTTAGTGACAAGCTTTTCCATAGACCATTTTGTACGGAGACATACCCATAGGATTTTTATAAGCAGTTCTATAGGCCCATAATGCATCATCAAGTTTCCTGGACCAATTCTTTCTAGACCTATTGACAGTCTTTTGCAAAATTAATTTGAGCTCTCTGTTGCTCAACTCTACTTGACCACTAGACTGCGAGTGATAAGGAGATGTAATTCTATGATTAACGTCGTATTTAGCAAGCATCTTACGGAAAGCACCATGAATAAAGTGTGAACCATCATCAGTCATTAAGTATCTAGGGACTCCAAACCTCGGAAAAATAACTTCCTTAAGCATTTTAATAGAAGTGTTATGATCAGCACTACTAGTTGGAATAGCTTCTACCCACTTAGTAACGTAATCAACAGCAACTAGAATATGAGTGTAACCATTAGAGGCAGGAAAAGGTCCCATATAATCAAATCCCCAAACATCAAATGGGTCAATAACAAGTGAATAATTCATAGTCATTTCTTGACGTCTACTGATATTACCAATTCTTTGACATTCATCGCAAGACAAAACAAACTTACGGGCATCCTTGAAGAGAGTAGGCCAATAAAAACCGGATTGCAATACCTTATGTGCAGTTCTATCTCCAGCGTGATGTCCTCCATAAGCTTCGGAGTGACACTTGCGTAGAATCTGTTCCTGTTCATGCTCAGGTACACAACGTCTAATAACACCATCTACTCCTTCTTTATAAAGATGTGGGTCATCCCAAAAGTAATGTCGCAAGTCATAGAAAAACTTTTTCTTTTGTTGGTATGTGAAGCTAGGCGGTATAAATTTAGCAACAATATAATTAGCATAATCAGCATACCATGGAGTGCTACGAGAAGTACTTATGACATTTAATTGCTCATCAGGAAAGCTATCATCAATAGGTAGTGGGTCATCAAGAACATTCTCTAGCCTAGACAAGTTGTCTGCAACGGGGTTCTCAGCTCCCTTTCTATCAACAATATGTAAATCAAATTCTTGAAGCAAGAGAACCCATCTAATGAGTCTAGGTTTTGCATCTTTCTTTTCCATAAGATATTTAATAGCAGCATGGTCTGTATGAATAGTTACTCTAGAATCAACAATATAGGGTCTGAATTTATCACACGCAAATACAACTGCTAAAAGTTCCTTTTCGGTAGTAGCATAATTTCTTTGAGCATTGTCTAGAGTCTTACTAGCATAATGGATAACATTCAATTTCTTATCAACTCTTTGCCCTAGAACAGCACCTACAGCATAATCACTAGCATCATACATAATTTCAAAGGGTAAATTCCAATCAGGTGGCTGAACAACAACTGCAGAGACTAATGCTTTCTTAAGTATTTCAAATGCTTCTACACAATCATCATCAAAGACAAATGTTACATCTTTTTGTAATAAATTAGTCAAAGGCCGAGAGATTTTTGAGAAGTCCTTGATGAACCTCCTATAAAATCCGGCGTGACCAAGGAAACTTCTTATACCTTTGATGTCCTTGGGACATGGCATCTTTTCAATAGCATCAACCTTGGACTTATCAACTTCAATACCTCGTTCAGAAACTTTGTGCCCCAAGACAATACCTTCATTAACCATAAAGTGGCACTTTTCCCAATTCAAGACAAGATTAGTTTCTTCACATCTCTGCAAAACTCGAGCAAGATTGCTCAAGCAATCATCAAAAGAGGAACCATAGACGGAAAAATCATCCATCAAAACCTCACAAATTTTCTCACAAAAGTCAGAGAATATAGCCATCATGCATCTTTGAAAGGTAGCAGGTGCATTACATAAACCAAAAGGCATACGTCTATAAGCAAAAGTACCAAAAGGGCATGTAAAAGTAGTCTTTGATTGATCTTTAGCCGACACAGGTATTTGAGAAAAACGACAGTAACCATCTAGAAAGCAATAATGTGTATGTTTGCATAGTCTTTCTAGCATTTGATCAATAAAAGGTAAGGGGTAACGATCTTTCTTAGTAGCCTTATTTAATTTGTAGAAATCAATTACCATCCTATAACCTGTGATAATTCTTTGCGGAATCAATTCATCTTTATCATTAGGGACAACAGTAATACCTCCCTTCTTAGGGACACAATGGACAGGACTTACCCACTGACGATCAGCAACGGGATAAATTATACCTGCCTCCAGAAGCTTGAGTATTTCTTTTCTTACCACTTCTTTCATTTTAGGATTCAAACATCGTTGAGGATCACAAACTGGTTTGGCATCAGCTTCCAAATTTATTTTATGTTGACAAAGAGTGGGACTGATGCCCTTAAGATCATCCAGAGTATATCCAATAGCGGCACGATGCTTCTTCAGAGTTTTCAATAATCTTTCTTCTTCATGCTCTAAAAGGTTAGCGCTAATAATAACAGGATATATTTTCTTTTCATCAAGATAAGCATATTTAAGATTATCAGGCAACGGTTTAAGCTCAAACACGGGATCACCCTTGGGTGGAGGGGGGTCCCCTAGGAATTCAACAGGCAAGTTGTGTTGCAAAATAGGTTCCTGTTTAAAGAATACTTCATCTATTTCCCTTCTTTCATTCATGAACATATCTTTTTCATGGTCTAGCAAATACTGTTCTAAAGGATCACTAGGAGGTACAGCAATAGAGGCAAGACCAATAATTTCATCCTTACTAGGCGATTCTTCCTCACGATGTTGTTTACTAAATTTAGAGAAATTAAACTCATGAACCATATCATCCAAGCCAATAGTAACAACATTCTTTTTGCAATCTATCTTAGCATTAACAGTACGCAAGAAGGGTCTACCAAATATAATGGAACAAAAGCTATCTTGTGGAGAACCAAGAACAAGAAAATCAGCGGGATATTTGGTTTTCCCACACAAGACTTCGACATCTCTAACAATTCCCATTGGAGATATAGTATCTCTATTGGCAAGTTTAATTGTAACATCAATTTCCTCTAACTCAGCAGGTGCAATCTCATGCATAATTTCTTTGTATAAGCCAATGGGTATAACACTAGCACTAGCACCCATATCACATAAGCCATGATAACAATGATCTCCTATTTTAACAGAAATAACAGGCACGCCTACCATAGGTCTATGTTTATCTCTATCACAGGGTTTAGCAATTCTAGCAGTTTCACCAGTGAATTGAATAACATGCCCATCAATATTATCCGACAAGAGATCTTTAACAATAGCAATATTGGGTTCTACTTTGACTTGCTCGGGGGGTGTATAAGTCCTAGTATTGCTTTTACAAACAACAGTTGAAGCTTTAGCATGATCCTTCATTCTAACAGGGAAAGGAGGTTTCTCAACATAAGAAGTAGGAACAATAGGATCATTATAAGTGACAATCTTTTCTTCAACTTTGATAGGTGCAGCTACTTTTACTTATATGGGAAGATGATATTTAAACCACTTCTCCTTGGGGAGATCAACATAAGTAGCAAAAGATTCACAGAAAGAAGCTACTATCTCAGAGTCAAGTCCATATTTAGGGCTAAACTTACGGAAATATCGGTATCCATAAAAGATTTAACACAATCAAACTTAGGTGTCATACCTGACTCCTTACCTTCGTCGAGGTCCCAATCTTCAGAGTTGCGTTTAATTCTATCCAATAAATTCCATCCAAATTCAATAGACTTCATCATAAAAGAGCCAGCACAATAACTATCGAGCATGGTGCGATTGTTATCAGAAAGCCGAGCATAAAAATTCTGGAGAATTGTCAATTTTGAGAGCTCATGATTGGGGCATGAATATAACATTGATTTAAGCCGCCCCCAAGCTTGAGCGATGCTTTCTCCTTCGCGAGGCCAAAAATTATATATATAATTGCGATCACGATGAACAAGATGCATAGGGTAATACTTTTGATGAAATTCCAATTTCAATCTTTTATAGTTCCATGATCTCGTATCATCACATAGCCTATACCATGTCAATGCATCTCCCTCCAAAGATAAAGGGAAAGCCTTCCTATTAACGGCATCATTGGGTATACCTGCAAGCTTAAATAGTCCACAAATATCATCCACAAAGCGTAGATGTTTGTCAGGATGCTTTGTTCCATCTCCTGCGAAAGTGTTAGCTAGCAGTTTTTCCATCATACCCGAAGGAATCTGAAAAGCAGTTTCACTTTCAATAGGTTCAGTAGGTTCAGTAGGTTGAGGAGCAACTCTTGGCTCAACCGGACGGGGTGAAGATACCCCGAACAAGCCCCTCAGACAATTACTTTCCATAGTAACAAGTGACAGAAAATTTCAGCACACTAAATAAATTTTTCCTTACCAAATTCCACCTACCAAAGGCGCTTCACCCCCCGGCAATGGCACCAGAAAAGAGTCTTGATGACCCACAAGTATAGGGGATCTATCGTAGTCCTTTTGATAAGTAAGAGTGTCGAACCCAACGAGGAGCAGAAGGAAATGATAAGCGGTTTTTAGCAAGGTATTCTCTGCAAGTACTGAAATAAGTGGTAACAGATAGTTTTGTGATAGGATAAATTGTAACGAGCAACAAGTAACAAAAGTAAATGAAGTGCGGCAAGGTGGCCCAATCCTTTTTGTAGCAAAGGACAAGCCTGGACAAACTCTTATAATATGAAAAGCGCTCCGAGGACACATGGGAATATCGTCAAGCTAGTTTTCATCACGCTCATATGATTCGCGTTCGGTACTTTGATAATTTGATATGTGGGTGGACCGGTGCTTGGGTACTGCCCTTACTTGGACAAGCATCCCACTTATGATTAACCTCTATTGCAAGCATCCGCAACTACAACAAAAGTATTAAGGTAAACCTAACCATAGCATGAAACATATGGATCCAAATCAGCCCCTCACGAAGCAACGCATAAACTAGGGTTTAAGCTTCTGTCACTCTAGCAACCCATCATCTACTTATTACTTCCCAATGCCTTCCTCTAGTCCCAAATAATGGTGAAGTGTTATGTAGTCGACGTTCACATAACATCACTAGAGGTTAGACAACATACATCTTATCAAAATATCGAACGAATACCAAATTCACATGACTACTAATAGCAAGACTTCTCCCTTGTCCTCAGGAACAAACGTAACTACTCACAAAGCATATTCATGTTCATAATCAGAGGGGTATTATTGTGCATAAAGGATCTGAACATATGATCTTCCACCAAATAAACCAACGAGCATCAACTACAAGGAGTAATCAACACTACTAGCAACCTACTAGCACCAATCCCGGACTTGGAGACAAGAATTGGATACAAGAGATGAACTAGGGTTTGGAGATGAGATGGTGTTGGTGAAGATGTTGATGGAGATTTCCCTCTCCCGATGAGAGGAGTGTTGGTGATGACGATGATGATGATTTCCCCCTCCCAGAGGGAAGTGTCCCCGGCAGAACAGCTCTGCCGGAGCCCTAGATTGGTTCCGCCAAGGTTCCGCCTCGTGGCGGCGGAGTCTCATCCCGAAAGGTTCTCTCCTATTTTTTTCTCATCGAAAGACTTCATATGGGAGAAGGTGGACGTCGGAGAGCCACCAGGGGGCCCACGAGGTAGGGGGGTGCCCCCCACCCTCGTGAGTAGGGTGTGGGCCCCCTGGCCTTCATCTTTGGCAATGATTTTTCTTTATTTATTCTAAGGTATTCCGTGGAGTTTCAGGACTTTTGGAGTTGCGCAGAATAGTCCTTCAATATTTGCTCCTTTTCCAGCCCAGAATTCCAGCTGTCGGCATTCTCCCTCTTCATGTAAACCTTGTAAAATAAGGGAGAATAGCCATAAGTATTGTGACATAACATGAAATAACAGCCCATAATGCAATAAATATTGACATAAAAGCATGATGCAAAATGGACGTATCACCCGGCCGAGCACCAGACCCTACGGGAGCTCTATGGCTCCTCGCACGAGGATATCTGGAAGGTGCTCTTCAAGTCCGGCAAACCATGGCCGGACTCTGCCGAGGAGCGTGGGTACCAATTGTCCCGCCCTGCAAGTCCGGTAAGTCATCAATACGTGTTGTCCATCCATGTGCGTCCTTAGCATGTCCCGAGGAAGACGCTTTATAGTGCTTTCCACAACTATCCTAGGGATGGACAAAGAAGGCGGGATGGATACACTGTCCGGCCCTGCTGCCGGAAGAACTGGTCGGACCACTTCTGACGAAGATTATGGTCCCAGCGCCTTAAAGGCGCCGAAGAAAGAGGCCTACAAAGAGGCCAAGGAGACCAGGAGCGGCCTCCGTCGTCGCGGCGCTTCGAACACAAAGTCCGGAGACTCCACTTCCCATCCTTCCTCTGAAGAGGACGAGGAGGAGGAAGAAGATGAGTCCCCCATGGGGGAAGGGAAGAAAAGAACGGCCTCCTCATCCCTGGAGGCCGATTTACCTAAGAGGGGAAGAACCCCCCTTCCAGAGGCGTCCACCATGGCTACCGATAGCAGCCTAGAGTGGGATCCCAGGGCCTAGCTGAAAGGATCGATGTAGTTGACTAGAGGGGGGGTGAATAGGCAACTAACAATTTTTAAGATTTTCTTTACCAATTTAAACTTTGCATCAAAATAGGTTGTCTAGATATGCAACTATGTGAGCAACCTATATGATGCAATAACAACTAGCACATAAGCAAGCAATGCATACAACACAAGTAAGCTTTTAAAAGTAAAGGCACGAAATAACCAAGAGTGGAGCCGGTGGAGACGAGGATGTGTTACCGAAGTTCCTTCCTTTTAAGGGGAAGTACGTCTCCGTTAGAGCGGTGTGGAGGCACAATGCTCCCCAAGAAGCCACTAGGGCCACCGTAATCTCCTCACGCCCTCACACAATGCAAGATGCCGTGATTCCACTATTGGTGCCCTTGAAGGCGGCGACCGAACCTTTACAAACAAGGCTGGGGAAATCTCCACAACTTAATTGGAGGCTCCCAACGACACCACGAAGCTTCACCACAATGGAGGCTCCCAACGACACCACGAAGCTTCACCACAATGGACAAGGCGCGGTACTACTGTGTGGGTGCGGATGTAAAAAATTACATCCGCCCCTACTACCGTGAAGCTACAGCACTAGGCCAGGGAACCACGGTACTACAGCTCGGGGGGAGCGGTACTACCATGGGCGCCCGTGGTACTACCGCCCTCAGCGTGCGGTACTACCGTGTGGGCACAGATGTAAAAAATTACATCCGCGCCTACTACCGTGAGGCAGCGGTACTTGGCCAGGGAGCCACGGTACTACGACTCCGAAGGAGCGGTACTACCATGGGCTCCCGCGGTACTACCACGCGTGGGCACGGTACTACCGCAAGTGCCTGCGGTACTACCGCTCCACGGAGCAGTACTACCGCAAGCTCAGCAACAGTAGTCTAGACACTCACATAGAGTATAGACGGGGAATGCTCCAAAGTGCAAGGGAAAGGAGGAGACAAGGAAGGAAACGTGTACGTGATGATTCCACCTGAACCTTTCCGACACGGACCCCCTCTTAATAGTACGACTCTCCTACGACTCAAATCCACCAAAAAGAAACGTAGAAAAACACCGTCTTCAATAGTCTTCGAGGGGCACCGAACCGTCTTGTGCCTAGCGATGAAGCAACTGAGAAACTCAAGGCACACGATTAGTCCGCAAAAGCATTGTCATCAATCACCAAAACACTTAGGGATAAATATGCCCTTACAATCTCCCCCTTTTTGGTGGATTGATGACAATACGGGATTTGCACAAGGGGAAATAATAATGAGCATAGGCAAACCCCTCCTCTCTAAAATGTAGACGGGCTCCCCCTAGATGTTGCAATCTAGATGGATGCTTTGGACTACACAGCACACAAGCTAGGATCAACACTCCCCCTATATTTTAGAGACAAGGCATGTAAGACTAACAATCTAAGAAAGAGCATAAACATAGGTAGTGCAATATAACACTAGCTCATTAAGATAGATAGAGTGCATATGTCTTACACCATATGAGGGACAAACTAAACCAAAGCAACTGAAACGAGGTTCAAACGAGACACGCAAACACACGAAACACGCCACACGAAATCCCTACACTCTCTCCCCCTTTGGCATCGAGACGCCAAAAAGGCAGAGAGGACACCTACACAAAAGTGGTGGCTCAAGTAGCAAAATCATCCCAACGGTCCTCGCCAGACCCGGCAGCAGGAATGGTCTCCTCGACGTCCTCCTCAGAATCAGTCCACTTGTAGCCTTGTTTCTTCATCCACTCAGCCTCTGGAGTAATGTGATCCTCAGACCCGCCAGACACGTCCTCTCCATATAGCTTTCAGAATCTTCTTGTCGCGGCGATGACTCTCCTTGGATGCCACGTGAGTCCTGTACTGCCCCTTAGCTTGCATGCAGAAAAGAGACTTCATCTTGTCCTTCAGCTTTTTGGCCCACGAGGGCATAGAGGAACTATGGGAAGACCCAGCAGCACGGTCAGCAGCAACATCCTCTCCTTCAGCCTCATCCTCATCAACAGCCCTCTTAGCAGCAGTCGCCTCAGCACGAGTAGTAGTGTTGGCCCATTTGGACTTGACACGGAGACTGATGGGATCATGCCGAATCCAGCCAGGAGCAAGGAACTCATCACCAGGGTACTGCTTCACCCAAGTCTTGGAGATCAACAGAAACAGGTATGGTCCATAGATAGGCACCTTGCGGTTGAACACCGCAAACCGAAGCTCACACCACATGATGTGTGAGACATCAAGTGGCTGAATCTGAGACACGCGAGCCTCCTCACACAGGAGCATCATATCCACCATATAGGCATGAACCTTGTCCTTGTCACCAATGCGAGGGAACAGAGAGTTGTGGAAGATGTGATACATGATATCCACAAAAGAGTTAAGCACCCATGTCGACTTGCTATTGGCAAGTACCTTCTCAACATAGAACGGCTGAAGCTTGTCCTTGTTCGCAGACTCAGAATTGGCATGGGGGAGAACACCCACTGGTGAGTTGAGCCCGTCATCAGGAACCTGAAGCAGATCCATGAACTCCTTCTAGGTAGCAGTCAACTGACGACCATTGGTCATCCAGGTCATCCTCCGCTCCTCCCCAGAGTGAAAGAACACTGAGGCAAAGAACTGACAAATAAGCTCAGGGTCGTAGTCAAGATGGAAAGAGATCACATGCTCAATAGCAAACTGCTCCACCAAATCCAGAGCTTCTCCAAAGTACTCACGATACATGTCCTTCCTCAGGTGATGCATGTCTATCCACTTGACATCCACATAAGTATTTTTCTTGTTCTTGATGACATCCAGATAGGTGAGAGTCTGCTGCTTTTTCCAAAACAACTCACAGCCTCTGACGGTAGCACGAGGAATCACATATGGGTTGATCTGCCTGAGGCTGATGTACTCAGATTGGGGTATCTCATCCATGCCCTTAGCGGGTTCCTTGTGCTTGCTAGCGGTAGCCTTGACATGGCGCTTGGAGGCAGAGGAGCCCTCTGGTGCTTCACCTGGATTGCGCAGACGCTTGGAGCCAGTGTCACGACTGGGATTGGAACGGCGAGAGCCACCACCTGAGACACACAACGCAAAACACCCACGACAAGCAAAAAGGATCAATGCAAAGACCACGGCAAAGCACAAGAAACACATAGGAAGTATACGTGAAAATTGCCATGAGATAGATGGGATCCACGTTAGTACTGCCGGATGCGGCGGTACTAAAATTTTAGTACCGCTCCAAGTCGCGGTAGTACCGTGCGAGGTCACGGTAGTACCGGAGTGGGAGCGGTAGTAAAATTTTAGTGTCGTAGTGAGCGCGGTAGTACCGCGCCTGACGGGCGGTAGTACCGGACAAGCGGTAGTACCGCACAGGTGGCGCGGTAGTACCGCACCGCATCAGATCCAAACCAAAGTTTGAATCTGAGAAGAACCGCAAAACCACGGCGGTACTACGGTTGATAAAATCTAGCACAGGACAAAAAGACAAGTATAATCCCTACGCGATACTACTCTCCTACATCCTACTCTTGCATAGATTTAGCCTAAAATCTCAAGAACACAAAAGTCTCCCCCACAAACCTAGAGGCAAAGAAAACAACAAAAACGAGAGGGAGTGGGGAAAAGACCTTGGTCCATGGCAAGAGCACGTGGTGGGGAACGATCTCACCGGACGGAGTCACAGGAGAGTAGCCGGAGGCGAAGATCCGGCGAAGGACCCCGGCCCCGTTCTTGAGCGAGGGAGAGAGAGAGAGAGACGAAGTGGGGAAACTGACGAATGGGTATGGGGGAGTTAGAACTCCCCCTCCCCGTCCTTATCCCCACGTGTCTGTGACGTCGCGGTAGTACCACACATCATCGCGGTAGTATCGCTTGGGCGAAAGTACCGCACCGAAACGGTAGTACCGCTCTCCCAGGCGGTAGTAAAAAATTACTACCGCGTGGGGGCGGTAGTACCGAGCTCTCCACGCGCGGTAGTAACGTAGCATGCTGCGGTAGTACTTTAGCTCAAGAAAAAGCAAGTTTCAACACAAAAGAGGTCTTTGCAAGGAAACTTTTAGCACAAGAGACACCACAAGAACACGCACAACCCAAAGGCAGAAAGACAACAAGAAGCAACCACGCAACACAGCTTCTCAAAAGGAGAGGGCGGTGGCCGGAGCCACCTATGTTTGAGTCAGTTGGTATGGCACCGCGAAGAACTATCCTTGGGCCCATGACCGAAACTCGTCTTTGAAGCACAAGTACCATCAAAAATGGCTAATGTGAAAGAGTTGATCGATTTATGCATAATGGGGGGAGGGAGGGTTCATTGAGAGAACGGCACTCCCCCTATGTCCATGCCTACACCTAAACTAGACAACAATTTGAGTGAGGTGGGGTGTGCACGGGCTCAAGTCACATTGCTCGAATCAATGATATTTAGCTCATGCCTTAACTCACGAAATCTTGCTTCATCCAAGGGCTTCGTGAAAATATCTGCAAGGTTATCATGAGTGTTGACATACTTGAGCTCGATCTCCCCTCGCCTAATGTGATCCCGGATGAAGTGATACGAATCTCAATATGCTTCGTCTTGAAATGTTGCACCGGGTTGAGAGAAATCTTGATGGCACTTTCATTGTCACACCAAAGAGGCACTTTGTCACAAATGACACCGTATTCCTTTAAAGTTTGCCTCATCCATAAGAGTTGTGCACAACAACTACCGGCCGCCACATATTCCGCTTTGGTGGACGAGAGAGACACACAACTTTGCTTCTTGGAAGACCAACTCACCAAAGAGCAACCAAGAAATTGGCACCCTCCAGAAGTGGACTTCCTATCCACCTTGTCTCCCGCCCAATCGGAATCCATAAATCCTTCGAGCTTGAAGTTAGCTCCTCTTGGGTACCATAGGCCAAAGTTTGGGGTATGAGCCAAATATCAAAAGATTCGCTTGACCGCCACAAAGTGGATTTCCTTTGGTGCGGCTTGAAACCGTGCACACATTCCCACACTCAACATGATATCCGGTCTAGATGCACAAAGGTAAAGCAAGGATCCAATCATAGAGCGATATACCTTTTGATCCACCGCTTTACCATTGGGATCAATGTCAAGTTGGCACTTGGTGGGCATTGGAGTAGAGCCGGCTTGACATCACTTAGCTTGAATCTCTTAAGCATGTCTTGAGTGTATTTGGCTTGGTTGATGAAGGTACCTTCTCTTCTTTGTTTGATATCAAAAACAAGGAAGAACTTCAACTCTCCCATCGAAGACATCTTGAACTTAGAGGTCATGAGAGCGGCAAATTCTTCATTGAAAGCTTTGTTAGGGGAACCAAAGATAATGTCATCAACATATAGTTGGCACACAAACAACTCCCCTTTGACCTTCTTAGTAAAAAGAGTGGGATCGATTTGCCCAACTTCAAATCCACGATCTTGTAACAACTCGGTAAGGTGGTCATACCACGCACGTGGGGCTTGTTTAAGGCCATAGAGTGCCTTATCGAGTTGATACACATGATCCAGGAAGTAAGGATCCTCGAACCTGGGGGGTGCTTGACATAAACCAACTCATTAATAGGACCATTAAGAAAAGCACTTTTCACATCCATTTGTTGTAACTTAAAGTTGTGATGGGAAGCATAAGCAATCAACAAACGAATGGATTCAAGGCGAGCAATAGGAGCAAAGGTTTCACCGTAGTGGATACCCTCGACTTGGGAGTAGCCTTCTGCTACCAATCTTGCCTTGTTGCGAATGATGTTCCCATGAGTGTCTTGCTTGTTCTTGAAAATCCACTTGGTTCCAATGACATTATGGTTCCCCGACGGCCGCGGCACCAATATCCACACCTTGTTGTACTCGAAGTTTTTGAGTTCTTCATGCTTGGCATTGAGCCAATCTGAATCTTCGAGCGCCTCATAGACCTTTTGGGGTTCAACACAAGAGACAAACGCGTGATGTTCACAATAGTTTTCTAATTGTCTACGAGTGCTTACCCCCTTTCTTAGGCTTCCAAACACATTCTCCATAAGATGGCCTTTGGTGGTGAGCTTGGCAGCAATCTTCGCGGCACGACGCTCTAATTCCTCCTCGGATGTGGAGGAAGGAGGATCAACTTGACTATCTTGAGCGCCATCTTGAGCTTGTTTGAGATCTTGATCTTGCTCTTGATCTTGAACTTGCTCGAGGGGGAGAACTTGACCTTGGGCATCATTTGGTGGATCACCACCATCTTGAGTTTGATCTTGCCCTTGGTCTTGTTCATGAGGTTGAGGGCCTTCACTTTGTTGTTCGGAAGCGTGTGGGTCTTGGGGAGGTGATGGCTCCACTTGAGTGGAGCATTGTCCTTCTCCTTCGGCCACAAGGGGTTCCTCAATGGGTAGAATATGACCAATACCCATTCTTCTTATGGCTTGGGGAGGAATTTCATCACCTACATCACAAGTACCACTTTGCTCCACTTGGGAGCCGTTATTTTCATCAAACTCCACGTTACACGTCTCCTCAATGAGTCCGGTGGACTTGTTGAGAACACGGTAAGCATGAGAGTTTGTAGCATAACCAACAAATATGCTCTCATAAGCTCTAGCCTCAAATTTAGACAAACGAACACCCTTTTTGAGAATGAAACACTTACACCCGAACACCCGGAAGTACTTGAGATTGGGCTTGTTACTGGTGAGGATTTCATAAGGAGTCTTGTTCAAGCCTTTGTGGAGATAGAGCCGATTTGATGCATGACACGCGGTGTTGATGGCTTCGGCCCAAAAGTTGTATGGAGACTTGAACTCCGCCATCATGGTCCTTTCCTCATCCATCAATGCCCGATTCTTCCTCTCCGCAACACCATTTTTTTGAGGGGTGTATGGAGCTGAATATTGATGCTTGATCCCCTCATCACTAAGGAACTCATCCAGGGTGTAGTTCTTGAACTTGGTGCCATTGTCACTTCTTATTGTCAAGATCTTTGAATCATGTTGTCGTTGAGCTTCATTTGCAAAGTCGATGACGGTTTATTGGGTTTCACTCTTCCTCTTGAAGAAATATACCCAAGTGTATCTTGAATAATCATCCACAATCACCAAGCAATACTTTCTTCCCCCAAGACTATCAAAGGATGGAGGCCCAAAGAGGTCCATGTGAAGGAGCTCCAAGGGTCTCTTCGAGTAGATGATAGTCGTGGGAGGGTGAGCCGTCTCATGAAGCTTTCCTTCGATACAAGCACTGCAAACATGATCTTTGGCAAAACTAACATTTGTTAGTCCACGACATGGTCCCCCTTGAGAAGACTTTGCAAAGATCTCATATTGACGTGGGCTAAACGGCGATGCCAAAGCCATCCCACATCAACTTTAGCCATTAGACATGTCGCGGTCTTAGTGGGTCGCTCCGAAAAGTTAATCACATAGAGACCATTCTCGACATGCCCAACAAAGGCTACTTTAAGAGTCTTGCTCCACAAGAGGGCCACGGTATCAACATCAAAGAAGGTGGCAAAGCCCATGAGTGCGAGTTGACGAACGGAAAGTAAATTGTATGCAAGGGACTCAACAAGCATGACTTTCTCGATCGTTAGATCATGAGAAATGACAACCTTGCCAAGACCCAATACCTTAGAATGTGAGGCATCACCCCACTCGACATTGGTGGGCATAGATGGGATCTTTTGCACGTCCACCACCAAGTCCTTGCTCCCGGTCATATGATTTGTTGCTCCACTATCGAGCAACCATGATCCCCCACCAGAAGCAAACACCTACAAGAGATCAATGCTTGGTTTTAGGTACCCATTGAGTAATGGGTCCTTTGATGTTAGTAACAAGGGTCTTAGGAACCCAAATAGACTATTCAATGTACTCATAAGAAGAACCAACAAATTTAGCATAAACATGCCCATTACTATCACGGCACAACACATAAGAAGGCTTAAAGTCGCCGGCTTTGTTGGGAGAGGTGACTTTGCACTTTTTGGCATCACCACTCTTCGCATTGTTCTTCTTCTCCTTAGGAGCACCCTCTCCCTCCTTCACAAAAGTTTGCTTAAGCGGGGGAGGTCGTTTGGTCTTGTCATTCTTCTTCTCGTTCTTATTCTTGTTCTTGGACTTGGGTGAGAACCCAACTCCCTCCTTTGCCACAACTTCCTTTTGATTGCTCAAAAGGTCATTTAGGTTCTTCTCACCTTGTATGCATGACACAAGGCCTCTCTCGAGTTGTTCCTTCAACTTGGCATTCTCCTCCACAAGATGCACACACTCACAACACGGGTTAGTAGCATTTGCGTTATCAATTAAGATTAAGTGAGGAAAGGTGGCCTTCTCCTTGGTTAGCTTAACTTGGAGTTGAGCATGAGACTCTTTGAGGTTAGCATGAGCACCCTTCAAGACCTTGTGGGCCTTGTCAAGCACATCAAACTCCTCCTTGAGTCTAGCATGATCAATCCCAAGTTTAGCCTTCTCAGAAGTTAGCACACGAGACACAACAAGAGTATGATCGAGATCTTTCTTTAACTTGGCATGGTCATCGTTTTGTGACTCCTCAAGAGCCAAACGATGCCCACGCTCTTCCTCAAGAGAATTAGAGAGATCCGATATCTCATCGGCATAGTCACGACTATGACCTTCCATCTTAGAGATGGTTTCTTCGTGAGCCTCGATCATGTCATTGGCTTCACCAAGTTGTTCCAAGAGAGCAACAAAGTGCTTCTTGGATTTTCCCTTAAGCTTACTCATAAAGGACTCAAAATCATTTACCTCCTCATTAGACCCCTTACCATCATCAATCCCAACCGTCAAAGAAGGATTAGGAATAATGGTGGTTTTGATGTTGGGGGTTACCTTGTTGGTGGCTTTAGCCATGAGGCACTTGACGGTGATGTTCTCGTTGGGTGAATCGAAGAGAGAGACACGGGGAGTTGTGGCAATGGCAACGGACGCCATGGCCATTGCTTCACTATCTTCATCATCATCGTCATCCTCATGGTACTCCTCTTGAACCACCAACCCTCGAGTAGGAGTTTTCTTGGTGAAGTTGTTCTTGTTGGGGAAAGACTTGGCTTTGTCTCTCCGGATGAGCTTGCCACCATTGTCTTCCCGCTTCTCGTAAGGACAATTCGCAACGAAATGGCTCACATTTCCACAGTTGAAACAAGTTCTAACTCGTTGCTTGCTCTTGAAGCCATGAAAGTGCGTTATGTCGACTAGAGGGGGGTGAATAGGCGATTTTTATGAATTCTTCACTGAGGAATTTGCCGGTGAGGAAATTCCTTAGCAAAGAACTATTAGCAGCGGAATAAGTACTCAAAAGTAAGCATAACAGAATACAAGCATGGTCATCATGATGAAATGAAGACAAGCACAGAGTACAGAAAGCGTAATCACAGGATAGCACAAGATGAAGACAAACAGACTGAAGAAATTGAACTGAGGAAATTGAGAAAGTCTTTAGTCAAAGTCTTCAAACACATATATGAACAAACACTCAACATAGTAATGAGGAAATGAAAGGGTTGAGGAAATGGAACCAGTTAGGTTGGTGAAGACAATGATTTGGTAGACCGGTTCCAACTGCTGTCTCAGTTGTACGTCTGGTTGGAGCGGCTGAGTATTTAAACTCGAGGACACACAGTCCCGGACACCCAGTCGCTGAGCACGCAGCTCAGGACACCCAGTCCTCACCGTATTCTCCTTGAACTAAGGTCACGCAGACCTCGTCCAATCACTCGTGGTAAGTCTTCAGGCGACTTCCAAACCTTCACAGACTTGGTCACTCGGCGATCCACAATTCCTCTTGGATGCTCTAGACCTTGACGCCTAACCGTCTGGAAGAAGCACAGTCTTCAAAGGTAACAAGCGTCGGATCCACGCAGGATCAATTTCTTCAGTGATGCTCAATCACTTTGAGTTGAGCATCATATGGAAATTTTTCCTTAGTATTTCCTCGACCCCCTTTAACAGTACGGTGTTTCCTATGACTCAAGAAAGAGAAAATAAAACTACGAAAACAAAAGTCTTCACGCTTCATGTTCCACAAATGAATACCAAGTCTTCAAGGTCACACCAATTTCTTCACTTTTAAAGTCTTCAGAAAGTCTTCAGAATATTAAAGTCTTCAGTTGAAGAACTTCATTTTTAGGGGTCGACTTTCTCTGTAAATATCAAACTCCTCATAGACTTATAGACCTGTGTACACTCACAAACACATTAGTCCCTTAACCTATAAGTCTTCAATACACCAAAATCACTAAGGGGCACTAGATGCACTTACAATCTCCCCCTTTTTAGTGATTGATGACAACATAGGTTAAGTTTTCAACGGGGATAAACATATGAAGTGTATACACGGATATTGAGGAATTTGATTACAAGATCTAGAAGAACTCCCCCTGAAGATGTGCATAGTGAGGAATTTGCTTTTGAGGCAATGCACATTTGAAGAGTTGAATCATGGAGATCTCCCCCTATATCTTGTAATTCATACACGCATTTGATATATAATATGAAGAATTTGAAATGCATGATGAAATATGGTGCCTGATGAGATTCAGCATGCATGCAATGTCATTAACAAGGAATAAGCATGCAAAGCATAATGCAACAAAAGTATCAGCGCACCATCGGGTTTAAGATTACAACTCGATCCAAATAAAAGTTTCAGAAGAACGAGAGTTGTAACTTAAAAAAATGCCCTTAATATAGACCCGCTTGAAGACTAACTCAGATTTCTCCCCCTTTGTCATCAAATGACCAAAAGGATTGAAACTGAGGACTAACGCCCCTGAAGAATTTCAAGTCGATGAAGGAGCGCCAGCGTTGTTGGGGTTGTTTGTTGTAGAAGGGCCTGCCGCAGTGTCGTCCAAATCTTCATACTCATCAGTGTCACGCGATGAAGAATAAGAGCTGGCCACCAGTGGAGGAATTTTGACCTTCTTGAATTTCTTCGGAGGAGGTGCAGACCAGTCAAATTCTTCCTTGAGACCCATAGTCTCCAGTTCTTCAGCGCTATAGACATGAGTGAGGACATCCCAGGTGCGGTTGAAGGTTTCATGAAGGTAGTATTGGTTCTTCTTCACTGCATTGTGTGTTGAGGTCATATTGTGAAGAAATGCACCAAACTGACGCTTTACCCATTTGTGATTTCGATCAACCTTCTGATGAAGACTGAGGAGTAACTCACGGTCAGTCATCACCCTGGGTGTTGTGGCTTGAGGACTTTGCTTGGCTGAGGTATTTGCGGCAGAGTCATGTGTGGCAGAATCGTCATTGGTAGAGTAAGATGCAGCTTTGCGAAATTGACCATCCAATGGACGAATGCCTTCATCGATCACAGCAGCGCCCTTGCCTTTATCATCAGCTGATGAAACTGTCCGTTTGAGGACTTCAATGGAAGGCAAGTAGCTACCGTGGTTCAGAGTGTCAGCTTTGTAATTCAGTGAAGACCTTGCCCTGATGAATCTCATAATCCAAGGAGCATAGGGCTTCAGCTCGAATGGTGTCATAGCAATATTGGCCAGAGTCCTCATGAAGAAATCATGGAAGTTGACGGGAACGCCATGAATGATGTTGAAAAGCATATTCTTCATGATGCCAACGACTTGTTCATCATTTGAGTCGTGGCCTTTGATAGGACTCATTGTCTTCGTCAAAATTCGATAGACAGTCCGAGGCACATAAAGTAATTCCTTGACGAGGAATTTGGTTCATGGGGCCTGCCTTGGCTTCAAAGGCTTCATCAGCACTTGCATATAGTGATTTGAAAGTTCTGGTTCGTTGTAGATACAACGAGCACCGTCAAGTGGAGGACTGACTGGTAGAGCACGAAGCAATTCAGTTGCTGGTGCCTTATAGTGAGTATTTTCAGACATCCAGTCTAATACCCATGAGTTCACGTCTTCAGCGTCTCCGGTGATGTGTAGAGTTGCATAGAATTGAAGAATATGTTCCCAGTCACAGATATCAGTGCAGAAATTCAGAAGTCCTGCATCGTGAAGAACACTGAGGACTAGCTCAAAGCCGGGCAGAGACTCCATGTCCACATGAGGAATATGTGCATGATCGAAGACTTTGTCTTTGTTGAAGAGCACTGAGGAATAGAAATTGGCTTGGCTGGCAGTCCAGAAATGCCTCTTCCTTATGCAAGCAGAATCATATGGATTATAATCAGTGAAGAATACGTGCTCGGCAAAGAAATCTTCAGCCTTGAACTTCTGTTTGCTTGAGGATGGATTCTTTGGCTTTGGCAGAGGGGTGTCAGTGAGTTGCATCACCACCTCAGGAATCGCGAGCTCGGGTTCTTCAGGCTGAGGAATTTCTTGTTCCTCAACAGGTGCAGTCTGAGGATCAGCAGCAGCAGGTTCATCAGCACTAGTGGCTGGAATTTCTTCATGCACAGAGAGAGTGGGTTGAGTTTCTTCAGAGCCCATTTGAACTGTTGGTGCAGGGGACTGAGGTATCTGTTGGAGTGGGGTGAAGACAGGAGTATTGGGATGCTGACTTTCCCAAAAGTCATCGTTCATCACTGGTGTTGTGCTTCCAATATCCACATCTTCATCAAGTTCCTCAACACCGGCCTCTTCAACTGTGAACTGAGGCATAGGTGAGGAAATGATTGGGGTTGAAGGGATTGCTTCCACTTCAATTTCTTCATCAATCTGCTCTGACGAAGAAGCAGAATGATTTTCTTCAGCAGATCCGCTTGGGATCTCGTAGTCTTCTCCATAAGGAACAAGGTCCTTTGATGGCATGGAGGAAATTGGAACAGCATCAATGGGATTTTTGAGTGAGCTGGTCATTGGCTTCATTTTCTTCGCAGCCGAAGAGTCTGACGCAGCTGATGCCTTCCTTTTATTCACTGCAGCTCGCTCTGCAGCCTTGGTATTCTTCACATCAGAAGTAGATGGAAGAATTGGAGTTGGTGTTGGCGCAGGAGGAGCTGAGGAATCTGGATGAATTTCTTCAGGCGCAACCGGTGCAGTTGCCCTGACTTGTTCAGTTTCTTCAGGCGCACCACAGGTGGATGCCCTGGCAATTTCTTCAGCGGCTGGAATGGGATCATCAGCCCTGGAACTGGCATTTTCATCAGCAGCCTGAACTTCATCAGCGGTGCTAGCATGTTCTTCAGTCGGCTGAGCTGAGGCTTCAGCCTGAGGAATTTCATGTTGCGTTGGGGCAGCAACATTGGTGAATTTCTTCGTTAGGTTGACGAATCTGACTTTGGCTCCTTGCCAATCAGCATAGTAGGCATCAAAGTTTTTGCTGAGGTCTTGAATTTCAGTCTGGACCTTGAGAAGTTCCTCAGGTGTCATTCGGACAATGTTTTTCTTCAGGAACTTCTCCTTTCTGAACTGAGCCTTCTTGATCTGCCTGGCCTTCTCAAATTTCCATTTCTCTTCAGTGATGAAATGGGTCAGCATGTGACTTTGACCAAGAGTCAAATTGAAAACAGGCATAGGAGTATTTGGATCCTTGTGCCAGAGATCAATGTACTCAAGAATCGCCCTTGGATCCAAAAGCAGTGGCACATTTGTGCCTTTGGCTCTAGCGGCCTTCACATGTCTGTCTCTGATGATTTCCGCAAGTTCTTCATCAGAAGCTTCATCATCAGAAGGCACATGGAATGCGACCTGTTTCTTCTTTGGACTTGGCCGAGGACCTCGTCCAGCTGTGGCCTTAGTCTTCAGCAGAGTCGGGCCAGATGAAGACTTTGGTGCAGCTGAAGAACTTGCTGAGACACATGTAGCCAGATGTGCAGGAGCTGAGGACTTTGTCGGAACTGCTGAGGACTTTGGTGGAGCTGTAGCAGTGTGAGGAATTTGCCGTGAGGGCACTGTTGGTGAAGCACTTGGCTTATGATCAGGCTTCTTTGGCATGGATTTCCTCGGTTTGACCGAGGCCTCAGTAGCAGTAGCAGTGGCAGAATCCTCATTGAATTTCTTTACTGCCTCCTTGGCTTGTCTTGCGAATTTAGCTTGGCGCTTAGCCCATTCTTCAGGAAAGTCCTCGCCACTTTTGATGCTTGTGGGATCAGCTACTTGGCCAGGTGCCAATGGAGCTCTTGGGCATGGAGGATTGAGGGCGAATTTCTTCATGTACTTTGGAGTCACATATCTGTATTCCCTCCATTCCCTTGCCCATCTCCGTTCAATCTTCTGAATGCGCACCTTGCGCTGATTTTTGTTTTCTTTGCCAAATTTTGCTTCATCAGGTGTGCAATAGTCAGCATAAATTTCCTCAGGGATTTCAAACGCAGTCATAACCTCAGGTTTCTTTCCTCCTTTCTGCGGCTTCTTACCGTCTGCCATATTCTTCAGTTGAGGAATTTGAACAATCGAGTTCTCTGAAGAAGTATGCAGTTTTTCTTCGAGGAACGCTGCAAATGAGTTAAGTTGATGAGAACCTAGTGATTCAGCAGCAGACATGAGTACCTGTGAACAGAGTACAGGTGCGAGGAATTTGGAGAGGTCATATGCGTTCTGAGAAGAATTTTCAAAAAGAACAAGTTTGAGGAATTTGACCAGATGAGCCTTGAAGAATTTCACTAAGCGATCTTTGTCTTAGGTTCCAGAGTTGTATAGATCGAGGATCCACACAATTGAGGAATCTTGATGGAAATCATGGCTTAGAGAAACGAATCAAGAGCATATGATGTGTGGTGTTCATATGTGTGAAGATTTGAAGAATAAACACCTTTGAAGATTTTCAGGAAAGTTTGAGAATCAAAGTGAGTAATAAAAGTAACTTTTAATTACCCGAAGTGAAGAACACGACGAACTGAGAAGAACAGATGTGAAACTCGTCAGGTTAGATCTTCCACGCCCTAACTTGGCAGAGGAAGACAGCTACGGCGGCGGCGGAGTGAAGATTTCCGCGGACGGCGTGAGTACAATGGCGACGAGGTCGAGGCAGCGAAGCTCTTCCTCACTGGCGATGATGAAGTAGCGGCGGTGCTAGGGTTTGAGGAGCTCGAGCGGGAGAGAGAGGTCGAGCGGAGTAAAAGAAGTGAGGATGGAGAGAGGGGTATTTATAGAGGCAGTGAATAACTGTTCGCCCGAAGATTTAGGACGAACGTGCCCCTGACCATTCTCCTTCTCACGACATGTGTCACCCACGTACTGTGTAGTGGAGCGTGTACGATCGTGGGTGAGTAAGATAATGCATCGTGGGATGTGGAACGGTTTGAGCGGCAAAACCGAAAATTTGGATAAGATTTGTTTTAAAGTTTCGTTCGCAATTTCTTCAGCTGACAAGGACACAGTGAAGATTTTTAACGAGTTTCAAGTAGAACGCACATGAAGAATTTGTGAATAGATTGGGTTGAGTAAAGCATAGAGGGGGAAGGGTCCGATCACATTCACTTAGCAGAAAACGACTTGAAGAAATAGCTATAAGTGAATGCTGTAGAGGACATAAACTCATATATATATAGCCAATGAAGAAAAACGAAGAAAACAGTGAAGATTTTGAAAAGTTGAAGAATTTGAAAAACTGAAGAATTTCAAAACTGAGGAAAAACTCAAATTGAAGATTTTCAACTTTTTGTGGTGGCGTGACCCACCATATAAGAATGATGATTTCAGACACCGCGTACAATTGTCGTAGGGTTCTGAGAATCAAATTCTTCATTAATTTCTTCACACTTAGAGTGTTATTCTTCATTGATTGAAGAAAAACGTTTCTTCATGTGTTGCGCATCTAAGTCATGAATTTTGCATAAGTGTTAGGATGTGTGTCCTTTTCAAAGAACATTCGAAGATTCTAAGATATTTAGCTCACACCGCAACTTGCTAAATCTCTTCTCATCCAAGGGCTTAGTGAAGATATCAGCTAGCTGTTCTTCAGTCTTCACGTGCTCGATGGAGATGTCGCCCTTCAACACATGATCACGAAGAAAATGATGACGAATCTGAATGTGTTTTGTCTTCGAGTGCTGAACTGGGTTGTGAGCAATCTTGATGGCACTCTCATTGTCGCAGAGGAGAGGCACATTCTTCACGTTTACGCCATAGTCCTTGAGTGTTTGCTTCATCCAAAGCAGTTGAGCACAGCAAGAGCCAGCAGCAATGTATTCAGCTTCCGCAGTGGACAGTGATACGCAGTTCTGTTTCTTCGAGGACCAACAGACCAAAGATCGTCCGAGGAAATGAAAAGTGCCAGAAGTTGACTTGTGGTCCACACGATCACCAGCATAGTCAGAGTCAGAATATCCAATGAGATCAAAAGCAGAGCCCTTGGGGTACCATAATCCTAGTGTTGGTGTGTGAGCTAGATATCGAAGAATATGCTTCACAGCCTTATGGTGTGATTCCTTCGGTGCAGCTTGAAATCGGGCACACATGCAAACACTAAGCATTATATCTGGCCTAGATGCACATAAGTACAGTAAAGAACCAATCATGGAGCGGTATACCTTGTGATCGAAGTCAATACCATTTTCATCAGTGCATAGATGGCCATTTGTGGGCATAGGAATTTTGACGCCTTTGCAATCTTGCATGCCGAATTTCCTCAGTACATCTTTGAGGTATTTCTCCTGAGATATGAATATACCATTGCGCTGTTGACGAATTTGAAGACCTAAGAAAAATTTCAACTCTCCCATCATAGACATTTGATATTCTTCACTCATCATATAGGCAAATTCATCACTATAACGTTGGTCAGTACAGCCAAAGATAATATCATCAACATATATTTGGCACACAAACAGTTCACCATCATATGATTTAGTAAAGAGAATAGGGTCGAGTGAACCGGGTGTGAAGCCATTCTTCACGAAGAATTCCTTCAATGTATCATACCACGCCCGAGGGGCTTGCTTGAGGCCATAGAGGGCCTTATTAAGTCTGAAGACTTTGTCAGGATTCTTTGGATCTTCAAAACCTGGGGGTTGAGCAACATATACTTCTTCCTCAAGCTTACCATTGAGGAATGCACTTTTCACATCCATTTGATATAAGATGATATCATGATGGTTAGCATAAGCAAGTAATATGGGAATAGCCTCAAGTCTAGCAACAGGTGCAAAAGTTTCATCGAAATCAATTCCTTCAACCTATGTGTAGCCTTGAGCTACCAGTCGTGCCTTATTCCTCACCACAAGGCCATTTTCATCTTGCTTGTTGCAGTAGATCCACTTTGTGCCAATGATATTATGCTTGCGAGGATCTGGACGTTTGACCAGTTCCGAGACATTGTTGAGCTCAAACTGATGTAATTCTTCTTGCATAGCCTGAATCCACTCCGGCTCCAAAAATGCTTCATCTACCTTAGTGGGCTCTGTGATAGAGACAAAAGCATACTGCCCACAGAAGTTAGATAAATGTGAAGCTTTTGAGCGTGTGAGAGGACCTGGTGCTCTAATGTCATCGATGATCTTCTCCACTTGCACTTCTTTTGCCACGCGAGGATGAGCTGGTTGTCGCTGAGGAGTTTGGTCAGCATTTTCTTCAGCACCATTTTCCTCAGCATTTTCTTCAGGTGTATCAGCTCGATGTTCTTCATGAACTGGAATGACTTCTTCAGCAAATTCTTCAGTAGGAATGACATCCTCAATTGCCTTGAACTTGATAGAATCCTCAGGTGCTGGTTCATCTAACACAGAAGGTAGGTTCTCTCTTTGCGAGCCATTAGTTTCATCGAACCGCACATCTACAGTTTCAACAACCTTGTGAAGAACGTTGTTGAAGACCCTGTAGGTGTGCGAGTCCTTTCCGTAACCAAGCATAAAACCTTCATGTGCTTTCGGTGCAAATTTAGCATTGTGATGAGGATCTCTAATCCAACATTTAGCACCGAAGACTTTGAAATAACTCACATTGGGTTTCTTGTCAGTGAGGAGTTCATAGGCAGTCTTCTTGAAGAATTTGTGAAGATATACTCTGTTGATGATGTGGCACGCAGTATCAATTGCATCGATCCAAAAACGACGAGGCATTTTGTATTCATCAAGCATAGTGCGAGCCATTTCAGCGAGGGTTCTGTTCTTGCGCTCCACGACACCATTTTGCTGAGGAGTATAGGGAGCAGATAACTCATGAGTAATACCAAGTTCATCAAGATAGTCATCAAGACCAGAATTCTTGAACTCGGTTCCATTGTCAGTTCTGATGTGCTTGATCTTCACACCAAAGTTGGTTGAAGCCCTCGAGGAAAATTGTTTGAAGATTTCCTGTACTTCATGTTTGTAAGTGACAATGTGTACCCATGTGTAACGAGAATAGTCATCAACAATAACAAAGCCATATAGAGATGCATCATTCAAAACAGCAGAATAATGATTAGGACAAAGAGATCCATGTGAAGCAATTCGAATGGACGAGTAGTGGTCATGATAGTCTTCGCTGGATGCTTGGCCTTGGTCATTTTTCCAGCTTCACAGGCTCCGCATAAGTGATCCTTGAGGAATTTGACATTCTCAATGCCAATGACATGCTTCTTCTTCGCAAGCGTGTGCAAATTTCTCATGCCTACGTGACCAAGTCGTCGATGCCATAGCCAGCCTTCTGAAGCTTTTGCAAGTAGACACATGGCTGGTTGTGGTCCTGTAGAGAAATCAACAATATACAAATCTCCTCTCCTAAAGCCTTCGAAGACTTTGGAATTGTCAGCTTCCATAATCACAACACAGCGATACTTGCCAAAGACAACAACCATATCAAGATCACAAAGCATTGAGACTGACATGAGGTTGTATCCTAAGGACTCAACAAGCATGAATTTGTCCATGTGTTTATCCTTAGAGATCGCAACCTTACCAAGACCCAATACCTGACTTTTGCCTTTGTCAGCAAAGATGATGTGCTTCAGATGTGACGGTGATAAGGGAGCATCCATCAAAAGATTCTTGTCACCAGTCATGTGATTTGTACATCCACTATCGAGGACCCATTCAGTGGCTTTGGGTTGATCATCCTGCAGATGAATTAGTGTAACTTACAATCTCATATGCTTCATCGATGAAGAATATGATATCAAGTTAAACAGATGAATTTCATCAAGCAGTAAACAGATATAGCAGTAGGAGGACATGTGAAAGTTTATTTCATCATGATTCGTCTGCGTCCTTTCAGGCAATTTTGTCAGGTCCCCAGCAAATTCTTCAGATGTTAAGGCACGTCTGGAGACCTGACTCTGCAGAAGAGATTAGTTCTTTTTCTTCACCACCCACATCTGAAGGGGTGGCAAAGAGTTCATCACTCTCCGAGCACCATACGAGAATGGTGGCATAGAAGCCAAACCATTTCGTTTCACATAAGAGGGGTTAGGGTAAGCATATGAATAAGCAGAGAAATTCTTCGAGGACTTATGAACATAATGATTTGAAGAATAATGCACATATTCATAGCCCTTAGCTCTACCCTGCGAAACAGAGGGGTTAGAACGATGATGATCATATGAGGACTTTGATCCATTTGAGGAATTTGATCCATATGAAGCATTAGGTCCATATGAAGAATTGGATCTGGGGTTTCTGTTCTTCACAGGTGGTGTCATGAGGACATTCACCTGAAGACTTTTAACATAACTTTTGGGAACCCAGATTTTCTTCATAGGGGAACCATTCCTGCAGTTAATGCCAACATATCTAGCAAATACTTCACCATTCTGATTTTTGAACAGTTTATAGTTGGAGTCAAATGACTCATCAGAAGAATGAGAAGATTCACATGTAAAGCCAGATAAGTTAGATGGATCAACTGGATGTCCCTTTGCAGCAACCCATGAGGTTTTGGGGTACTGCTCAGGCTTCCAATATGTTCCATCAGCATTGAGTTTCCTCTCAAAGGCAATACCCTCTTTCCTAGGGTTTCTGTTGAGGATCTGCTTTTTGAGCACATCACAAAGAATCTGATGCCCTTTGAGGCTTTTGTACATGCCTGTCATGTACAATTCCTTCAGCCCTGCATCGTCAGTGATATCAGCAATGTCCTCAGATGAGGAATTAGTGATAGCAGAGGCAGGTGAAGAATGTGTAACAGTTGAAGCATTTGAACATTCAGGTGAAGAATTAGCAGATTCACGTTCAATGCACTTTAAGCATGGAGGAACAAATTCTTCCTGAGAAGCGCTGATTTGTTGAGCTAGTAATGAATCGCGCTCCTTCTGAAGATCTTCATAACTCACTCTTAGCTTATCAAGATCTTGCTTTCTTTGAAGAAATTCATAAGAAAGTTTCTCATGATCGGACAAGAGAGTGTTATGATGACCTTGAAGGCAGTCAAACCTAGACTGAAGTCTCTGAAGATTTTCAGTCAGGGCTTTAGTGTGATCCATTTCTTCACCTAACATATCATCACTCTTGTCTAGCATATTTTGAACCTTTTCAAGGGCCCTTTGTTGTTTTACAGTAATCTTAGTAAGTTTAGAGTAGCTGGGGTTGAGATCCTCATCAGATTCATTTTCACTAGATTCAGAGGAGGAACATTCGGTTACCTCGTCACCCTTTGCCATGAGACATGATGCAGAAGATGATGACTCTGGTTCGAAAGTCATTGTTTTGAGGGATTCCTTGAAGTCCTCAAACCAGGGATCACGACGAGTTCGATGACCTTCATAGACGTCGGAGATTTGGTACCAGATAAGCTTTGCATTGCAAAGATGCATAATGAGCCTGAATTGATCTCTGGATAGGCAGCAACAGATGATATCCTTCGCCAAGATGTCAAGTCGAGTGTACTCGCGAATATCATCAGCGTCCGCCATCTTGCATAGATCAGTAAGACCAATCTCAGTGATGGTCCATAGTTCGCTGTTCATTGCCATGAGGCGCTTCCTCATCATGGCCTTCCACTTGGGATAATTATGACCGTCAAAGATAGGGCATGACACTTTCTTCATACCTGCGGTCAACATAACTAAAACTCCAGGTGGTTAAACCAAAATCACACAGAACAAGGGAGTACCTTGCTCTGATACCAATTGAAAGTGCGTGATGTCGACTAGAGGGGGGGTGAATAGGCGATTTTTATGAATTCTTCACTGAGGAATTTGCCGGTGAGGAAATTCCTTAGCGAAGAACTATTAGCAGCGGAATAAGTACTCAGAAGTAAGCATAATAGAATACAAGCATGGTCATCATGATGAAATGAAGACAAGCACAGAGTACAGAAAGCGTAATCACAGGATAGCACAAGATGAAGACAAACAGACTGAAGAACTTGAACTGAGGAAATTGAGAAAGTCTTCAGTCAAAGTCTTCAAACACAGATATGAACAAACACTCAACACAGTAATGAGGAAATGAAAGGGTTGAGGAAATGGAACCAGTTAGGTTGGTGAAGACAATGATTTGGTAGACCAGTTCCAACTGCTGTCTCAGTTGTACGTCTGGTTGGAGCGGCTGAGTATTTAAACTCGAGGACACACAGTCCCGGACACCCAGTCGCTGAGCACGCAGCTCAGGACACCCAGTCCTCACCGTATTCTCCTTGAACTAAGGTCACGCAGACCTCGTCCAATCACTCGTAGTAAGTCTTCAGGTGACTTCCAAACCTTCACAGACTTGGTCACTCGGTGATCCACAATTCCTCTTGGATGCTCTAGACCTTGACGCCTAACCGTCTGGAAGAAGCACAGTCTTCAAAGGTAACAAGCGTCGGATCCACGGAGGATCAATTTCTTTAGTGATGCTCAATCACTTTGGGTTTGTAGGGGTTTGGTTTTGGATTTTCCTCACTCAATGATTTTCGCTCAAAGTCCTCGGAGGATGGGTTGCTCTCAAATGACAAGTGTCAAGTTCTCTCGGAGCAGCCAACCAGCTAGTGGTTGTAGGGGGCGGCTATTTATAGCCTGGGGAGCAGCCTGACATGATAAGACATAAATGCCCTTCAATGATATGACCGTTAGGTGGATAAGATATTTTGGGACAGCTGGCGCGCAGCACAGCAACGGTCGGAAATTTGACTCTCAAATTCCTCAGGGCTATCATGTTCCTCACTATGTAGGTAATTCGCACTGACGAATTCCTAACTCCTCAGTCAGAACAAATTCATCAGCGACCAGAAGAACTTTGTCTCTGTCACTGAAGAAAGTGATTGAACTGTATGAGATTTCCAAAGGCTTCACTCGAAGGGATTGGTAGGTGTAGGATTTTGAGTTGAGCATCATATGGAAATTTTTCCTTAGTATTTCCTCGACCCCCTTTAACAGTACGGTGTTTCCTATGACTCAAGAAAGAGAAAATGAAACTACGAAAACAAAAGTCTTCACGCTTCATGTTCCACAAATGAATACCAAGTCTTCAAGGTCACACCAATTTCTTCACTTTCAAAGTCTTCAGAAAGTCTTCAGAATATTAAAGTCTTCAGCTGAAGAACTTCATTTTTAGGGGTCGACTTTCTCTGTAAATATCAAACTCCTCATAGACTTATAGACCTGTGTACACTCACAAACACATTAGTCCCTTAACCTATAAGTCTTCAATACACCAAAGTCACTAAGGGGCACTAGATGCACTTACAAGCCACTTGAGTTGTTCTTGTTGAAATTGGGTCTTGAGTTCTTCTTGCTCCAAAATTGCCTTGAAGCGAGAGCCATGTGCTCGTGATGATCATATTTTATATCTTCGGGATTGCTCTCCTCATCTTCCTCTTCTTCCACAATAACCTTGGCCTTCAATGCAAGGTTGGGCTTCTTTGCTCTTTGTGACCGGAGCACCGCGTTATCGGCGGTCTTGTCCAAGATGCTCATTGCAACGAACTCATCCAACACTTCACTTGAGTTCATGGAGTGGAAGTCCGGTCTTTGACGAATGACGGAGGACATGGCCTCGTTGTAGGGCATCATGGCCTTGAGAAACTTGCGTTTGATCCAATTGTCATCCGTGTCCTTGCTCCCATGATCTCGGAGCGAGACCGCAAGTTTGGTTACTCTCTGAAAGAGCTCACGAGGTTCTTCATCTTCCTTCATAGCAAACTCATCGGCTTCATCTTGCACCACTTCATAGTTGGAGCGTTGAATGCTCGCACTTCCCTGATAGAGAGACACAGCGCACGGCCACGCGTCTTTGGCCGTGGCGTAGGGTCGAAGATGAGGGAGATCTTCAGGGAGAACTGCTTCTTCGATGATGAAGAGAGCATTCTCATTGAATTGATTATCCACGGCTTCTCGAGGGGTGAAGTTGCTTGGGTCATGTGGATAGAAACCTTCTTCAATGATTCTCCAAATATTAGTATTCACATGCTTTAAATGACGCTTGAAGCGATACACCCAAGAATCAAAATCCTCATTTTTCGCAATCTTAGGAGGAGGACCGGCATGATTTAAATGAGTAGAGGGAATCGGTCCACCATAAGTTGGAGGTTCCACATGGGCAAAGATGCCGGAGCCATTTTTACCGCTAGTAGAAGGACCCTTTTCACTGTTAGCTTCCCCCTTGTCGGAGGTAGCATCCGTCACCTTGTTAGTGGGATCACCCACTTTCATCGGCGAGGTGGACAGTTTAAGTCCTTCTAGAAATTTAGTTAACATGCTTTCAACCTTGGTCGTCATGGAGTCTTTCAATGTGTCTAGAGCCACATTGAATTCCTCACGAGAGACCGAGGTTCCCCCATCGGCCGTAGACGAGGTAGGATTCACACCGGAGTGCTCTTCCACAATGTCTGTGGCGTCAACCATACTCTTCGGATGGCAAAGTCCTTAATAAAGAGACAAGGCTCTGATACCAATTGAAAGGATCGATATAGTTGACTAGAGGGGGGGTGAATAGGGAACTAACAATTTTTAAACTTTTCTTTACCAATTTAAACTTTGCATCAAAATAGGTTGTCTAGATATGCAACTATGTGAGCAACCTATATGATGAAATACAACTAGCACATAAGCAACCAATGGATACAACACAAGTAAGTTTGCAAAAGTAAAGGCACGAAATAACCAAGAGTGGAGCCGGTGGAGACGAGGATGTGTTACCGAAGTTCCTTCCTTTTAAGGGGAAGTACGTCTCTGTTAGAGCGGTGTGGAGGCACAATGCTCCCCAAGAAGCCACTAGGGCCACCGTAATCTCCTCACGCCCTCACACAATGCGAGATGCCGTGATTCCACTATTGGTGCCCTTGAAGGCGGCGACCGAACCTTTACAAACAAGATTGGGGCAATCTCCACAACTTAATTGGAGGCTCCTAACGACACCACGAAGCTTCACCACAATGGACTATGGCTCCGAGGTGACCTCAACCGTCTAGGGTGCTCAAACACCCAAGAGTAACAAGATCCGCTAGGGATTAGTGGGGGGAATCGAATATCTCTTGGTGGAAGTGTAGATCGGGGCCTTGACACCCAATCTCGAGCAAATCAACAAGTTTGATTGGCTAGGGAGAGAGATCGGCCGAAAATAGAGCTTGGAGCAACAATGGAGCTTAGGGGTGGAAGAGGTGGTCAACTAGAGGTAGGAGACGCACCTTTTATAATGAAGGACAACATCCAACCGTTATCCACTTAGACCAGCCTGTAACCCGTGGTACTACCGCTCCAGGAGCACGGTACTACCGCAAGGCCACGCGGTACTACCGTGGGACACCACGGTACTACCGCGGCAGCTGCAGAGACTATAACACAAGCAGTACTACCGCCAGCGTGGTACTACTGCTCCCACCTGTGGTACTACCGCGAGGCAGGTAAGTCCTAGTCTGGAAATGGCACGGATGAATAAAAATACATCCGTGCCTACTTCCGTGGTCAAAGAGACAATGCAAACATCCGCCACGGTACTACCGTGCACAAGGCGCGGTACTACCGTGTGGGTGCGGATGTAAAAAATTACATCCTCCCCTACTACCGTGAAGCTACGGCACTAGGCCAGGGAACCACGGTACTACAGCTCGGGGGGGAGCGGTACTACCGTGGGCGCCCGCGGTACTACCGCCCTCAACGTGTGGTACTACCGTGTGGGCGAGGATGTAAAAAATTACATCTGCGCCTACTATCGCGAGGCAGCGGTACTTGGCCAGGGAGCCACGGTACTACGACTCCGAAGGAGCGGTACTACCATGGGCTCCCGCGGTACTAATGCGCGTGGGCACGGTACTACCGCAAGTGCCTGCGGTACTACGCTCCAGGGAGCAGTACTACCGCAAGCTCAGCAACAGTAGTCCAGACACTCACATAGAGGATAGACGGGGAATGCTCCAAAGTGCAAGGGAAAGGAGGAGACAAGGAAGGAAACATGTACGTGATGATTCCACCCGAACCTTTTTGACGCGGACCCCCTCTTAATAGTACGGCTCTCCTACGACTCAAATCACCAAAAAGAAACGTAGAAAAACACTGTCTTCAATAGTCTTTGAGGGGCACCGAACCGTCTTGTGCCTAGCGATGAAGCAACTGAGAAACTCAAGGCACACGATTAGTCCGCAAAAGCATTGTCATCAATCACCAAAACACTTAGGGATAAATATGCCCTTACACCAGCCCCTGGTAAACTCGTCAGTATATGAAATCCGAACATGACTATGCGTCCAGGATCACTAAAGTGTAATATTTTAATTTGCGCCACACTTTTTGCAGCCCGGCAAGGTCTCGCGCCGAACAGTCCTCATCGGAGGATTCGTTGGGCTCAGATGCCCTAGAGAGAGAGATACCTCCAACGGCCCCTTCCCCGAAGCCAGATCATGACACCGAGGTGTTGTCCCAGATGGACCCAGACCAGGGAGGGCATACCTCAGGGGCCGGATATACGGGTGCGGAGGCTCCATGAGTGTCGACGGCGGGGGCGATCTCGGATTTGGCCCACAGCCGGACACAGTCCCGGAGACCCTCGAGGCCCCGGGATTAGGCAGGCAGCCCCCCTTGACTAGAGGGAGCGATCCTGCTCCACCGGCAACCTCTGTCCAACTAGAGGTGCAGGGCAGCTTATCGACAGCGCTAAAGAGTGCTTCCATCGTTGATGAACATCGCGCCCTTATGCGCGTGGTGATTGAAAAGATTCAGGCCGCTGAAAGTGGACTGAATGAATCCTGCATCAGCCTTATAAAAGGCTTGGAGGTATGTTTTAGGAGTTGTAGAAGATTGTCATAGTATGGATAGTAGCCCCTGGTACACTGTTCGGTGAAAAAAGAGAACCGGACAGAGGATCAAATTTCCATCCGCGGGAGACTCAGTTAATGACATATAACTCTTCCTTTATAAACAGGCATCTGCAACTACTGCCGCCTCTCATACTGCGGAAGTATCCGGACTAAAGCAGAGTCTGGAGCGGGCCGAAGAAGAACTCGGCCGAGTGAAGAAGTAGTTGGATGACAATCGAGGTATGTCGAAACATTGTTAAGTTTAGCACAAATAATTATGTGTGCCGGATAAAAAATATTTATATTGCGCGCTCTAGGGACAAATGTCGAAATTTAGGCGCTGAAGAAAGTTGTGGCTTTAGCCGAAAAGAAGGCAGCCACAGAGCAGGCTCGTCGCGAGAAGCACGAGGTCAGGGTCATTGAAGCTGAACGAGAGCAGCAGCAGGCCATTACCAAAGGCGAGACTTTGGAGCAGAGTCTGTCAGGGAAGGAATCCGAACTCGCCCAAGCTCTCCAAGCTGCAAATGATGCTCGGGGGGAGGCCCAAGGTGCTCTGAAGGACATTCAGGAGGCGAGGAAGATTGCGGCTGGTAAGGCTGTTTCGTATTCAAAGCAATTTCTATGTAGTAATAGGAGAAGTTCAAGATAACAAATTGAACTGATTTCTCCAGGAGCGTTTGCGGAGCTACCCCGCGGCATATCTGATGCCGCTAAATTCTATCGAGCTGAGGAGAAGAAGACTGCGGAAAAGCTCTTCTGGTCGCAGTATTTGGTGCCGAATTATCCGGTGCCATTTGTCGAACAGCTGAAGCAGCTGGTCGAACTGCACCGGGCGGCCGAACTAGCCATGAAGGACTTGATTGTCCGGCTGTGGCCCGCCGAGTCAATTCCAAGCAGTTACTTTGGGCTCGTGAAGCGAATTGTGAATGCTTGTCCTCGGCTTGAAGTCATTAAGCGGTCGCTCTGTATAGAAGGTGCGCGAATGGCATTTGCCTGCGCAAAAGTGCACTGGGGAAAGCTGGATGTTGAAAAGCTGATGACCGAGGGACCGCAAGAGGGGAAGGAGCACCGCAAGCCCGAATTATATTATGATAGTGTCCTAAAAGGAGTCTGCCTTGTGGCGGAGCAATGTACCAAAGACATTGTATTTCCATGAATACAATCATGATGTCCTTTGTAAGGCGGAACAAAGTCACCTATATTTATGTATTACCTGTTATATGAAAGTTTTTCCTCCTGCGCGGCCGTTTTATATATTAATCTTGAGAGTTGGCCAGTCGTCAGCTTCTGCCCCCGCGTAGGAAGTACGGGGGTGTTCGGGATAACCTGAACACTCTTTATCCCATTTTTGGGTCCTTAAAGGAGGTGTTCAGCACAGCGAACCGGGCAATCAGACTATAGGGCTTTATCACTCTCACTTAGCCATAGGAATTCGGGTATGGTAGGCGCAGCCCCTGGTGTTCGAAAGACTGTACGAGGGGCTCTAACAACACCTGATCGGAAGACCGATCCGTCGCACTCTGCATTTGTTATGGCATTATGTGGAATAAATCCTTAAAGATTTTACAACCTCTTGAACAGCTGACCAGCTCTTGCCGTATCATGACAGTCAGTTTTCGGCTTTCTCTACTAAGGTGCTCGTCCGGAAGAACCGGGACACAATCGCAGTAGTTCTCCCAGCGCTACCTTAGCCGATATAGCGAAACGTAAGGTACCAAAACATGGGAGCTGGGCAAACCCAACTAATGACCCAAGACATGATTCAGAGCTGATGCATATAATGCTATAAGTTCGGGCTGCCGAGCGACCGAGAAGGTGGCCGGACTTTGTTGCCATAGTATGGGTATAATGAAGCCCCTGGCGTATTAAGGCATGACACAGTGTGCGGATGCCGTTATGACGAAAAGGTGTCAATGAGGAATGATAGCAGGTAAGCGTCATGTAACTCGATATGTTGTAGTCGAGTGACACGACTATGCGTATGAATACGGTTGATGCTATAGAAAGAGGTATGATGGCGGAACCTGTTGAGACCGGGCGGGAGGAAGCTGTGTGCGGATCCGAAGTATATTCGGATTGTCTTCTGGGGGAATATTTATATATTCCCTCCTTGTGCATCCAGGCTGATACCATGTCGTCGGTCCTGTTCTGCGCAAAAGTGAGCCTGCAAAGAAAGTATTTAGAGACATTTGTGTGTCATGTAGCGGTTGAACCGCGGGATCTGGCCCTCCCTGACTTATGCCGGAGTGCTTGATTGAAGCCTGGTCAAGCCGAGCTATCATGCGGCGAAGTAGTTCGGACTCCTTTGTTGGTGTCCGGGAGGTTAACTATCGAATCAAGGTTCGATAAAAAGGCACGACTCGCTGCTTTAGTGGTGGTATACTCTGCGGCGCCGAGGTGAAGTTCGGCCTTGCCTGTACTTGTGACTATGTCATGTGGGCTTGGTATTTTAAGCTTGCCATAGGCACGGTGTGGTACCACATTGAATCGAGCCAACACGGTTCGCCCAGGCAATACGTAATAGTTAATGTATAGGGGGACAATGTCGAAGACTGACTCTTCGGTATGGTGATTGTTTGGTGATCCGAAGACAACCTCTAGGGTGGTTGGCCTATACAACTGACCTTTACACCTGGTATGACACCTTGAGAAGATGTTTTTTTGGGTTTGATCCTCGAGCGATCAATACCTATCTGGTGCACTGTGTCCTGGTGCAGCAAGTTTGGGTTGTTGTCCCTGCCAATAGGGGCTCGCGTGAGGTGGAACCCGCTAGCTATTGGGTCGAGGATAAGTGCAATTGAATTGCCATGGTTGAAATTGGTTGGACGGTCTGCATGATCGAAGATGGTCGGCCGTATTTTTATACTATGGGGCGACTCGCTTTGTTGAGTCGGCGTCCCGAAGAGTGCGTCTTTGTTCCCGTTTGGGGATGTAGATGGTGTTTATCACGTTCACCATGTTGGTTTGCGGAGAAATTTCTTTTGCCCTATATTGCTTGAAGATCTGGGCTCTTTGTTGTCTTTATTGCTTGGAGACCCCTTCTTATTGTTTTCAGCGCGTCACCGGCCGGCTTGTTTGAAGATCCGGCATTCTCTATTGGTATGATTGGTTGCCGTTCCAGGGGTACCATGAATTTGACATGGGCGGTCAAGTATGCGGTCCATGACAGATGGGCCCGAATTGTTCTTTTGAAGTGTGTTTTCCCGCTGACCGGACTGGGAGCCAAGGAATCCAGCATTGACTGCCATGTCTTGGGTGTCACCATTGTTCTTGTGACGCTTATGTTTGTTGCGTCGAGGTTTATGGATGCTGTCTCTGGCATCTGATGTGCCAGAGGTGTTTGCTGTGTTGTTGTTACGAGCCAGCCAGCTATCTCCGCCCGCACAAAAGTGGGTAATGAGTGTCGTTAGGGCCGTCATGGACTTCGGTTTCTCTTGGCCGAAGTATCGGGCGAGCCACTCGTCGCGGATATTACGCTTAAAGGCCGCTAGGCATTCGGTATCCCAACAGTCAGAGATTTGGTTCTTTTTGATTAGGATCTCCAGAATTTCCTGGCTGACTCTCTGGGTTGTTGGGTAATGTGACTTAAGTCATCAGCATCCGGTGGTCGTATGTAGGTGCCTTGAAAGTTGTTGAGGAACACGTTCTCCAGGTTTTCCCAACTGCCGATGGAGTTCACCGGCAAGCTATTCAGCCAGTGTCGGGCCTGTTCTTTGAGTTTAAGGGGAAGATACTTGAAGGCATGTAGATCATCACCGCGGGCCATGTGAATGTGGAGAAGGAAATCTTCGATCCATACCGCGGGGTCTGTTGTGCCATCATATGATTCGATGTTTACAGGTTTAAACCCTTCTAGGAATTCGTGATCCATTACTTTGTCAGTGAAGCAGAGGGGGTGTGCGGCGCCTCTATGCCGGGCTATGTCACTATGCAGTTCGACTAAGTCTGGTCGGTTACGTTCGGTCCGGTCGGACTTGTTGTTAGTGTATCCGGCATGACGGTCCTCGTCATATGTTGGGGCACTCCCCCGCGATCCGTAGATCGATCTTGGTTGTCCTACTTTGTTTTCCAATATGTCTCGCAGGTCTGCGTATTGCCCCGGGCCGTAGTGTATTGGCGTCGGGGTGCGGGCTAGTATTCAGGCTGATACGCCGTTTTATCTCGGCCATGAGGTGGCCGGTCAGCCTCGTCCTGTGCTGGTAGTGTAGGCTCTAGGGCCTCCTCCTCATGTTGAGGTAGCGACTTGTGCTTTGGGTAACCTTTGGTGGGGCGCTCGAGTCTGTATTCCTCGGCTGCCAGGACCTCAGTCCATCTGTCTATGAGCAGATCTTGATCAGCTTGGAGCTGCTGCTACTTCTTTTTCAGGGTTCTTGCAGTGGCTATAAGCCGGCGCTTGAAGCGCTCCTGCTCTACGGGATCCTCAGGCACGACGAATTCATCGTCGCCGAGGCTCACCTCATCTTCGGAGTGAGGCATATAGTTGTCATCCTCCAAGTATCCGTCCGTCGCCTGTTCATCTGGACTAACCTGCCCGTCTTCCTGTTCGGCCTGCTCGAAGGTAGGCTGATCGGGATTGTATTCGTCTTCAGCACCATCCGGATTGTTTTCGTCTCCTGTGCCGGTATTGCTCTGGCGGGGCTTAGAGCGGCGCCGATGACACCCATGCTTTGATTGCTTCCCTAAGGGGTTATCCTCTATTGCCTCGTCGCCATTGTTTTCTTTGGGGGTGTCCACCATATATATGTCATACGAGGAGGTGGCTGTCCAGCGCCCTGTGGGCGGTGGTTCCTGTTCTTCTCCTGCATCGTCGTCCATACCGTCGATGTCTTCGGAGTAGAATTCAAGCACGCCGGTTAAATCATCGATAGTGGCAATGAAGTGGGTGGTGGGTGGGTAACGAATTTCTTCGTCATCTGCTTCCCACTCGAGCCGGACATAGTTCGGCCAAGAGTCTCCCGACAAAGAGAGAGACCTTAATGAATTTAGCACGTCGCCGAAGGGCGAGCGCTGAAAGATATCCGCAATGGTAAACTCCATTACCGGAGCCCAATCGGACTCGATGGGCCCGGGTGCGCGCGTTTCGGAACCCATATCTGGACACAAGTCTGGGGGTCCGGTGACACAGATTTCCTTAGAGATGGAGTCTGTGTTCGGCTCTACCGCCGAAGAATGTGCGGCCGCCGTGGCAGGGTCCATCCTCCCGTCCTCGGACGACGCGATCTGCCCCGGATTTAGGTCCGGAGCTGCCGCAGGTGCGATATCCCGAATACTGTCCGACAGCAGATCTAAGTCGTGCTCGTCGTGACCGTTCGGCGCTCCTGGCATAGGCCCAAATCCGTCGAAGATCAAGTCTACGCAGATATCGGCCGTGTAATTAAAGTTTCCGAACCTGACCTGATGGCCAGGGGCGTAGCTGTCGATCTGCTCCAGATGGCCAAGCGAATTGGGCCGCAGTGCGAAGCCGCCGAACACGAAGATCTGTCCGGGGAGGAAAGTCTCACCCTGGACCGCGTTGTTGTTGATGATTGAAGGAGCCATCGAGCCTTGTAGTGACGGCACATAGGAACTCTCAATCAAAGCGCCAATGTCGGTGTCAAAACCGGCGGATCTCGGGTAGGGGGTCCCGAACTTTGCATCTAAGGCTAATGGTAACAGGAGACTGGGGACACGATGTTTACCCAAGTTCGGGCCCTCTCGATGGAGGTAATACCCTACTTCTTGCTTGATTGATCTTGATGATATGAGTATTACAAGAGTTGATCTACCACGAGATCGTAGAGGCTAAACCCTAGAAGCTAGCCTATGATTATGATTGTTCTTGTCCTATGGACTAAACCCTCTGGTTTATATAGACACCGGAGGGGGCTAGGGTTACACAGAGTCGGTTACGGAAAAGGAGATCTAACATCCGAATCACCAAGCTTGCCTTCCACGCAAAGGAGAGTCCCATCCGCACACGGGACGAAGTCTTCAATCTTGTATCTTCATGGTCCAACCAGTCCGGCCAAAGTACATAGTCCGGCTATCCGGATACCCCCTAACCCAGGACTCCCTCAGGGGGCACCGCCCCCTCCCCTAGTCCAATTCGGACTCCTCCCTTGGGGGGACGCCACACCCACGTGGGCTGGTTTTCCTCCCTCCTATGGCCCATATCTTTCTCCCGGGGGTTCCGGTAACCCCTCCGGTACTCTGGTATGTACCTGATACACTCCGGAACCCTTCTGGTGTCCGAAAACTACCTTCCAATATATCAATCTTTACCTCTCAACCATCTAGAGACTCCTCGTCATGTCTGTGATCTCATTCGGGACTCCAAACAACCTTCGGTCACCAAAACACATAACTCATATAATACATATCGTCATCGAACGTTAAGCGTGGGGACCCTACGAGTTCGAGAACTATGTAGACATGAACGAGACACCTCTCCAGTCAATAACCAATAGCGGAACCTGGATGCTCATATTGGTTCCCACATATTCTATGAAGATCTTCATCTGTCGAACCGCTATGTCAACATACGTTATTCCCTTTGTCATCGGCATGTTACTTGCCCGAGATTCGATCGTTGGTATCTTCATACCTAGTTCAATCTCGTTACCGTCAAGTATCTTTACTCATTCTGTAATGCATCATCCCACAACTAACTCATTAGTCACATTGCTTGCAAGGCTTCATATGATGTGCATTACCGAGAGGGCCCAGAGATACCTCTCTGATACTCAGAGTGACAAATACTAATCTTGATATATGCCAACCCAACAAACACCTTCGTAGATACCTGTAGAGCATCTTTATAATCACCCAGTTACGTTGTGATGTTTGATAGCATACAAGGTATTCTTCCGGTGTCCGGGAGTTGCATAATCTCATAGTTGGAGGAATATGTATTTGACATGAGCAGTAGCAATAAAACTGAACGATCATTATGCTATGCTAACGGATGGGTCTTGTCCATCACATCATTCTACTAATGATGTGATCCCATTCATCAAATGACAACACAGTCCATGGCTAGGAAAGTTAACCATCTTTGATCAACGAGCTAGTCTAGTAGAGGCATACTAGGGACATGGTGTTTTGTCTATGTATTCACACATGTATCAAGTTTCTGGTAAATAAAATTCTAGCATGAATAATAAACATTTCTCATGAATAAGGAAATATAAAATAACAACTTTATTATTGCTTCTAGGGCATATTTCCTTCACGAAGAGCCTAACAGATGTCCTCTTCAAGGAAGCTCCAATGTGTCTAGTAGAAAAGAGCCAGAAACCCATCCGGTCCGGGGGATTTCGTTGGGCCCATCTGGAACAAGGCAGTTCTGATCTCATCATTAGTGTGCGGCTTGCATAGATCATCATTCATCTCAGTCGTGATCTTGTGAGGAATAGCATCCGTAACACTGTACGCAGCCTGGCAGGGTTCTGAAGTAAACAATTTGTCATAGAAGATTTGGACCATGCCCTTGATTTTCCCTTTGGAATTGTAGCAGGAGTCGTCCTCATGAACCAGGGAGTGAATCTTGTTCGTCCGTCGGCGAGCAGACGCCCTGGCGTGGAAGAAATCAGTGTTGCGATCACCTCCCTTTAGCCAATCAATGTGGGAACGCTATCACTCCATAATTTCCTCATGTTCAAATAGCTCACAGAGTTATCTCACGATCGATCGCTCCTCAGCAGAGAAAAAGGAGAAGGAGGTGAAGTGAAAGTGCAACTATCCCTAGGTGGTTTTGGTAATTCATAACAACATATAGCTCATTGAGCTAATGCTATTCTAAGACTATTATTTCAGGAAAGCTCAATGAATGGCATGGCATGGATGATGAAAGTGGATCCCTCAAAATACTAAGGACAAAGGATTGGCTCAAGCTCAAAAGCTCAAGACTCTTCATTTTACATTTTAGTGATCCAAGATCACATTGAGTCTATAGGAAAAGCCAATACTATCAAGAAGGGATGAGGTGTTGCTTAATGAGCCTCTTGCTTCATGTGCTTAGTGATATGCTCCCAAACCCTCAACTACTTTCCCACATCCACAAATGACCTAAACCTAAAGCCAAAATCAGTCAAACCGATTCTTTCTATCCGGCGCCACCGATTCCAAAAGTCATAGCCACTGCCACAAACCCTAAGAAAATCGGTCTTACCGATAGGGATCTCGGTCTCACCGAGATGGGGTTGCAATCTCTCTGTTTCCCTTCGTAACGTTTCGGTCTAACCGAAGTGAGCGATCGGTCCCACCGAGATTGCAATGTAAACTCTCCGTTTCCTTTTTGTAACATTTCGGTCTCACCGAAAAGAGCAAATCGGTCCCACCGAGTTTACATGACCAACTCTCTGGAAAGCTTATTACCAAATCGGTCTCACCGAGTTTGTGTAATCGGTCTCACCGAGATTACGTTATGCCCTAACCCTAACCGAATCGGTCTCACCGAGATGCATGTCAGTCCCACCGAAAATCACTAACGGTCACTAGGTTTACTAAATCGGTCCGACCGAGTTTAACGATTCGGTCCCACCGAGTTTGGTAAATTGTGTGTAACGGTTAGATTTTGTGTGGAGGCTATATATACCCCTCCACCTCCTCTTCATTCGTGAAGAGAGCCATCAGACTAAACCTACACTTCCAACTTACCATTTCTGAGAGAGAACCACCTACTCATGTGTTGAGGCCAAGATATTCCATTCCTACCATATGAATCTTGATCTCTAGCCTTCCCAAGCTGCTTTCCACTCAAATCATCTTTCCACCAGATCCAAATCCTATGAGAGAGAGTTGAGTGTTGGGGAGACTATCATTTGAAGCACAAGAACAAGGAGTTCATCATCAACGCACCATTTGTTACTTCTTGGAGAGTGGTGTCTCCTAGATTGGCTAGGTGTCACTTGGGAGCCTCCGACAAGATTGTGGAGTTGAACCAAGGAGTTTGTAAGGGCAAGGAGATCACCTACTTCATGAAGATCTACCGCCAGTGAGGCAAGTCTTTCGTGGGCGACAGCCATGGTGGGATAGACAAGGTTGCTACTTCGTCGACCCTTCGTGGGTGGAGCCCTCCGTGGACTCGCGCAGCCGTTACCCTTCGTGGGTTGAAGTCTCCATCAACGTGGATGTACGATAGCACCACCTATCGGAACCACGCCAAAAACATCCGTGTCTCAAATTGCGTTTGAATCCTCCAAACCCTTCCCTTTACTTTCTTGCAAGTTGCATGCTTTAATTTCCGCTGCCTATACACTCTTTGCATGCTTGCTTGAATTGTGTGATGATTGCTTGACTTGTCCTAAGATAGCTAAAATCTGCCAAACTCTAAAATTGGGAAAAGGTTAAGTTTTTAATTGGTCAAGTAGTCTAATCACCCCCCTCTAGACTTACTTCAAGGTCCTACAAGTGGTATCAGAGCTTTGGTCTCCAGTTGCTTTGATTGCCATAGCTTTTGGTGGTCATAGCCTTGGTTTCACAACCTAGGAGAGTATGGCGTCTAGCGAGGGAAATTATCACCGTAGAGGTCCTTACTTTGATGGTACTAATTTTGCTAGTTGGAAGCATAAGATGAAAATGCATATTATCGGACATAACCCCACCGTTTGGGAGATTATTTGTATTGGCTTGCAAGGTGAATTCTTTGATGGGAGAGAACCGAACCGTGAAGCGAATGCGGAAGAACTGAAGATGCTGCAATACAACGCTCAAGCATGTGACATCATCTTCAACGGATTGTGCCCCGAAGAATTCAACAAAATTAGCCGTCTTGAGAATGCAAAGGAAATTTGGGATACTTTGATTGATATGCACGAAGGTACCGAGTCCGTCAAGGAATCCAAGTTGGATGTGCTCCAAAGTCAGCTTGACAAGTTCAAAATGAAGGATGGTGAACGTGTCGCTGAAATGTACTCTAGGCTTGCACTTATCACAAATGAGATTACCGGCTTAGGGAGTGAAGAGATGACCGACAGATTCATCATCAAGAAGATCCTAAGAGCATTGGATGGAAAGTATGATACTGTGTGCACATTGATCCAAATGATGCCAAACTACAAAAATCTGAAGCCAACAGAAGTCATTGGAAGAATTGTTGCTCATGAGATGTCACTCAAGGATAAGGAGGAACTTCACAACAAGTCAAGTGGTGCTTACAAAGCCTCAAGTGAAGCCCCCACATCATCAAGTGAGAAACAAACCTTCAATGAAGAATTGAGCTTAATGGTGAAGAACTTCAACAAATTCTACAAGAGTAGAAGCAAAGAAAGAAGCTCCAAGTCAAGGTCTTATCATGACAAGAGATCTTCTAGTCGAGAGCGCAATTGCTACAATTGTGGGAAGCCTGGACACTACTCCAATGAGTGTACGGCACCCTACAAAAGAAGAGAAGATTCTCCAAAAAGAAGAAGCAAAAGAGAAGAATCACCACCAAGAGAGAGGAGGAGCAGAGATGATCGTTATGAACGAAGACCCTCACGAGAAGCAAGGATTCGGAAAGGAAGGACAAGTCATCAAGGAGCTACACAAAATGAAGACATCAAGCTCATGTTGGTGAATGGGTATCCGGCTCCTACTCCGACAATCACTCCGAGAGAAGCTATCACTCCGAATCCGAACATACTCAAGATGAAGGTGTTGCCGGTCTAGCACTTGTGTCAACCAACTCCTACGACATATTTGATTCACCAAATGAAGGAATTGGAAGATGCTTCATGGCCAAAGGTCCAAAGGTAACACATCCTGAGTATGTTGATTTCAATAGTGATGAAGATGACTTGCTTGTGGATGATGATTTACTTGTTGACAACTCTAGTGATGAATACTATGATGAAACGTCAATTAATCATGCTAATCAAATGAATGACAATGATAAGGAGAAAATTGAGCTTCTAACTAAAGAACTAAACACTCTTAAGTTGGCTCATGAAACTATCTTCGAAGATCATCGAAAACTTTTAAGGGCTCATGAGAAGTTACGCTTTGAAAAGCTCAATCTTGAGCAAGAGCATGAGTTCTTAAAGGCAATCAATGATGATCTCCGCAAGAAAAGTTCTTCTTAAATTGCCAAGCGTTTACTCTTATCTACTTACATGCCTCAAGTCAAGTCTAGTAACAAGAACAAGAAAGATACTTCCTCTAGTAGTAACAATAATAATGTTAAATCCAATGTTGTTGCTTCTAGTAGTTCTCTTGATTCCACTAATGATTCTCTTAGCCAAGTTACACTTGAGCAAGAAAATAGTTTATTGAAGGGAATTATAGAGAAAGGTGTTTACAAGAGCCTTGCCGGGAGTAAGCAATTCGAGGAAATTGTACACAAGCAAGGAAGGCACCGGAAGAATCAAGGTGTTGGTTTTGAACGAAAGTTCAACGCCAATGGAGTTGAGTGGGAAGAAGATCAATACCCCAAGACAAAGTTTGTTCCTCAACAAGAGAAGTATGATCCTACTTCCTTCAAGGGGACACAAGCTCAAGATGATCTTCCACCACAAGACCACAAGAACAAGGCAAGGACAAGCTTCAAGAAGAGATTGATGCATTTCAAGAAGCACCTAAAGCCTCGTTCAGTTGGGTCCCCAAGACTACGTCAAGTTCTACTTCATCAAGTACAACTACAACTCCAAGGATTCCCATCAAGATGATGTGGATCCCGAAGAAGAAGAACTAGAGAGTTCTTGAGGGTGACTCCGCCAACATTCTTCACTCATATCTTTTTGGCAAGAACAAGTGCAATCAACTTTCACATCTTGCACTAGTTCAATGAGTCACAAACCCTCATGTTGGTAAGGCAAGGGACAAGGTAACCTAATGTTTTCATGGACATCATCTTGTGTGTGCATCACTCTATGTCTATGGATATTCTTGTTTGTTCCTTGTGGGACTAACCCATGTAGGCAAGTTGAAAGTGCAACTCACTCCAAAGGATTGCTCCAAAAGATCTACATCAACATTGAGCATCTACATCTTCAACACCTACATGAAGTCATCATCGACAAAACCCAAGGTTAGTTGATCCCTCTAAGGGGGGATCTGACATCTAGGGGGAGCTTAACTCTAAGAATTGAGTCAAAGCAACTCTAATGGTGTGAACACATCGGTGCATTATGTAAAAGTGGTAACCCCACTTGAGCTTAAACGATGAGTATGACCTATGATCAAATGTTCTCATTTGACTCCTAAGTCAATATACTCATATATAGATGACCTAGTCATCGCCAATTGTTTGATAGATGCTAGAATTGGTTGTGCATGCTTTGCCACATATTTCATTTGCCATTTTATTGTGTGAGCATGTTGGTGCATATTTTACTCATTCAAGGACATCCACTTGTTGTTTTGATTGTTTGGTTGTTTCTTCTTTTAGCCAAGTGGATGGACAAGAATGCCTAAGAACCTTCTTTAGCTATCTATGATTTTCTCATCTCAAACTCTATTCATGCTACATCACAAAATTTGATCAAGTCAGATTCGAACCACTCTGTGTGAGGAGCACTCGGAGTCCCCGATTCGTCATAGACTTAAACTTCCAAAACCTCTTTGTGATTCTCGGTCTGACCGATTCTTCCATTTCGGTCCTACCGAGATCATCAAGTTGATCTGAGTTTTCAATCTCGGTGCAACCGATTTGAACTTTTCGGTCTCACCGATTTGCTGTAACTGAAAACAGTTATGCATCTCGGTGCCACCGAGTTGTTCCACTCGGTCACACCGACAGGGTCGGGCTATATATAGACACGGGCAAAATTTTGGAAATTTCTCTGAAACCCTTCGCCCGCGCAACAGCTCGCTCTGCCATCGTGGTCTCCGGATTGTCTCCTCGTCGCCAGCAGCCTCCTGTCGCTGGTCTCCGCCGCCGTCAACGGATTTCGTTCCCGCCGTTGCCGCCGTAGCAAGTCCAGCGCCAAGTTAGGGTATGGACTTAATCTTTGTGCTATACACGTCTGATTCCTGGCACATTGTTTTCATATTGATTCTTGCCACGATTGAAACTCTTCTATCCAGCCAAAGTAGTTCATAGATTAGATGTGATTCAAATTTTTAGGGTTAGGTTTCCGCCGAAACCATCTCGGACCCACCGAGTTGAAAAACTCGGTCTCACCGATTTGTCTTATGCCATTGCACTAGTGACTCTCGGTCTGACCAAGAATTACTAATCGGTGCAACCGATTTGAGGATTCAGTGAAACCCTAGCAGTCTCGGTACCACCGAACTGAAACTCGGTCCAACCGAGATCATCAGTTTAGGTTCCAAAACTGCTTCGGTATCACTGAGTTTGAAAATCGGTGGATCCGAAATGCTTTCTGTGGAAAACTAAGACTGAACTTTTGAGTCATTCTTTTGCAAAAACATCTACATTTTGTGATGCTCATCTTTTCTATCTCATCTATAACTCTTCACAGGGTCAGTAGTCAGCTTTTGCAGTATGTCTGATCAAAGTGACAGCCAGAACAAGTCAGAAGAGAAGATGGACTTGAGTGAGGGCACTAGTCCCTCAACTTCAGATGAAGGGAGCAGAAGTACTCCTAGAAATTTGCCTAAGGCTGCAACTAGGCAAAGGAGGAAAAGAACTTCAGATTCAGAGGATGAAGATTACAGAGCTGAGGAAGATGAGGCTACTTCCAAGAAAGTGGTGCTCAAGAAGGAATATGGCTCAGCAAAGGATATAAAGCCAGGCATGAAGATTAAAAGGCCTGCAAGAAGGCAACCTATGCCCAAGGCCAGAGCATCAACTCAACTGCCTGAAAATCCTGTTCCCAAAGAGCCAGCTGATGAAAGCAAGAAGAGGAAGGAAGGGGTCAAGAAGACCATGGCCAGAGTTATTGGGCAACCTTCCATGATGGAAGAGGAAGAGCTTTCTGCACCAGCACCAAAGGCACCAAAGCTTATGGGTGATGCTATTAAATTTGGGGCTGCAACATCTAAGCCCAAGGAAGCACCCAAAGCTGCCCCCAAGGCCAAGTCTGCACCAAAGAGGAATACCAGGAGTATTCCAGCTGCTGAGAAGAACAAGGCCCCACTGCCTGAGGTTGCTGAGGAGGAAGATGAAGAAGGACAGGTTCTAAGGAAGCTCAAGCCAAAGATACCAGATCACAATGATGCCCATCATGTGGCTGAGGACATGAACATCAAGAAGGACTCAGGATTGAGGATATGGAGGATGGCAGATCCATATGCCACAAGGAGAAGAACTGCTGTTGATTACAGGTTCCATACAAAGGAACAGCAGGACTTCTATGAAACAATTCTGTTGGACAAGAAGCCCATGGTCTGTGACATGAGGTGGGTTGACTGGAAATTCATCAAGGAAAATGAACAGCACTATCCTGGAGTGCAAGACAGCTTTGTTGCTTGTGGAGTTGCAGATTTTGTTGGACAGAAGTTCACCAACTGGAATGATGAGCTTATCATGCAGTTCTACTCCACAACACACTTTTACCCAGATGGAAGAATAGTTTGGATGTCTGAAGGTACAAGGTACCAGTCCACTATTGAAGAATGGGCAAGTCTGATCAATGCCCCCAAGGAGAATGAGGATGACCTAGACATTTATGCAAAGAAGAAGATGGGTCACAATTCAATGGCTCACATGTACAAGGAGATTCCAGACAAGGCATTAGAGACTCACAAGTTTGGATCAGTTCACTTTCTGCTGTCAGGGTTGCCAACCATAAATTGGATTCTGAGGCACACCTTGTTGCCCAAGTCTGGTGACCATAACATGATCAGAGGGCATGCCATCAACATGTTGCATGTGTTTGATGTGCCACAGAAGTTCAAAGTCATGAGCCTGATCATTGAAACAATCAAGAGGACTGCAGCAGATCAGAAGAGGAGCTGTGGATATGTACCTCAGATTCAAGAATTGATAAACTCAAAGATGGGCACAGGAAAATATCAGTTGGATAAGGAACACTTTCCACTTTATCCAGACTTTGAGGACAATGAGGTTGTCATGACTGAAGATGATCCACAATCAGTTCAAGCTCAGGAAAAGAAGGAGAAGGCAAAGAGGGAGAAGGCTGCCAAGATGCCAACTCAGGAGGAGGCATCTGAATATTTCTTGAAAACCAAACAGGAGCAGCTTGGTTACTTGATAGCATCATCTCTGAGGATTGAGAAGGGGTTGGCCACCCTAACTCAAAACCAGGAGAGCCTGGAAAGAATCATGGAACAAAAATTCTATGATCTAGATGTCAAGGTAACTGAGATTCAGTCAGTTGTGGAGCAGCTGCAGGATGACATGCAGTAGAGGAAGGGCAAGTGTAAGTGCATCTAGTGCCCCTTAGTGATTTTGGTGTATTGAAGACTTATAGGTTAAGGGACTAATGCGTTTGTGAGTGTACACAGGTCTATAAGTCTATGAGGAGTTTGATATTTACAGAGAAAGTCGACCCCCAAAAATAAAGTTCTTCAACTGAAGACTTTAATATTCTGAAGACTTTCTGAAGACTTTGAAAGTGAAGAAATTGGTGTGACCTTGAAGACTTGGTATTCACTTGTGGAACATGAAGCGTGAAGACCTTTGTTTTCGTAGTTTCATTTTCTCTTTCTTGAGTCATAGGAAACACCGTACTGTTAAAGGGGGTCGAGGAAATACTAAGGAAAAATTTCCATGTGATGCTCAACTCAAAATCCTACACCTACCAATCCCTTCGAGTGAAGCCTTTGGAAATCTCATACAGTTCAGTCACTTTCTTTAGTGACAGAGACGAAGTTCTTCTGGTCGCTGATGAATTTGTTCTGACTAAGGAGTTAGGAATTCGTCAGTGCGAATTACCTACATAGTGAGGAACATGATAGCCCTGAGGAATTTGAGAGTCAAATTTCCGACCGTTGTTGTGCTGCACGCCAGCTGTCCCAAAATATCTTATCCACCTAACGGTCATATCATTGAAGGGCATTTATGTCCTATCATGTCGGGCTGCTCCCCAGGCTATAAATAGCCGCCCCCTACAACCACTAGCTGGTTGGCTGCTCCGAGAGAACTTGACACTTGTCATTTGAGAGCAACCCATCCTCCGAGGACTTTGAGCGAAAATCATTGAGTGAGGAAAATCCAAAACCAAACCCCTACAAACCCAAAGTGATTGAGCATCACTGAAGAAATTGATCCTGCGTGGATCCGACGCTTGTTACCTTTGAAGACTGTGCTTCTTCCAGCCGGTTAGGCATCAAGGTCTAGCGCATCCAAGAGGAATTGTGGATTGCCGAGTGACCAAGTCTGTGAAGGTTTGGAAGTCGCCTGAAGACTTACCACGAGTGATTGGATGAGGTCTGCGTGACCTTAGTTCAAGGAGAATACGGTGAGGACTGGGTGTCCTGAGCTGCGTGCTCAGCGACTGGGTGTCCGGGACTGTGTGTCCTCGAGTTTAAATACTCAGCCGCTCCAACCAGACGTACAACTGAGACAGCAGTTGGAACTGGTCTACCAAATCATTGTCTTCACCAACCTAACTGGTTCCATTTCCTCAACCCTTTCATTTCCTCATTACTGTGTTGAGTGTTTGTTCATATCTGTGTTTGAAGACTTTGACTGAAGACTTTCTCAATTTCCTCAGTTCAATTTCTTCAGTCTGTTTGTCTTCATCTTGTGCTATCCTGTGATTACGCTTTCTGTACTCTGTGCTTGTCTTCATTTCATCATGATGACCATGCTTGTATTCTGTTATGGTTACTTCTGAGTACTTATTCCGCTGCTAATAGTTCTTCGCTAAGGAATTTCCTCACCGGCAAATTCCTTAGTGAAGAATTTATAAAAATCGCCTATTCACCCCCCTCTAGTCAACATAACGCACTTTCAATTGGTATCAGAGCAAGGTACTCCCTTGTTCTGTGTGATTTTGGTTTAACCACCTGGAGTTTTAGTTATGTCGACCGCAGGTATGAAGAAAGTGTCATGCCCTATCTTTGACGGTCATAATTATCCCAAGTGGAAGGCCATGATGAGGAAGCGCCTCATGGCAATGAACAGGGAACTGTGGACCGTCACTGAGATTGGTCTTACTGATCTATGCAAGATGGCGGACGCTGATGATATTCGCAAGTACACTCGACTTGACATCTTGGCTAAGGATATCATCTGTTGCTGCCTATCCAGAGATCAATTCAGGCTCATTATGCATCTTTGCAATGCAAAGCTTATCTGGGACCGAATCTCCAACGTCTATGAAGGTCATCGAACTCGTCGTGATCCCTGGTTTGAGGACTTCAAGGAATCCCTCAAAACAATGACTTCCGAACCAGAGTCATCATCTTCTGCATCATGTCTCATGGCAAAGGGTGACGAGGTAACCGAATGTTCCTCATCTGAATTTAGTGACTATGAATCTGATGATGATGAATCTGATGATGATATTGAACCTAGCTATACCAAACTTGTTTGCATTGCCACCAAACAACAAAATATGCTAGACAAGAGTGATGATATGTTAGGTGAAGAAATGGATCGCACTAAAGCCCTGACTGAAAATCTTCAGAGACTTCAGTCTAGGTTTGACAGCCTTCAAGGTCATCATAACACTCTCTTGTCCGATCATGAGAAACTTTCTTATGAATTTCTTCAAAGAAAGCAAGATCTTGAGAAGCTAAGAGTGAGTTATGAAGATCTTCAGAAGGAGCGCGATTCATTACTAGCTCAACAAATCAGCGCTTCTCAGGAAGAATTTGTTCCTCCATGCTTAAAGTGCATTGAACGTGGATCTGCTAATTCTTCACCTGAATGTTCAAATGCTTCAACTGTTACAAATTCTTCACCTGCCTCTGCTATCACTAATTCCTCATCTGAGGACATTGCTAGTATCACTGACGATGCAGGGCTGAAGGAATTGTACATGACAGGCATGTACAAAAGCCTCAAAGGGCATCAGATTCTTTGTGATGTGCTCAAAAAGCAGATCCTCAACAGAAACCCTAGGAAAGAGGGTATTGCCTTTGAGAGGAAACTCAATGCTGATGGAACATATTGGAAGCCTGAGCAGTACCCCAAAACCTCATGGGTTGCTGCAAAGGGACCTCCAGTTGATCCATCTAACTTATCTGGCTTTACATGTGAATCTTCTCATTCTTCTGATGAGTCATTTGACTCCAACTATAAACTGTTCAAAAATCAGAATGGTGAAGTATTTGCTAGATATGTTGGCACTAACTGCAGGAATGGTTCCCTATGAAGAAAATCTGGGTTCCCAAAAGTTATGTTAAAAGTCTTCAGGTGAATGTCCTCATGACACCACCTGTGAAGAACAGAAACCCCAGATCCAATTCTTCATATGGACCTAATTCTTCATATGGATCAAATTCCTCAAATGGATCAAAGTCCTCATATGATCATCATCGTGCTAACCCCTCTGTTTCGCAGGGTAGAGCTAAGGGCTATGAATATGGGCATTATTCTTCAAATCATTATGTTCATAAGTCCTCGAAGAATTTCTCTGCTTATTCATATGCTTACCCTAACCCCTCTTATGTGAAACGAAATGGTTTGGCTTCTATGCCACCATTCTCGTATGGTGCTCGCAGAGTGATGAACTCTTTGCCACCCCTTCAGATGTGGGTGGTGAAGAAAAATAACTAATCTCTTCTGCAGGGTCAGGTCTCCAGACGTGCCTTAACGTCTGAAGAATTTGCTGGGGACCTGACAAAATTGCCTGAAAGGACGCAGGGGAATCATGATGAAATAAACTTTCACACGTCCTCCTACTGCTATATCTGTTTACTGCTTGATGAAATTCATCTGATGAACTTGATATCATATTCTTCATCGATGAAGCATATGAGATTGTAAGTTACACTAATTCATCTGCAGGATGATCAACACAAAGCCACTGAATGGGTCCTCGATAGTGGATGTACAAATCACATGTCTGGTGACAAGAATCTTTTGATGGATGCTCCCTTATCACCGTCACATCTGAAGCACATCATCTTTGCTGACAAAGGCAAAAGTCAGGTATTGGGTCTTGGTAAGGTTGCGATCTCTAAGGATAAACACATGGACAAAGTCATGCTTATTGAGTCCTTAGGATACAACCTCATGTCAGTCTCAATGCTTTGTGATCTTGATATGGTTGTTGTCTTTGGCAAGTATCGCTGTGTTGTGATTACGGAAGCTGACAATTCCAAAGTCTTCGAAGACTTTAGGAGAGGAGATTTGTATATTGTTGATTTCTCTACAAGACCACAACCAGCCGTGTGTCTACTTGCAAAAGCTTCAGAAGGCTGGCTATGACATCGACGACTTGGTCACGCAGGCATGAGGAATTTGCACATGCTTGCGAAGAAGAAGCATGTCATTGGCATTGAGAATGTCAAATTCCTCAAGGATCACTTATGCGGAGCCTGTGAAGCTAGAAAAATGACCAAGGCCAAGCATCCAGCGAAGACTATCATGACCACTACTCGTCCATTCGACTTGCTTCACATGGATCTCTTTGGTCCTAATCATTATTCTGCTGTTTTGAATGATGCATCTCTATATGGCTTTGTTATTGTTGATGACTATTCTCGTTACACATGGGTACACATTGTCACTTACAAACATGAAGTGCAGGAAATCTTCAAACGATTTTCCTCGAGGGCTTCAACCAACTTTGGTGTGAAGATCAAGCACATCAGAACTGACAATGGAACTGAGTTCAAGAATTCCGGTCTTGATGACTATCTTGATGAACTTGGTATTACTCATGAGTTATCTGCTCCCTATACTCCTCAGCAAAATGGTGTCGTGGAGCGGAAGAACAGAACCCTCGCTGAAATGGCTCGCACTATGCTTGATGAATACAAAACACCTCGTCGTTTTTGGATCGATGCAATTGATACTGCGTGCCACATCATCAACAGAGTATATCTTCACAAATTCTTCAAGAAGACTGCCTATGAACTCCTCACTGACAAAAAACCCAATGTGAGTTATTTCAAAGTCTTTGGTGCTAAATGTTGGATTAGAGATCCTCATCACAATGCTAAATTTGCACCGAAAGCACATGAAGGTTTTATGCTTGGTTACGGAAAGGACTCGCACACCTACAGGGTCTTCAACAACGTTCTTCACAAGGTTGTTGAAACTGTAGATGTGCGGTTCGATGAAACTAATGGCTCGCAAAGAGAGCACCTACCTTCTGTGTTAGATGAACCAGCACCTGAGGATTCTATCAAGTTCAAGGCAACTGAGGATGTCATTCCTACTGAAGAATTTGCTGAAGAAGTCATTCCAGCTCATGAAGAACATCGAGCTGATACACCTGAAGAAAATGCTGAGGAAAATGGTGCTGAAGAAAATGTTGACCAAACTCCTCAGCGACAACCAGCTCATCCTCGCATGGCAAAAGAAGTGCAAGTGGAGAAGATCATCGATGACATTAGAGCACCAGGTCCTCTCACACGCTCAAAAGCTTCACATTTATCTAACTTTTGTGGGCACTGTGCTTTTGTCTCTATCACAGAGCCCACTAAGGTAGATGAAGCATTTTTTGAGCCGGAGTGGATTCAGGCTATGCAAGAAGAATTACATCAGTTCGAGCTCAACAATGTTTGGGAACTGGTCAAACGTCCAGATCCTCGCAAGCATAATATCATTGGCACAAAGTGGATCTACCGCAACAAGCAAGATGAAAATGGCCTTGTGGTGAGGAATAAGGCACGACTGGTAGCTCAAGGCTACACACAGGTTGAAGGAATTGATTTCGATGAAACTTTTGCACCTGTTGCTAGACTTGAGGCTATTCGCATATTACTTGCTTATGCTAATCATCATGATATCATTTTATATCAAATGGATGTGAAAAGTGCATTCCTCAATGGTAAGCTTGAGGAAGAAGTATATGTTGCTCAACCCCCAGGTTTTGAAGATCCAAAGAATCCTGACAAAGTCTTCAGACTTAATAAGGCCCTCTATGGCCTCAAGCAAGCCCCTCGGGCGTGGTATGATACATTGAAGGAATTCTTCGTGAAGAATGGCTTCACACCCGGTTCACTCGACCCTACTCTCTTTACTAAATCATATGATGGTGAACTGTTTGTGTGCCAAATATATGTTGATGATATTATCTTTGGTTGTACTGACCAATGTTATAGTGATGAATTTGCCTATATGATGAGTGAAGAATATCAAATGTCTAAGATGGGAGAGTTGAAATTTTTCTTAGGTATTCAAATTCGTCAACAGCGCAATGGTATATTCATATCTCAGGAGAAATACCTCAAAGATGTACTGAGGAAATTCGGCATGCAAGATTGCAAAGGCGTCAAAATTCCTATGCCCACAAATGGCCATCTATGCACTGATGAAAATGGTATTAACTTCGATCACAAGGTATACCGCTCCATGATTGGTTCTTTACTGTACTTATGTGCATCTAGGCCAGATATAATGCTTAGTGTTTGCATGTGTGCCCAATTTCAAGCTGCACCGAAGGAATCACACCATAAGGCTGTGAAGCATATTCTTCGATATCTAGCTCACACACCAACACCAGGATTATGGTACCCCAAGGGCTCTGCTTTTGATCTCATTGGATATTCTGACTCTGACTATGCTAGTGATCGTGTGGACTGATAGTCAACTTCTGGCATTTGTCATTTCCTCGGACGATCTTTGGTCTGTTGGTCCTCGAAGAAACAGAACTGCGTATCAGTGTCCACTGCGGAAGCTGAATACATTGCTGTTGGCTCTTGCTGTGCTCAACTGCTTTGGATGAAGCAAACACTCAAGGACTATGGCGTCAATGTGAAGAATGTGCCTCTCCTCTGCGACAATGAGAGTGCCATCAAGATTGCTCACAACCCAGTTCAGCACTCGAAGACAAAACACATTCAGATTCGTCAGCATTTACTTCGTGATCATGTGTTGAAGGGCGACATCTCCATCGAGCACGTGAAGACTGAAGAACAGCTAGCTGATATCTTCACTAAGCCCTTGGATGAGAAGAGATTTAGCAAGTTGCGGTGTGAGCTAAATATCTTAGAATCTTCAAATGTTCTTTGAAAAGGACACACATCCTAACACTTATGCAAAATTGATGACTTAGATGTGCAACACATGAAGAAACATTTTTCTTCAATCAATGAAGAATAACACTCTAAGTGTGAAGAAATTAATGAAGAATTTGATTCTCAGAACCCTACGACAATTGTATGCGGTGTCTGAAATCATCATTCTTATACGGTGGGTCACGCCACCACAAAAAGTTGAAAATCTTCAATTTGAGTTTTTCCTCAATTTTGAAATTCTTTAGTTTTTCAAATTCTTCAACTTTTCAAAATCTTCACTGTTTTCTTTGTTTTTCTTCATTGGCTATATATATATATGAGTTTATGTCCTCTACAGCATTAACTTATAGCTATTTCTTCAAGTCGTTTTCTGCTAAGTGAATGTGATCGGACCCTTCCCCCTCTATGCTTTACTCAACCCAATCTATTCACAAATTCTTCATGTGCGTTCTACTTGAAACTCGTTCAAAATCTTCACTGTGTCCTTGTCAGCTGAAGAAATTGTGAATGAAACTTTAAAACAAATCTTATCCAAATTTTCGGTTTTGCCGCTCAAACCGTTCCGCATCCCACGATGCATTATTTTACTCACCCACGATCGTACACGATCTCCACTACACAGTACGTGGGTGACACATGTCGTGAGAAGGAGAATGGTCAGGGGCACGTTCGTCCTAAATCTTCAGGCGAACAGTTATTCACTGCCTCTATAAATACCCCTCTCTCCATCATCACTTCTTTTACTCCGCTCGACCTCTCTCTCCCGCTCGAGCTCCTCAAACCCTAGCGTCGCCGCTACTCCATCGTCGCCGGTGAGGAAGAGCTTCGCTGCCTCGACCTCGTCGCCGTCGTACTCACGCCGACCGCGGAAATCTTCACTCCGCTGCCGCCGTAGCTGTCTTCCTCTGCCAAGTTAGGGCGTGGAAGATCTAACCTGACGAGCTTCACATCTGTACTTCTCAGTTCGTCGTGTTCTTCACTTCGGGTAATTAAAAGTTACTTTTATTACTCACTTTGATTCTCAAACCTTCCTGAAAATCTTCAAAGGTGTTTATTCTTCAAATCTTCACACATATGAACACCACACATCATATGCTCTTGATTCGTTTCTCTAAGCAATGATTTTCCTCAAGATTCCTCAATTGTGTGGATCCTCGATCTATACAACTATGGAACCTAAGACAAAGATCGCTTAGTGAAATTCTTCAAGGCTCATCTGGTCAAATTCCTCAAACTTGTTTTTTTTTGAAAAATCTTCTCAGAACGCATATGACCTCTCCAAATTCCTCGCACCTGTACTCTGTTCACAGGTACTCATGTCTGCTGCTGAATCACTAGGTTCTCATCAACTTAACTCATTTGCAGCGTTCCTCGAAGAAAAACTGCATACTTCTTCAGAGAACTTGATTGTTCAAATTCCTCAACTGAAGAATATGGCAGATGGTAAGAAGCCGCAGAAAGGAGGAAAGAAACCTGAGGTTATGACTGCGTTTGAAATCCCCGAGGAAATTTATGCTGACTATTGCACACCTGATGAAGCAAAATTTGGCAAAGAAAACAAAAATCAGCGAAAGGTGCGCATTCAGAAGATTGAACGGAGATGGGCAAGGGAATGGAGGGAATACAGATATGTGACTCCAAAGTACATGAAGAAATTCGCCCTCAATCCTCCATGCCCAAGAGCTCCATTGGCACCTGGCCAAGTAGCTGATCCCACAAGCATCAAAAGTGGCGAGGACTTTCCTGAAGAATGGGCTAAGCGCCAAGCTAAATTGGCAAGACAAGCCAAGGAGGCAGTGAAGAAATTCAATGAGGATTCTGCCACTGCTACTGCTACTGAGGCCTCGGTCAAACCGAGGAAATCCATGCCAAAGAAGCCTGCTCGTAAGCCAAGTGCTTCACCAACAGTGCCCTCACGGCAAATTCCTCACACTGCTACAGCTCCACCAAAGTCCTCAGCAGTTCCGACAAAGTCCTCAGCTCCTGTGCATCTGACTACATGTCAAAGGACTGCAGGCTTCTCCATTGCCTCTGGTGTCTCAGCAAGTTCTTCAGCTGCACCAAAGTCTTCATCTGGCCCGACTCTGTTAAAGACTAAGGCCACAGTTGGACGAGGTCCTCGGCCAAGTCCAAAGAAGAAACAGGTCGCATTCCATGTGCCTTCTGATGATGAAGCTTCTGATGAAGAACTTGCAGAAATAATCAGAGACAGACAGGTGAAGGCCGCTAGAGCCAAAGGCACAAATGTGCCACTGCTTTTGGATCCAAGGGCGATTCTTGAGTACATTGATCTCTGGCACAAGGATCCAAATACTCCTATGCCTGATTTCAATTTGACTCCTGGTCAAAGTCACATGCTGACCCATTTCATCACTGAAGAGAAATTGAAATTTGAGAAGGCCAGGCAGATCAAGAAGGCTCAGTTCAGAAAGGAGAAGTTCCTGAAGAAAAACGTTGTCCGAATGACACCTGAGGAACTTCTCAAGGTCCAGACTGAAATTCAAGACCTCAGCAAAAACTTTGATGCCTACTATGCTGATTGGCAAGGAGCCAAAGTCGGATTTGTCAACCTGACGAAGAAATTCACCAATGTTGCTGCCCCAACGCAACATGAAATTCCTCAAGCTGAAGCCTCAGCTCAGCCGACTGAAGAACATGCCAGCACCACTGATGAAGTTCAGGCTGCTGATGAAAATGCCAGTTCCAGGGCTGATGATCCCATTCCAGCCGCTGAAGAAATTGCCAGGGCATCCACCTGTGGTGCGCCTGAAGAAACTGAACAAGTCAGGGCAACTGCACCGGTTGCGCCTGAAGAAATTCATCCAGATTCCTCAGCTCCTCCTGCGCCAACACCAACTCCAATTCTTTCATCTGCTTCTGATGTGAAGAAGACCAAGGCTGCAGAGCGAGCTGCAGTGAAGAAAAGGAAGGAATCAGCTGCGTCAGACTCTTCGGCTGTGAAGAAAATGAAGCCAATGACCAGCTCACTCAAAAATCCCATTGATGCTGTTCCAATTTCCTCCATGCCATCAAAGGACCTTGTTCCTTATGGAGAAGACTATGAGATCCCAAGCGGATCTGCTGAAGAAAATCATTCTGCTGCTTCGTCAGAGCAGATTGATGAAGAAATTGAAGTGGAAGCAATCCCTTCAACCCCAATCATTTCCTCGCCTATGCCTCAGTTCACGGCTGAAGAGGCCGGTGTTGAGGAACTTGATGAAGATGTGGATATTGGAAGCACAACGCCAGTGATGAACGATGACTTTTGGGAAAGTCAGCATCCCAATACTCCTGTCTTCACCCCACTCCAACATACCTCAGTCCCCTGCACCAACAGTTCAAATGGGCTCTGAAGAAACTCAACCCACTCTCTCTGTGCATGAAGAAATTCCAGCCACTAGTGCTGATGAACCTGCTGCTGCTGATCCTCAGACTGCACCTGTTGAGGAACAAGAAATTCCTCAGCCTGAAGAACCTGAACTCGCGATTCCTGAGGTGGTGATGCAACTCACTGACACCCCTCTGCCAAAGCAAAAGAATCTGTTCTCATGCAAACAGAAGTTCAAGGCTGAAGATTTCTTTGCCGAGCACGTATTCTTCACTGACTATAATCCATATGATTCTGCTCGCATAAGGAAGAGGCGTTTCTGGACTGCCAGCCAAGCCAATTTCTATTCCTCAGTGCTCTTCAACAAAGACAAAGTCTTCGATCATGCACATATTCCTCATGTGGACATGGAGTCTCTTCCCGGCTTTGAGCCAGTCCTCAGTGTTCTTCACGACGCAGGACTTCTGAATTTCTGCACTGATATCTGTGACTGGAATGAAGAACTCATTCTTCAATTCTATGCAACTCTACACATCACCGGAGACGCTGAAGACGTGAACTCATGGGTATTAGACTGGATGTCTGAAAATACTCACTATAAGGCACCAGCAACTGAATTGCTTCGTGCTCTACCACTCAGTCCTCCACTTGATGGTGCTCGTTGTATCTACAACGAACCAGAACTTTCAAATCACTATATGCAAGTGCTGATGAAGCCTTTGAAGCCAAGGCAGGCCCCACGAACCAAATTCCTCGTCAAGGAATTACTTTATGTGCCTCGGACTGTCTATCGAATTTTGACGAAGACAATGAGTCCTATCAAAGGCCACGACTCAAATGATGAAGAAGTCATTGGCATCATGAAGAATATGCTTTTCAACATCATTCATGGCGTTCCCGTCAACTTCCATGATTTCTTCATGAGGACTCTGGCCAATATTGCTATGTCACCATTCGAGCTGAAGCCCTATGCTCCTTGGATTATGAGATTCATCAGGGCAAGGTCTTCACTGAATTACAAAGCTGACACTCTGAACCACGGTAGCTACTTGCCTCCCATTGAAGTCCTCAAACGGACAGTTTCATCAACTGATGATAAAGGCAAGGGCGCTGCTGTGATCGATGAAGGCATTCGTCCATTGGATGGTTAATTTCGCAAAGCTGCATCTTACTCTACCAATGACGATTCTGCCACACATGACTCTACCGCAAATACCTCAGCCAAGCAAAGTCCTCAAGCCACTGCACCCAGGGTGATGACTGACCGTGAGTTACTCCTCAGTCTTCATCAGAAGGTTGATCGCAATCACAAATGGGTAAAGCGTCAGTTTGGTGCACTTCTTCACAATATGACCTCAACACACAATGTAGTGAAGAAGAACCAATACTACCTTCATGAAACCTTCAACCGCACCTGGGCTGTCCTCACTCATGTCTATAGCGCTGAAGAACTGGAGACTATGGGTCTCAAGGAAGAATTTGACTGGTCTGCACCTCCTCCGAAGAAATTCAAGAAGGTCAAAATTCCTCCACTGGTGGCCAGCTCTTATTCTTCATCGCGTGACACTGATGAGTATGAAGATTTGGACGACACTGCGGCAGGCCCTGCTACAACAAACAACCCCGACAACGCTGGCGCTCCTTCATCGACTTGAAATTCTTCAGGGGCGTTAGTCCTCAGTTTCAATCCTTTTGGTCATTTGATGACAAAGGGGGAGAAATCTGAGTTAGTCTTCAAGCGGGTCTATATTAAGGGCATTTTTTTAAAGTTACAACTCTCGTTCTTCTGAAACTTTTATTTGGATCGAGTTGTAATCTTAAACCCGATGGTGCGCTGATACTTTTGTTGCATTATGCTTTGCATGCTTATTCCTCGTTAATGACATTGCACGCATGCTGAATCTCATCAGGCACCATATTTCATCATGCATTTCAAATTCTTCATATTATATATCAAATGCGTGTATGAATTACAGAATATAGGGGGAGATCTCCATGATTCAACTCTTCAAATGTGCATTGCCTCAAAAGCAAATTCCTCACTATGCACATCTTCAGGGGGAGTTCTTCTATATCTTGTAATCAAATTCCTCAATATCCGTGTATACACTTCATATGTTTATCCCCGTTGAAAACTTAACCTATGTTGTCATCAATCACCAAAAAGGGGGAGATTGTAAGTGCATCTAGTGCCCCTTAGTGATTTTGGTGTATTGAAGACTTATAGGTTAAGGGACTAATGCGTTTGTGAGTGTACACAGGTCTATAAGTCTATGAGGAGTTTGATATTTACAGAGAAAGTCGACCCCTAAAAATGAAGTTCTTCAACTGAAGACTTTAATATTCTGAAGACTTTTTGAAGACTTTGAAAGTGAAGAAATTGGTGTGACCTTGAAGACTTGGTATTCACTTGTGGAACATGAAGCGTGAAGACCTTTGTTTTCGTAGTTTCATTTTCTCTTTCTTGAGTCATAGGAAACACCGTACTGTTAAAGGGGGTCGAGGAAATACTAAGGAAAAATTTCCATGTGATGCTCAACTCAAAATCCTACACCTACCAATCCCTTCGAGTGAAGCCTTTGGAAATCTCATACAGTTCAGTCACTTTCTTCAGTGATAGAGACGAAGTTCTTCTGGTCGCTGATGAATTTGTTCTGACTAAGGAGTTAGGAATTCGTCAGTGCGAATTACCTACATAGTGAGGAACATGATAGCCCTGAGGAATTTGAGAGTCAAATTTCCGACCGTTGTTGTGCTGCGCGCCAGCTGTCCCAAAATATCTTATCCACCTAACGGTCATATCATTGAAGGGCATTTATGTCTTATCATGTCGGGCTGCTCCCCAGGCTATAAATAGCCGCCCCCTACAACCACTAGCTGGTTGGCTGCTCCGAGAGAACTTGACACTTGTCATTTGAGAGCAACCCATCCTCCGAGGACTTTGAGCGAAAATCATTGAGTGAGGAAAATCCAAAACCAAACCCCTACAAACCCAAAGTGATTAAGCATCATTGAAGAAATTGATCCTGCGTGGATCCGACGCTTGTTACCTTTGAAGACTGTGCTTCTTCCAGACGGTTAGGCGTCAAGGTCTAGAGCATCCAAGAGGAATTGTGGATCGCCGAGTGACCAAGTCTGTGAAGGTTTGGAAGTCGCATGAAGACTTACCACGAGTGATTGGACGAGGTCTGTGTGACCTTAGTTCAAGGAGAATACGATGAGGACTGGGTGTCCTGAGCTGCATGCTCAGCGACTCGATGTCCGGGACTGTGTGTCCTCGAGTTTAAATACTCAGCCGCTCCAACCAGACGTACAACTGAGACAGCAGTTGGAACTGGTCTGCCAAATCATTGTCTTCACCAACCTAACTGGTTCCATTTCCTCAACCCTTTCATTTCCTCATTACTGTGTTGAGTGTTTGTTCATATCTGTGTTTGAAGACTTTGACTGAAGACTTTCTCAATTTCCTCAGTTCAATTTCTTCAGTCTGTTTGTCTTCATCTTGTGCTATCTTGTGATTATGCTTTCTGTACTCTGTGCTTGTCTTCATTTCATCATGATGACCATGCTTGTATTCTGTTATGCTTACTTTTGAGTACTTATTCCGCTGCTAATAGTTCTTCGCTAAGGAATTTCCTCACCGGCAAATTCCTCAGTGAAGAATTTATAAAAATCGCCTATTCAACCCCCCTCTAGTCGACATAATGCACTTTCAGCAAGACTACCACCAATGTGTTTGCCAGAGTGCCCAGAGCCCAGAGGTCAGTTACAGTGCCAGTGACAGACACTAGAGCAACAACTTCAGCACCAGCCACTGCCCCTACAGTTCCAGTGCAACCAGCTCCAGCACCAACTCCTCTAGCTCCATCCACTTTAACTGAAGCCTTCATCCTTGGAGTTATCAGGACACCACCACCAGAAGATCAAGCTTGAGAGTCGATCTAGCACTATGCATTTTCTATGAACTTTTTGGTAACTTGTTGCCAAAGGGGGAGAAAAATGTATAGATCATAGGCTTCGAGAGAGAGAGAGTGTTGCTTTTGTTCTCTCTTGCTTTATTTGCTAGTTTTTTAGTCTTTGTTCGCTTTTTGTTGAGATACTATGCTTGTGAGACATTGATGATCATGTGTTTGATCATAAGCTACACTTATGCATGCTTGATGTTATCCTATCTATCTTATGTGATCACTCACTATGCTTGGTGATGAGTGCATGTATTCATTGTTTATTATTTTGAGCGCTCCACCAAGATGTATGTGACATGGAAGAGTAACCCATGAGCCTAATTCATTGTGCATTTGCAGTCCAAAGCAAATCTAGAACTATGCACAAATTTAGAGGGAGCTCTTGCTTATCACATACTTCTCAAAGCGACGATGTTATTTAAATTATATTATCATTTGTCGAAGCTTTGATCTATATGTTGTCATCAATTACCAAAAAGGGGGAGATTGAAAGTGCAACTATCCCTAGGTGGTTTTGGTAATTCATAACAACATATAGCTCATTGAGCTAATGCTATTCCAAGACTATTATTTCAGGAAAGCTCAATGAATGGCATGGCATGGATGATGAAAGTGGATCCCTCAAAATACTAAGGACAAAGGATTGGCTCAAGCTCAAAAGCTCAAGACTCTTCATTTTACATTTTAGTGATCCAAGATCACATTGAGTGTATAGGAAAAGCCAATACTATCAAGAAAGGATGAGGTGTTTCTTAATGAGCCTCTTGCTTCATGTGCTTAGTGATATGCTCCAAAACCCTCAACTACTTTCCCACATCCACAAATGACCTAAACCTAAAGCCAAAATCGGTCACACCGATTCTTTCTATCCGGCGCCACCGATTCCAAAAGTCATAGCCACTGCCACAAACCCTAAGCAAATCGGTCTTACCGATAGGGATCTCGGTCTCACCGAGATGGGGTTGCAATCTCTCTGTTTCCCTTCGTAACGTTTTGGTCTAACCGAAGTGAGCGATCGGTCCCACCGAGATTGCAATGTAAGCTCTCTGTTTCCTTTTTGTAACATTTCGGTCTCACCGAAAAGAGCAAATCGGTCCCACCGAGTTTACCTGATCAACTCTCTGGAAAGCTTATTACCAAATCGGTCTCACCGAGTTTGTGTAATCGGTCTCACTGAGATTACGTTATGCCCTAACCCTAACCGAATCGGTCTCACCGAGATGCATGTCAGTCCCACCGAAAATCACTAACGGTCACCAGGTTTACTAAATCGGTCCGACCGAGTTTAACGATTCGCTCCCACCGAGTTTGGTAAATTGTGTGTAACGGTTAGATTTTGTGTGGAGGCTATATATACCCCTCCACCTCCTCTTCATTCGTGAAGAGAGCCATCAGACTAAACCTACACTTCCAACTTACCATTTCTGAGAGAGAACCACCTACTCATGTGTTGAGGCCAAGATATTCCATTCCTACCATATGAATCTTGATCTCTAGCCTTCCCAAGTTGCTTTCCACTCAAATCATCTTTCCACCAGATCCAAATCCTATGAGAGAGAGTTGAGTGTTGGGGAGACTATCATTTGAAGCACAAGAGCAAGGAGTTCATCATCAACGCACCATTTGTTACTTCTTGGAGAGTGGTGTCTCCTGGATTGGCTAGGTGTCACTTGGGAGCCTCCGACAAGATTGTGGAGTTGCACCAAGGAGTTTGTAAGGGCAAGGAGATCGCCTACTTTGTGAAGATCTACCGCTAGTGAGGCAAGTCCTTCGTGGGCGACGGCCATGGTGGGATAGACAAGGTTGCTACTTCGTGGACCCTTCGTGGGTGGAGCCCTCCGTGGACTCGCGCAGCCGTTACCCTTCGTGGGTTGAAGTCTCCATCAACGTGGATGTACGATAGCACCACCTATCGGAACCACGCCAAAAACATCCGTGTCTCAAATTGCGTTTGAATCCTCCAAACCCTTCCCTTTACTTTCTTGCAAGTTGCATGCTTTAATTTCCACTGCCTATACACTCTTTGCATGCTTGCTTGAATTGTGTGATGATTGCTTGACTTGTCCTAAGATACTAAAATCTGCCAAACTCTAAAATTGGGAAAAGGTTAACTTTTTAATTGGTCAAGTAGTCTAATCACCCCCCCCCCTCTAGACTTACTTCAAGTCCTACACGAAGCCCTGATTGTAGCTAGGCGGCTCTCCAACTTCCCAATCCTCCTTCGGATGCAACCAAAAGCCTCCTTGCTCCAGGCACACAAAGAGACGGCGACATGTTTCAGATTAGACCACGTCGATTGCAGTGAGGGACCGCCATCCTGCCCATCAGATCATGCCCGCTCAAAGGTTTACCTGTAGTCGTCGGCTTGCAGCCACATTGCTTCAAACCTGAACCCTTGCTGAACTCATGGAGGCCGGTCCTGTTGAGAGCTACAGTCCAGCAGAACAAGCACAGGGTAATGATCCGAGGAAGTGGCAATGAGATTCTCAACCCCCCACACATCGAACAAGCTAGTGAAAGCACCATTTGACACAGCACGATCAAGATGACACTAGGCATGACAGTCCAGATCTTGTTTATTGCACTACGTAAACTTCGGTCATGAGTAGCCCAAATCAGTTAAGCTACAATCCATCAAGCACTCTCTGAAAGCAGAGATCTGAGACCCAGATCGATCCCGAGAGCCGCAGTGTTCATCCTGAGCTAAGACCTAATTGAAATCCCCACAGCATATCCACGACGCATCCCACATAGGTTGGAGACGCCGAAGAAGCTCCCAAATTGGGATCTGTCTTCTCTTCTGGGTTCCCCATATATGAAGGAGGCACGCCAGACCACACCATCATTGAGCTTCACATGAGTGTCAATGCAATGCTTGTTAGCAACCTTAACTGGCACCTTCGCCGAGGACGTTGAGAACAAAGCAAAGCCGCCACTGAGTCCCTCACTGCTAACAGCAAAACAACCAGAAAATCCCAGAGGCCACATAAAGTTCCTCACAAGAGTATCCCTCATCTTCGTTTCAGACAGAAAGAGGGAGGGTTGGTAAAGCTTCACAAGCCAGCGAAGCTCGCCAACTGTCGAGTCCGACCCCAAACCTCGACATTTCCAGCATAAGATACTCATTGCGTCTGGCGGGGCTGCACCGCAGCCTCCGCCGGATCCGTCGATCGATTGTTTGAGAGATGTTGCTTCTTGTTGGACTCAACCTAGTGTTCTGTACTTCACCTAGACATCTCATTGGCCTTCTCGAAACCGGAACTAGAGCCAAAGCATTACTATCCCCCTAACCTTGGAGAGACGACGAAGACGGAACCTTGCCTAATTTCCTCTTCTGACCGGCAGGCCCCGTCTTCTTCTGCGGAGCAGGGAACAACTCACGGCCAGGGTCGCCAATGCATCCCCTTCCACGACCACGGGTAGACCTCTCGCGGCCACGAGCAGTCCCCCCTTGTTTGATAGGAGAGGAGACCTCTCCGTCAACTACATCCGCTCCAACATGATCGCTAGATTTTCCACGGCCTAGAGCAGCTGACCGAGCCTTGCCAAAAGAACCAGCACCAGCAGCCGAGGACGAAGTTGTGCTGGACCTTGAACCGCCAAATTTCCTCGGATGGTCATCATTAACACACAGCTTCTTTGCAACATATGGCAGGTTACCGTTCTCATCCCTAGAACCTGGGGTAGGGCACATCACCGAGGAGTGACCAAGAAGGCCACAAGAGAAACAATAAAATGGCAGCCTCTCGTACATCACAGAGAAGGTCTCGGTTCTTTTCAGCTTGATAAAACTCACTGTAACATAGCGGGCAATCGGCTCCTGCACCGCTAT
>NC_041393.1:207036504-207045652 GCF_002162155.2 Triticum dicoccoides
TCCACCTTGGAGATCCGCCCAATAGGTTTGGAAAACTCCATTCCCAGCTTGGCCTTCATAAGCCTCGGAGTAACTTGCATAATGCGAGCCCAAATCGCCAAGCGATCAAACTGACCTTGAAGAGGCTGAATATTCAGGTCAAAAACCTTTAGGAGCACCGCATGCTTGCCAACCATCCATGGCGAGCCCTCGATCACCCTCGCTTGATCTGCGTGGGTGCCAAATTCCGCAGCAAAAACATTGTCCCCCCAAGGATGAAACGGTAAGCATTTCGTATTATACGACGCACTTGTGCATTGCAGAGCAAAGACAATTTGAAGACGCTACACAACTAGCAACGGTGTACAGGCACTCAACGTTGTACAAGGCCGTAGCGGCTCGTAACTGCATTGCATAAAAGATTATTAAGGTACTAAAGCCAGATTCCCTACATGCATACTTATATATAGTTGTATATTGTTTGTATAAAAAAGTAAGTGTTTTGAGTGATAAATTTATAAAACATTATTATGTTATTTTCATATTCGCGTCAAATTTGGTTATTATGATATATACTAAAACTATACTAAAATAATTTGGTGTATACCATATTTACCAATTATCAATACCGTGCAAATCAAAAACCATATAAACCGAATGCACAAAGTTATTATTAACATGTGATCTAGGGGCGGACGGGCGGACGTCCGCGGCCCCCATGGCGTGTTCGTGGGAGGAGCATGTCATTTTATCCCGGTAGCCGTCGATCCAATTCATGCCGAGTTGTTGACTTGTAAAAAAGGATCCGATTAGCTCGCGAAGCTGGCGTTGAGAAGATTATCTTGGAGACAGATAACAAAGGAGTTGCCCAAGCGTTGATGCAATAGGACATTGATCGGTCCAGGTTTGGCCCTCTCAGCGAAGAGATAAGGAGCTACTTGCCAAAATGGCGGAGCGACATGTGTGTTGGGCTAGCAAGACAGCCAATCGTGCTGCACTGCTGACCAGGGAAGACTGCTTAAATAAGTTGTGTAAAACTTGGCTTCATTTTTCACCGGGAATGTATTTGTGTCATTCTTGCGGCGGAGATCGTCATGAACTAAGCAATAAATAGCAGCATTTTCCTTGAAAAAAACATGTGATCTAGTTGTGAATATCTCAACGCGAGAAATGCAACGGTGAAAATGTTCGTGATTTGGGCGCATGGTTGAAGAAATAGAACGTTTTGAAAAAACGAATGAATAGAAAAAATACAAAACCCACAGTTGCGACAAGTATGACAAATACAGTGTATCACTTGTCATCATGAAAGGAGGTGGGAGTGACATTGATCCTAACCCGTGATTTAGTCAATTTTGTGATGAAGATACGTAGTAGTAGGATTTTGCATGTATGGGCCAAGATTCACCTTTTTTTAGGGAAGGCCAAGATTCACTTTTGCTTTACGAAATTACTGGGCGGACGACGAGCGCCAGCCAAACTATGCATGATGCGGATTGAACGGCCCTCTCGTATTTTACCTGACGCATGGATAGCTTGATTTGAACCGTCGTTCGCAAATCGTCCAACATATATCGTGTGTGTAGCAGCACTCTTTGCTTTACCGAGGGCCGTTTGGACAATACCTCGAGAGCGATATCCAGAGAAGACATGGCTGGGCTCAAAAGATCGTACCTGCAGTGTAACAGAAAATCTTACCAGAAGAACTGTAAGCGTGCGCCTATGATTTCACTCTTTTTTTTTCTTTCAGAACTTTTTATTATAAAAAATTGTCAGAATTGTTTAGTCTTCTGATGTGGTGGTTCAGTTGGTCGTGTTTTCAGTCAATCGGCGCGCACTGTTGATGCCAGCCGCCCAGCCATCCATCCTACGAAAGGTGTGCCAAGGTGTAAGATGGATCGATCTGTCGGCGCCCACGGCCGCGGACACTCATCGCGCTCACGGCCTCGTCCATCAAGCAGAGCAGTTCACGTCCCCGCTCGCGATCAGCCGGCCGCAGCTGTCGCGCAACGACTGTTTCCCTCGATGCTTTCCGGCTCTCCCGGGTGGATAGACGTATGATGATGTTCACGTCTTGGTCGTCCGTCCGCCCTGCCGCTGCGGGCGAGGGCCGGTCACCCGTGTCCCTGATCGCCACGCCCAGTGACCCACCCAGGCCATCTTATCTTGTCCGGAGGCGGAGGGGGGTCGATCGGCTACGTCCGTCTGCCCAGGCTAGCCGCCACTGTAGCTAGCAGCGGCGAGGATCGTACGTGTCTTCCTTCTCCCTGGGCCACCTGATGGATCGTGCAATCATTTAGGCCCATCGTATCACATGCAGTCAGCCGAAGAATCGATCACATGTAACGGGGGTCATGGTGGTGGTAGGGGTCATGTCATGGCGTAGAAAAGGCGCTAACGGGTGGAGTAGCTGACGCTACAGTTGACGTGCGAGCAGCCTAGTGCGAGTCACTAAGATTTGCGCTTTTACGCTACACTATAAAAAAATGTAGTTGACCCTACAATCTATTTTTTTAGGCTACGTATTTATTGAGTGATATTCCAGGTAAAACATTGTATAGAACCAGCTGCAGGAGATCCCGTTTCAAATTGCAGATGTTTTCTATTCGATCGTTTTATGTAGCAAACTGGCTCAAAAACCTTATGTCGTGCTCATCCTCTCAGCCGGCGGGCCGCGGACGTGAACGTACGCTCCACCCGCCGTGACGGGGTGCTTCCGTCGCGTGTGGCCGAACGTTCGCTTCCTTCCGTTGCACATCACCGGCTCCCGGAACGGGACAGAGAAGCCGGCCACTTGTGCTCCGAAAAGCTACACGCCACAAGTCCCTAACCTCTACCCGTGACGCACTGCTCGCGATCGACCGCCAGTGTGCCGCTCATGGCCACACGCAACAGCGTGGTCCATCTTGTTAGGCGCGCGCGATCGGCACCGTCCGCCGCCGCCTGCCGATCGACACGGGCACAGCGAACGGTGAGCGTGGGCGAGAGAAGCAAGCAACTGGCTGGAAAGAGGGGCGCTCACATGCTCCTGCTGTGCCAGTAGCAGCTAGATCGCCACTAGATGCCGTACGTAGGTAAAGCGGCCGATCAAGGCTGGCGGAGCGAATCGATGAGGACGCGGGAGGGCGGGTACGGCGCCCCTGCGTGCCGTCGCTGTAGGCGAGAGATGGGTTGGCACCGATCGATCGTGGCTGCATGTGTGTGTGGCTGGGAAGCAAGCGTCCAATCCGATAGCCATGTGGGATGGGCAAAGGGGGAGGGGCGAAAGCCATCGGCCGCTCGACACGGGCCGTGGAACGCCCATATGCGCCCCCAGGAGGGAAAGGCATCGTTTCCTACCGGGCGAGCTGTGCAGATCACGCGTCTGGGTCCGGCTTCTGCCCGGGGCGTGCCAACTTCGGCAGAATCTGGCCGGCGTGTCCGCTCGCGATCCACACACGGCGCGATCCGGAAAAGCTCCGGCATCTCATTCGCATCACGAGGCCCCCGCGCCCGCAAGGATAACACAGCACAACTAGACTTTTTACATCAAACACGGAAGCGAATCAGCATAACGGGCATTTTATTGTACTCCCTCCGTCCCAAAATAAATGTCTCAACTTTGTACTAACTCTAGTACAAATTTGTACTAAGCTCAAGACACTTATTTTGGGACGGAGGGAGTACTTATTTATCAAGGACAAGGAAATGCATGCAGAAAAAGAAAGATAGATACCCAGGCTTTCTATCAAAACAGGATGAGAACTCCAGAGTTGTGATGGTAATCGAATAAACCAATAGATCCGGATACACATGTAAATCTGCCTCATTCCTATTTAGCTACTGACACTATCGACCATTTATACTTCCCCCTGCTACCGTCTAAAACACAAGACAAAACAGTAGGACTGTATTTGATACACAAAAAAGATTTAGTAAGAACAAAGACCAAGATAAATAAATACCATCTTATGATACATGAAACAGCAGATTCACACTTACACCAGCAAAAAGAAATCATGGGTTACTTACTGATTAACCACAGAACTATTGTTGCCTCTGTCTTATTGCTCTTGGCATTGACAAGCTCTTGGTACCTTCCTCCCTCATCACAAAACTACTATGTGCCAACCCTGCCCAAGTTTATCTTTTGGCAGGGTTCTCCAATCCCCTTTTTCTTGATTCTCAATCTCCCCTTAGAAGCTGGCTGCTGATTATCGCCACATATCAACACTTCTTTCCGGCAAGGTTTTATCCATGCAAATATTACATTTCACCATCCATAACCATGGACAGAGTTCCATGGAAAGTGGAGCAGTTAAAAGCGATCTGGTTCCACACCTTCTGGTTCTTGTAAGGTAGTTCCTTAATAACATCACACGGCTAAGTAATAAGGTATCCTCCAATGTCTATGTAGGACCGAAATCCAACCTCTCCCACTTGAAGGACCTACCAGAATTAAACCGCAGCAAAGCTCGCATGAATACACAGACACAGACACACACTGCTGCTATGGCAAGCATTGAATGGATATAGGGGCGAGCCAGCAATCCTCGAGAACGCATAGGGCGTCTTAGCAAGCCAGACTCCAAAATGGCGCACTGGTTGCAGGATCTTACTTCCAATGCTTGGATCCCAGATGCATTATTCACACCAACATTCCCTGGTTGATCCATATGAATTTCACCTTTGTTGAGCACAATGGTAACCTGGCTATTCTTCCTGTCCACAAGCTTTCGTGTGACAAGTTCATTGTATGAGCCGTTGTTCCTGAACTTAGCATACAGCTCAGGAGATAGCCCTTCATCGTCTAGCACGGAGTGCCAGCAGCTCAAACCAATCTGCAGTAATAACAAAAAACAGAAGAGTTATCAATGCGAAATACTAAGAAATAACTATGATAAAGAGAGGTTAAATTATACAGGGCTTACCTGTTGAGGATCATCTGTCAACGCATCAACTATATCCTCTGCATCATCAATGGATGCAGCTAGATGTAATGGAGTCAAACCACCAGGGCCGGGATAATTTGGAAGGAAAGGGTACAGTTTGGAATTGTCAGGGCAAATTACAACAAAATGCACAAGCAAATGCACCATGTGGCTACTCTTCCTTTTCACTGCCCTGTTCAGAAGATGAATCTCGGAGAGCATCTCCAGAGTCTCATGTGATAGCTCCTCACTAACCATACTTCTCTTGGAAAGAATTTCGAGTAGTGTTTTAGTGAGGGAGCACCAGTCCCGCTCATTTGAAAACAACAGAAGGTGTCTGAACCGTGCAGTAGAGAACTGAATCAACTCTGAATCAGAAACATCTGATTTGGTGGAAGGTGTGCATGCAGCAGCCTTCTGAAAGAGCCAGCCAAGTTCATTAAGAAAATGCAGAACTTGATCCCTTGGCTTTAGCCGCCTAGCATCATGGACCTGATCATCTGGAGAGACATCCGGAAACCGCGAGTCTTCAAGTTCATCTTCAAGGTTTCTTAACTCCTGACAGATGCTTTTATTCGCAAAAATAACAGGGAAGCTGTTTCCTCTGAACCTGTTCTCAACCTGCACGTATGAACATTCAAAGTTGTAATCACCTTCCTAGTGCTAACTAGAGTAAATCTTTACATATCTAGAGCAACCGAGGTACAAAGTACAAACCTCAATAAAGCAACGCCCAAGAGTAAGACTTGGTTCTCCCGGTAAGTCAAAGGTCTCAACTCCTGAATCATCATATATAGTACCTGGATACGCTGAACATAGTACCTCTTTTGATATATACTTCCCGGCGCTGGTGCAGTGGATCCTGCATAGATTCAGAGTCAATGGTCAAGCAGGAAATAATTACAATACCCACAAACAAAACTATTTTACAACAGGGAACTTACTGGGTGCCCGGGATTGTTAGATTACGGCCCTTAAGAACGAGGGAGGTCTTTCTCCCACCAACAACAGCAATTGGTGTCACAAGGGTCAACTCAGGGGTATTCCATGTTCTCCATGATTTTGAGAGGCGGGTCATTCCTGGAATACAAATTTGATATCAACCAAAATGAATTCATAGTCAAAGCCCATCGAAGAGTGAACAGGAATAGAGAAGAAAATTAACACACAAATAGTAGTTATGTATACCATCTTTGTACGACACCAACTGGTTGTCGCTTCGAACTAAAAACCTCCCTTTTCTCCAGAAATCCAAATCAGAAGCCTGAACTAACGAGTTTACTCGCTGGAGGAAATTTTCTTCAAGCTACATTGAAAATCATACGATGTTAGATAAATTTGCAACAATTCTATTGCATGCATTCGTTTTTGCTAGTGTAGCAGCAGACTTACTTCATCCCATGCAATAGTTGGCATTGACAGATACATGGATAGTACAAGGCAACCAGGGCGAATGTAACCCTCCATTTCAGTGGGGCTGTGTTTCAGCCAATTTACAACCTAAGCAAGGAAGGAGAAACATTTCAATTATATGGTGAGTGAAATGCACTGGAAGAGTGCCTTCCAGTTACCATGTTGGCACAGTTTCGTGGCCATACCTCATCACGAAGGTTCCCAGGGATTGAGCCAGGTTCCTTGCCAAAGAGCTTGAATATAATCTTTCCAGTACGGTCCTACAAAATGGAAAATTGTGCACAAATTAGGTTGAAAGCGCATCTAAAATAATAAATGACACCTTGGCTTGTGACACAATCAACTGAAACAGCAAGCTTCGATATAAATTACCTGTCCATCTGAATTTGATGTTGATGTAGAATGGTCTGAACCAGATGTTGAAGCATAACATGACTGGTATGTGGGGTTTGGTGGTGACCCATTTTCCGTTGGCCGTTCTGAATCCTTGAAAAGCTCAAGCGGTGGCGCACACCATGCCCGAGTGGTACTGTTCTCAACTGTTGCACCATCTTCTCCATAGTCAGCAATACGAGGATGCCTAATGCCTTCATTTACTGAACGGGTGGGGAAAAATGTGTGTGTTACAGGTGGAGAGGATGAAGGAGACCTCTCGTCCATAGGATTACTGCTCTCGGAAGACAAGTACTTATTTGCAGTGTCCATTTTCACAGGAATGTCCTCATTGTTACCAAACAATTGCAGCGACAAGTACGGATGGGTATCTCGGTCTGGCTGCTTATATACTTCAGGTGGACTTCCATGGGTGCTGCTACTCCTTATCATACCAGCTGCGGGAAAAGGTCGAATAGATTTCTCATGGGAATTTACAACACATGCTGGCTCTGTTGAATGACTCTTGCTCTTGTTATTACCACTGCTATCACTGCTCCCCTGGGACTGGGATGTATTGGTCTCGGGGGTTGATGTCCCAAGAGCACCAGATAGAACTGTCAGCAGATCCATGGTTGATGGCGCAGTCTGCTTGTCGATCACCTTTGTTGCATTTTGGACAGAAGAATCTTGTTGTTGCCCCTGCGAGGCATTCAAATCAATGGCTTCTGACGGAGGAGACTTTGCCAGGGAGTTTGCATTATTGATTGAGTTTATTTTGCTTATGATTTGGACCAGATTATCTTTATCCGGTATCGGAGGGATGCTGGGCAGTTTACCAACATTACCACCTTTCAATGCAGAGACAGGAAAAATAGTAATCAGGTTTAAATCAACAAGTGGAAGAGTATCAAGTTCAGTAGGGGATCAAGTACCTTGCAAGCGTGCAATAACAGTGATCAGATTGACAATATCTTGTGTCCTATTTGCTGCATTTTCTTGGTTTTCAGGAAGCAGCAATTGTGAAGCAACATCTGTTGGCTGGGTTTTCCTCCGCCGTCGGTTGTGTCCAGCAAGCCTTCGCCTGCAACTCCTCTTACCCTCATCGAACTCCGAGAGCGGATGAAATCTAAATGATTGACCAGAAGAACCAACTTTTAGTAACTAAAATGCTTTCAGCCTACATGGAGGTCATAAACATTGGAAAGAGAAACCATTTCCCTGGCCCAATACACACACTAGAGCAACTGGTGGCATCATAGACATAAATCCCTAAAAGTGGCATCATAGCAAAGAATCATGCCACAAAAAATTTGGGGGGAAGTTTGCAGGCACGATCATTACCTACTACACTGCTGGCAGAAGCGCTGCATCTGGTTGCCAACTACCGCCTTGGTTGTCTTGCTGTGGATCTCACACACCTTGTGCCTCCGGTGGTAATCCTTGGCGCTGGTCAGATCCGCGCGGCAATCATCCACCTGGCACATGGGATAGCTGCCGCCTCCGCTAGCGCTCCCTCCGCCACCGCCACCGCCACCGCCACCTCCTCCAGAAGCAGTTCCGGGCGATCCAGACCGAACCCTCTTGCTAGGCCTAACAGCCTGCTCCTGTGACGCCCGTGCAGGCGGAGAAGGCGAAGAAGACAAGGTAGTTGTCGGGCTCACATCCATCGCCATCGATGCCTCCTCCCGCAAGGTCAGCTGAAGGCTCAGGTCACCGGCACCCCCGCCCCCCTGCCGCTGCACCTCGGCAGCCGTCGCCGGCGGCGGCTGCGCCTGTTGCTGGTGGTGGTGATGGTGGTGGTGGTTCAGCCCGCCGCCGAGGCGGAGCGCGTCGGAGGACGGCCTGGCGGTGAAGGCGCGGCTGTCCCAGTCCCACATGCTGGGGTTCCAGTTCCCTCCGGCCGCGGCGCCGGCCCCCATCGCGGCGTTCTCCGGCGGCTCCACGGCGGGCCACGGGCTCCCGCGCTTCCTGGCCGCCGCCGCCGCATGGGGAGGCAGCGGCTGGATCTGGTGCAGGTACAGCGGGGAGGCCACCTGCGGCCCCACCTCCCTCTGCATCACCCGCGGTCCTGCGGTTCCCACGCCCGCTTCTCCCCTCGGATCTGCACGAGTCCAGCGCCACAACACGGATCAAAACCGACGATCGCCGACGAGCGGGGGCTGGAGATTCGATTGGAGCAGTTGGCTAGTTAGTTACCTTTGCGCGCACGGAAGCTCGGCGAAGTCCCGCAAGAAAACCGAGCCGCCCGCCTCACCTCATCTCGCCCCCGTAGAGAAAACAGGAGCGGGAGAAGGCAAGCACCCCGGAGAAATGGTGGAAACGGCGGCCGGAACGCGAGAGCGCGGCGCTGGCGAGAGGGGTGAGGGATGGGGGGAAGGGAGACGAAGACCGAGTGGGGGAACGAATCGAGCCGAGACGAAGAGACGGGTGGGAGGGGAGGGCGAGCGCAGCAGCGCACGGGGTTCGGGTTG
>NC_041393.1:207046087-207078270 GCF_002162155.2 Triticum dicoccoides
CGGGGCAGGGGCGAGAGGGAAAGAACGCGCGCGGGGCTGGGGCGGGGTGGGTGGTGGCGCCCCGCCGTCCCACGCCACGCCGCGGGCCGTACGGGCGGGCGAGCGGGTGGGCCTGGCTGGCTGGCTGGGGGCATCGCGCGAATTGGCGATAGGCACGGGTGCAGTGGCGGTACTGGTACTGGTGCGGGTACGACTGATGCTGCTGGTGCTGGCTGGTGCTGGCTGGCCCTCCTGTCGGGCCTGTCAACCGCACCACCACTCGTACTCGTACCGCAGCGTCTCTGCCCGTGCAAGCTCACCCCGCCCCGCGGTGCGGGTGCGTCCCCCCTGCCCGCTCCTCTCGGTCTCGGGTCGCTTTGCCTGCTGGTGCCGGTACGTCGCATTGGCCGGCCTCGTATCCTCTGCGCGATCGGGTCCTCGCCCAACGCTAGTACTACATGGTGCTTCATTATTGTACTTGGCCTGGCCCTGGCACGTGTAGTACGAGTATTCAAATATATCGGTGAGAAAAATGGTGTTTGAGCTGGCTACAGATGGATTTTTGAATTCAAGCACGTGTAGTAGTAGCAAGAAGAAAAAAGAAAACCACCACGGATGAAAAAGTCAAAAACTCTAGCATGCATGAGAATTATCGTTCGGCTTGACGGCTAGAATCGGTAGGGCGTCACCGAAGCACGAGTCTCGAAAGATAGAAATGATTGCTAAATCTTACAATAAAAAAGTATGTGTATATGCATTGATGGTTGCTTTAAAGCTTCGAGGGAACTTGCAAGAACTCCAAAACATAAAATACATGCAAAAAATAATGCTTTCAAGGTTTAACCTTGTTATAGATTTCCTCCATAAATCTCTTGTTATTGTTGTGGTATTATTATTAGACTAGCCACAATGGAGAGTAACCTACACTAGTAACATACACATATCTCTAGACTATATTACTACCTCAATAGTGGGTAGTAACATAAGTATGGTAACACGCAAAGCTTCATTTATTAGGCTATAGACTCATATTGCATTGGGATATGTGATGTTACAGTAATTAGCCAAGTTACTAGTATTACATCTCTCATCATTAACTCATTGCCACATAAGCAAATTTACTGAGTTGGACTCGATGTTACTACCGAAGTTACTCCCACTGTGGCTAGTCTTATGTGAAGTATCTCATAGGAGTTTTATGGGAAAAACAAATTTAAAAACATGGAGAAGTGGATCATTCTTATCATTTCCTTCTCTCTCTCCTCCCGGTAGCTCCGTTGAGAGTCGCCTATGGCTCCCTGGCCGATCACATGCCTTGTCTGATGGCGCTGTCGGCTGGAGATGGTTAGGGAGAGGTGCTCGAGCTCCTCCTCGTATATAATAATGGTCGTTTAAGACTTGCCTTAAAATGGTGTTTGGCGCTATAGCAGAGGGGATTGTGTCGGCGGAGCTTATGGGTCGCGCATGGCGGTCGTCGTCCTCTTACATGTGGTGCTCCAGTGGCTGGAGCCGAAGACGAGAAGACTTCATTGTCCCCGTTGGCTGCCCAACTACGAAGATAATGAGTTTTCCCCCATCTGCTCCCTCTAGGGCGCCGTGGTGGATGGAGCGAAGATGCAGATGAGGCAAACTCCTCCGTTGAGATGCCAGCACAATTCCTTGCCGGCATCAGCAAGAGCGTACACTGAGGCGCTTTGGTGCCCATCGGTGCCCCCCTCCCCTTGTGGATGTGGTGTTGGTGGTCATGTCGGTCATAGTTGTTGTTCCCCTACTTCTTCTGGTCGAAAGGCGGCCCACTGGAGCCTCGTCATCAGCTTTGTTATTCCTCCCAATGAGAAGCTAAAACGGAGGCATGTATCTAGCATAGCATTAGCCGATGGTTGCTTCTTCCTTCGCCGCCGGCAAAACTGGTGGATATGGGGCAGCGAGGTCACCACCCTAAGTGGTTTATTGTCGACGGCGGTGCCTTTGGCTCTCCACTAATCCTATTAATAATGACTAAATTGCGGTTTTACTTTCTGACCTCGGATCCTATTTGTAAAAGGAAAGGACTAGCTTGCATTTTCTCTTTTTTGTTGGTTACCGATATAATTTGTATCGTCATGCTTATCCAATGGAAGTCTGGGTCCTTCGCGGCCCTTCGCTCTTGTCATCTTATTGTACCATCGTAACAAATGACAACCCTTTGTACCTTTGGGATCACCCAAAAAGGCCAGATAAAGTTGAACACCAAGAGCTCCTTTCGATTGGTACATGGGCACTAGTGATGAAACTTACAAAACTAAAGTGAAAAGAGTGCTTCTCGTGGAAATGAAGACTCTAAAACACCTGTGGGAAAGGAGCTTTCATTCGATATACGTTATCGTGGAAGTTTCCATATTTTTTTGCGTATTTGTATAGTGCACTCCAATTAAACCCATATACACTTTTAGTCCAACTCAATCTACTAAAGAAAAAAATCCCATGTTCCGTAATCTGACTTGTCATCTCGGTAAATTTGGAAACTTGTACAAAATAGTAGTCATATTAGCGATTCAATTTATTGGTTTCATTATGTTTTACTTTTTGGGTTATGTGGTTTTGGAACCCTATGAACTTTTATTTGCCAACGCCGTATTTGCTCTATATTTATTTTCAACAGTATAGACTTCCTTATTAATTTCCAGGTTCCCATATTCATTCTCATTTCTGCCAAAAGTACAAAAACAAATGTAGCAGCAACCGGTCCCCTTGGTTTCTATTCAGGTTTCAACCTACCAGTAGAGCTGATTGTATACTTGATCTCTTTGAAGGCTTACGATATATTCCAATGAACTTTAGTGGTGACCCACACCAATACATGCATCACTATAGATAGAGAGACTACGACGTCACAGATAGGAATCAAGTTTCCACAAGCGAGCTTCTGTTGAGATGTATGGAATCGAATAGTATGTTGGTGGCGGTTTGTCTAGGCGAAAGATCATTTGCTTCAAACAATACAAAAATAAAACCTCTAAAATCCAGACTTCATAGGAAGTTTGTACAACAAGAAATATACCAAGCGAATGGTTTGCAGAATAACGATTGGGTTGCATGGAGAGACCATCCATTTGTCTGACAAAAGAAGGCCTCTTTGATCCGTAAGATTTTTAAAATGTGAGAAAAAGAGTGCACGACTGGAATAACATGTCCTCTTGAATCATGTAGAATTAGGAAACAAATGAGGATTTTCCTATGACGGTTACGCCCACACCCCCGTGGCTACACATGTTTAAAACATAGAAAGGAATTAGTCAGTAAAATTCACGCACATCGACTGAATTACCAAACACTTTTGTTTGTAGGAACTGCTTTATAGTGTTTATGAAAATATGATGGTGTCTAAATTAAATAAGTTTGTTTTGCTTAGGAACAAAAGATACTGCATGGGCAAGAAGGACGCACATTGAAGCATGATAAAATTAAAACCATTAAGCTACGCGTGAAGGGCGGTCAATCAGCTATGCCATGTTGCGCAAGCTGGTTGACCGCGGTGAAAAAACATTTAGGATATTATTTTTGGATGGAGGTGAGAATTTTTTTAAATGTTTTTTTTCTTTTTAGATGGAGGTGATGATCCCACGTATTTTTTAACGGAGGGCTACGCAAAGTGGCGCTTGTTGGTAGGCCGCCTTGGTGATTTTTTAACTTCTTTTTCTAGATGGAGGGGGCGGGGGGATTTTTTAAAAATATTTTTCTAGATGGAGATAAGGACTACATATATTTTTTAAAATAAAAACACACGCATAATTTCCTCTCAAGCGGCGCCACCGGGCGGCGTCCCAACCACTAGTATGAAGATAAAGACGAGTGTGCAAGCAATGACTTCATACTTCATAACTTTGAAACGACAAAATGATGCATGCAGACATGGCATGATATACAATACATCGTCTCATTTTTTTTGTCCATGACCTTGTACATGTCATATGCCACCTCATTTTTGGATCATGCTTGTGTTATTGGGAAAGAGGGGATAACAAACAGTTTTTATTATCCGCATAAGCGAAGGAAATCGACATATGGTTAGATTCGCCCCTCCCATGGCAGGCCAAATTTTGTTTCCTCCATTGGGTTTTGTTTTGTTAAATATGTACCATAGTTGCAATTTTTTCTCGAGTACGCATGAGAGTGCGTACTATATATTATAGAAGGAAAACGGGGTAGAAGAACCCCCCATAGCGATGTTGCATATTACAGTATGAACATGAAAACTCGCTCCCACTTCACCCTAAGTGAAATACAAAGGTCGACTACATCGTCCATCGCGCCAACTCTGCTAGTTTCTCAAGGAAGGTGCAAGCGCTTCCTCGAAGCAAGCCCGCATTCCTCCACGCCGTGCCCTCGGCCTGAATGTTGTTGATGACTGTGTGAATGGAAGGTGAAGCGCCATCAAATACAATGGCATTGTGATGCTTCCAAAGCATCCACAACACGAGGGTTGAGGATGTTCTTGTGTCCTTGCACACCCTCTCTGACCCACCTATCCTCGCACACGATTGGCTTATGTTGTCGCCTCCCGATGGTGCCCAGGTCGTTTTGTTTGCGGCCGCTGAGACGATGGACTAGACTTCAGTGGCAAACACGCAATCAGGCAATAAATGGTTGATGTTCTCCTCGTGCTGATCACAAAGAGGGCATTGCTCCGGGTGGTCTAGGCCACGCCGGGCAAGCCGGTCCGCCGTCCAGCACCTATTCTGGAGGACCAGCCACGCGTAGAAGCGACAACTGATACGTCTCCAACGTATCTATAATTTATGAAGTATTCATGCCATGTTTACAATAGTTTTATATGATTTTGGTATGATTTGATTAGAACTAACCCGGACTGACATTGTTTTCAGCAGAACTACCATGGTGTTGCTTTTGTGCATAAATAAAAGATCTTGGAATGCGCTGAAAATCAACGGAGAATTTTTCTGAAAAATATAAAAAATAATGGAACAAAGAGTTGCTGGAGGGGAGTTCCGTGGGCCCCACGAGGGTGAAGGGCGCGCCCCTGTGCCTCATGGACTTCCCATGGCCCCCCTGACTTGTTCTCGATGCCAACCTCTCCTATAAATGCCCAAACCTCTTGAAAATAACCTAGATCGGTAGTTCCGCCGCCGCAAGCCTCTGTAGCCACAAGAAATCAATCTAGGCCCTCTCCGGCACCCTGCCAGAGGGGGCCATCATCACCAGAGGCCATGGGGAAGGATCTCGGAAGGGCCATCATCGCCATGAAGGCCAAGGACCAGAGGGGGAACCTCTCCCCATCCAGGGGGAGGCCATGGAGGAGGAAGCACAAGGGGGAGAACTTCTCCTCCTCTCTCTCGGTGGCGCCGGAGTGCCATCGGGAGGGGAATCATCGCCGCGGTGATCGTCTTCATCAACATCACCATCATCATCGCCATCCTCATCTCTTTTACGCGGTCCACCCTCCCGCACCCCGCTGTAATCCCTACTTGAACATGGTGCTTTATGCCACATATTATGATCCAATGATATGTTGCCATCCTATGATGTTTTGAGTAGACATTCTTTGTCTTTGGGTTGATTGATGATCTAGATTGGTATGAGTTGTATGTTTTACTTTGGTGTTGTCCTATGGTGCCCTCTGTGTCGCGCAAGCGTGAGGGATTCCCGCTGTAAGGTGTTGCAATATGTCCATGGTTTACTTATTGTCTGCGTTGCATGAGTGACTGAAACACAAACACGGATAAGTGGGACATGGCGTATAGGAATAAAGGGGACTTCATGCTTTAATGCTATGGTTGGGTTTTACCTTAATGATCTTTAGTAGTTGCGGATGCTTGCTAAAGTTCCAATCATAAGTGCATATGATCCAAGAAGAGAACGTATGTTAGCTTATGCCTCTCCCTCATATGAAATTGCAATAGTGATTACCGATCTTGTTAACAATTGCCTAGGACAATTCCGCACAACGATCCATCATTATTGTTGGGGAACGTAGTAATTTCAAAAAAAATCCAACGCACACGCAAGATCATGGTGATGGCATAGCAACGAGAGGGGAGAGTGTTGTCCACGTACCCTCGTAGACCGTAAGCAGAAGCGTTATGACAACGTGGTTGATGTAGTCGTACGTCTTCACGATCCGACCGATCCAAGTACCGAAAGTACGGCACCTCCGAGTTCAGCACACGTTCAGCTCGATGACGATCCCCGGGCTCCGATCCAGCAAAGCGTCGGGATGAGTTCCGTCAGCACGACGACGTGGTGACGATGATGATGTTCTACCGGCGTAGGGCTTCGCTAAACTCCGCGACGATATGACCGAGGTGGAATATGGTGGAGGGGGGCACCGCACACGGCTAAGGAACGATCCGTAGATCAACTTGTGTGTCTATGGGGTGCCCCCTACCCCCGTATATAAAGGAGTGGAGGAGGGGGAGGGCCGGCCCTCACTATGGCGCGCCCTAGGGGAGTCCTACTCCCACCGGGAGTAGGATTCCCCTTTTCCTAGTAGAACTAGGAACCCTTCCATGTAGTAGGAGTATGAGAGAAGGAAAGGGAAGAGAGAAGGAGAAGGAAGGAAGGGGGAGCCCCCCCTCCCTAGTCCAATTCGGACTAGTCCAAGGGGAGGGGTGTGGCCACCCTTTTGGCCCTTTCTCTCCTTTCCCGTATGGCCCATTGAGGCCCAATACGAATTCCCGTAACTCTCCGGTACTCCGAAAAATACCCGAATCACTCGGAACCTTTCCGAACTCCGAATATAGTCGTCCAATATATCGATCTTTACGTCTCGACCATTTCGAGACTCCTCGTCATGTCCCCGATCTCATCCGGGACTCCGAACTCCTTCGGTACATCAAAACTCATAAACTCATAATATAACTATCATCGAAACCTTAAGCGTGCGGACCCTACGGGTTCGAGAACTATGTAGACATGACCTAGAACTATTCTCGGTCAATAACCAATAGCGGAACCTGGATGCCCATATTGGCTCCTACATATTCTAGGAAGATCTTTATCGGTCAAACCGCATAACAACATATGTTGTTCCCTTTGTCATCGGTATGTTACTTGCCCGAGATTCGATCGTCGGTATCTAATACCTAGTTCAATCTCGTTACCGGCAAGTCTCTTTACTCGTTACGTAATGCATCATTCCGTAACTAAGTCATTAGTCACATTGCTTGCAAGGCTTATAGTGACGTGCATTACCGAGAGGGCCCAGAGATACCTCTCTGACAATCGGAGTGACAAAACCTAATCTCGAAATACGCCAACCCAACATGTACCTTTGGAGACTCCTGTAGTACTCCTTTATAATCACCTAGTTACATTGTGATGTTTGGTAGCACCCAAAGTGTTCCTCCGGTAAATGGGAGTTGCATAATCTCATAGTTACAGGAACATGTATAAGTCATGAAGAAAGCAATAGCAATATACTAAACGATCAAGTGCTAGGCTAACGGAATGGGTCATGTCAATCACATCATTCTCCTAATGATGTGATCCCATTAATCAAATGACAACACATGTCTATGGTTAGGAAACATAACCATCTTTGATTAATAAGCTAGTCAAGTAGAGGCATACTAGTGACGTTGTGTTTGTCTATGTATTCACACATGTATTATGTTTCCGGTTAATACAATTCTAGCATGAATAATAAACATTTATCATGAAACAAGGAAAAAAATAATAACTTTATTATTGCCTCTAGGGCATATTTCCTTCAGTCTCCCACTTGCACTAGAGTCAATAATCTAGTTCACATCGCCATGTGATTTAACACCTATTCATATCTGTATATGATTAACACCCATAGTTCACATCGTCATGTGACCAACACCCAAAAGGTTTACTAGAGTCAATAATCTAGTTCACATCGCTATGTGATTAACACCCAAAGAGTACTGAGGTGTGATCATGTTTTGCTCATGAGAGAAGCTTAGTCAACGGGTCTGTCACATTCAGAGCCGTATGTCTTTTGCAAATATTCTATGTCTACAATGCTCTGCACGGAGCTACTCTAGCTAATTGCTCCCACTTTCAATATGTATCCAGATTGAGACTTTAGAGTCATCTGGATCGGTGTAAAAGCTTGCATCGTTGTAACTTTTTACGACGGGCTCTTTTATCACCTCCATAATTGAGAAACATCTCCTTAGTCCTCACTAAGGATATTCTTGACCGCTGTCCAGTGATCTACTCTTAGATCAAAATTGTATTCCTTTATTAAACTCAGAGCAAGGTATACAATAGGTCTGGTTCACAGCATAGCATACTTTATAGAACCTATGACTGAGGCATAGGGAATGACTTTTCATTCTCTTTCTATTTTCTGTCGTGGTCGGGATTTGAGTCTTACTCAATTTCATACCTTTGCAACACAGGCAAGAACTCTTTCTTTGACTGTTCCATTTTGAACTACTTCAAAATTTTATCAAGATATGTGCTTTGTGAAAGTCCTATTAAGCGTCTTGATCTATCTCTATAAATCTTCATGCCCAATATGTAAGCAGCTTCACCGAGGTCTTTCATTGAAAAAAATTTATTCAAGTATCCATTTATGCTATCCAGAAATTCTATATCATTTCCAATTAATAATATGTCATCTACATATAATTTCAGAAATGCTACAGAGTTGCCACTCACTTTCTTGTAAATACAGGCTTCTCCAAAAGTCTGTATAAAACCATATGCTTTGATCACACTATCAAAGCGTTTATTCCAACTCCGAGATGCTTGCACCAGTCCATAAATGGATCACTGGAGCTTGCACACTTTGTTAGCACCTTTTGGATCAACAAAACCTTCTGGCTGCATCATATACAACTCTTCTTCCAGAAATCCATTCAAGAATGCAGTTTTGACATCCATTTGCCAAATTTCATAAAATGTGGCAATTGCTAACATGATTCGGATAGTAACACTACTATATACAGCTCGACATCGATACGAGTGAGAAAATCTCATCGTATTCAATCTCTTGAACTTGTTGAAAACCTTTTGCAACAAGTCGAGCTTAGTGGATAGTAACGCTACTATCAGTGTCCGTCTTCCTCTTGAAGATCCATTTATTTAACATGGCTTGCTGATCATCGAGCAAGTCAATCAAAGTCCATACTTTGTTCTCGTACATGGATCATATCTCAGATTTTATGGCCTCAAGCCATTTCGCGGAATCTGGGCTCATCATCGCTTCCTCATAGTTCGTAGGTTCATCATGGTCTAGTAACATGACTTCCAGAACAGTATTACCGTACTACTCTGGTGCGGACTGTACTTTGGAAGACCTACGAGGTTTTGTAGTAACTTGATCTGAAGTTTCATGATCATCATCATTAGCTTCCTCGCTAATTGGTGTAGGAATCACTGGAACTGATTTCCGTGATGAACTACTTTCCAATTCGGGAGAAGGTACAAATTACCTTATCAAGCTCTACTTTCCTCCCACTCACTTCTTTCGAGAGAAATTCCTTCTCTAGAAAGGATCCGAATTTAGCAACGAAAATCTTGCCCTCAGATCTGTGATAGAAGGTGTACCCAACAGTTTCCTTTGGGTATTCTATGAAGACGCACTTCTCCGATTTGGGTTCGAGCTTATCAGGTTGAAAACCTTTTTCACATAAGCATCGCAACTCCAAACTTTAAGAAACGACAACTTGGGTTTCTTACTAAACCACAGTTCATATGGTGTCATCTCAACGGATTTAGATGGTGCCCTTTTAACGTGAATGCAGCTGTCTCTAATGCATAACCCCAAAACAATAGTGGTAAACTAGTAAGAGACATCATAGATCGCACCATATCCAATAAAGTGCGGTTATGACGTTCGGACACACCATAACGTTGTGGTGTTCCAGGTGGCATGAGCTGTGAAACTATTCCACATTGTTTTTAATTGAAAACCAAACTCGTAACTCAAATATTTGTCTCCGCGATCTGATCACAGAAACTTTATTTTCTTGTTACGATGATTTTTCCACTTCACTCTGAAATTCTTTGAACCTTTCAATTATTCCAGACTTATGTTTCATCAAGTAGATATACCCATATCTGCTCAAATCATTTTGTGAAGGTCAGAAAATAACGATACTTGCCACGAGCATCAACACTCATTGGATCGCATACATCGGTATGTATTATTTCCAATAAGTCAGTAGCTTGTTCCATTGTTCCGGAGAACGGAGTTTTAGTCATCTTGCCCAAAAGGCACGGTTCGCAAGCATCAAATGATTCATAACCAAGTGATTCCGAAAATCCATCTTTATGGAGTTTCTTCATGCGCTTTACATCGATATGACCCAAACGGCAGTGGCACAAATAAGTTGCACTATCATTATTAACTTTGCATCTTTTGGCATCAATATTATGAATATGTGTATCACTACGATCGAGATCCAACAAACTATTTTCATTGGGTGTATAACCATCGAAGGTCTTATTCACGTAAACAGAATAACAATTATTCTTTAACTTTAAATGAATAACCGTATTGCAATAAACATGATCAAATCATATTCATGCTCAACGCAAACGCCAAATAACATTTATTTAGGTTTAACATTAATCTCGAAAGTATAGGGAGTGTGCGATGATGATCATATCAATCTTGGAACTACTTCCAACACTCATCGTCACTTCCCCTTTAACTAGTCTCTGTTTATTCTGTAACTCCTGTTTCGAGTTACTAATCTTAGCAACCGAACAAGTATCAAATACTCAGGGGCTACTATAAACACTAGTGAGGTACACATCAATAACCTGTATATCAAATATACCCTTGTTCACTTTGCCATCCTTCTTATCCACCAAATATTCAGGGTATTTCCATTTCCAGTGACCATTTCCTTTGCAGTGTAAGCACTCAGTTTCAGGCTTTGGTTCAGCTTTGGGCTTCTTCGTGTGAGTGACAACTTGCTTGTCATTCTAGTTGAAGTTCCCATTCTTTCCCTTTGCCCTTTTCTTGAAACTAGTGGTCTTATCAATCATCAACACTTGATGCTCTTTCTTGATTTCTACCTTCGTCGATTTCAACATCACGAAGAGCTCGGGAATCGTTTTCATCAACCCTTGCATACTATAGTTCATCTCGAAGTTCTAGTAACTTAGTGATGGTGACTAGAGAATTCTGTCAATCACTATCTTATCTCGAAGATTAACTCCCACTTGATTCAAGCGATTGAAGTATCCAGACAATCTGAGCACATGCTCACTAGTTGAGTGATTCTCCTCCATCTTTTAGCTATAGAACTTGTTGGAGACTTCATATCTCTCAACTCGGGTATTTGCTTGAAATATTAACTTCAATTCCTGGAACATTTCATATGGTCCATGACGTTCAGAACATCTTTGAAGTCCCGATTCTAAGCCGTTAAGCATGGTGCACTAAACTATCAAGTAGTCATCGTATTGAGCTAGCCAAACGTTCATAACGTCTGCATCTGCTCCTGCAATAGGTCTGTCACCTAGTGGTGCATCGAGGACATAATTCTTCTGCGCAGCAATGAGGATAAACCTCAGATCACGGATCCAATCCGCATCATTGCTACTAACATCTTTCAACACAGTTTTCTCTAGGAACATATCAAAATAAACATATGAAAGCAACAACGCGAGCTATTGATCTATAACATAATTTAAAAAATACTATCAGGACTAAGTTATGATAAATTAAAGTTCAATTAATCAGATTACTTAAGAACTCCCACTTAGATAAACATCCCTCTAGTCCTCTAAGTGATTACGTGATCCATATCAACTACACCATGTCCGATCATCACGTGAGATGGAGTAGTTTCAATGGTGAACATCACTATGTTGATCATATCTACTATATGATTCACGTTCGACCTTTCGGTCTCCGTGTTCCGAGGCCATATCTGTATATGCTAGGCTCGTCAAGTTTAACCTGAGTATTCCGCGTGTGCAACTGTTTTGCACCCGTTGTATTTGAACGTAGAGCCTATCACACCCGATCATCACGTGGTGTCTCAGCACGAAGAACTTTCGCAACGGTGCATACTCAGGGAGAACACTTCTTAATAATTAGTGAGAGATCATCTTAAAATGCTACCGTCAATCAAAGCAAGATAAGATGCATAAAGGATAAACATCACATGCAATCAATATAAGTGATATGATATGGCTATCATCATCATGTGCTTGTGATCTCCATCTTTGAAGCACCGTCGTGATCACCATCGTCACCGGCGCGACACCTTGATCTCCATCGCAGCATCATTGTCGTTACTCCATCTATTGCTTCTACGACTATCGCTACCGCTTAGTGATAAAGTAAAGCAATTATAGGGCGTTTGCATTTCATACAATAAAGCGACAACCATATGGCTCCTCCCAGTTGCCGATAACTTCGGTTACAAAACATGATCATCTCATACAATAAAATATAGCATCACGTCTTGACCGTATCACATCACAACATGCCCTGCAAAAACAAGTTAGATGTCCTCTACTTTGTTGTTGCAAATTTTACGTGGCTGCTACGGGCTTAGCAAGAACCGTTCTTACCTACGTATCAAAACCACAACGATAGTTCGTCAAGTTAGTGCTGTTTTAACCTTCGCAAGGACCGGGCGTAGCCACACTCAATTCAGCTAAAGTGAGAGAGACAGACACCCGCCAGCCACCTTTAAGCACAAGTGCTCGTAACGGTGAAACTAGTCTCGCGTAAGCGTACGTGTAATGTCGGTCCGGGCCGCTTCATCTCACAATACCGCCGAACCAAAGTATGACATGCTGGTAAGCAGTATGACTTGTATCGCCCACAACTCACTTGTGTTCTACTCGTGCATATGACATCTACGCATAAAACCAGGCTCGGATGCCACTGTTGGGGAACGTAGTAATTTCAAAAAAATTCCTACGCACACGCAAGATCATGGTGATGGCATAGCAACGAGAGGGGATAGTGTTGTCCACGTACCCTCGTAGACCATAAGCGGAAGCGTTATGACAACGCGGTTGATGTAGTCGTACGTCTTCACGATCCGACCGATCCAAGTACCGAACGTACGGCACCTTCGAGTTCAGCACACGTTCAGCTCGATGACGATCCCCGGGCTCCGATCCAACAAAGCGTCGGGGATGAGTTCCGTCAGCACGACAGCGTGGTGACGATGATGATGTTCTACCGGCGCAGGGCTTTGCCTAAACTCCACGACGATATGACCGAGGTGGAATATGGTGGAGGGGGGCACCGCACACGGCTAAGGAACGATCCGTAGATCAACTTGTGTGTCTATGGGGTGCCCCTGCCCCCATATATAAAGGAGTGGAGGAGGGGGAGGGCCGGCCCTCTCTATGGCGTGCCGTAGGGGAGTCCTACTCCCACCGGGAGTAGGATTCCCCTTTTCCTAGTAGAACTAGGAACCCTTCCATGTAGTAGGAGTAGGAGAGAAGGAAAGGGAAGAGAGAAGGAGAAGGAAGGAAGGGGGCGCCCCCCTCCCTAGTCCAATTCGGACTAGTCCAAGGGGAGGGGTGCGGCCACCCTTTTGTCCCTTTCTCTCCATTCCCGTATGGCCCATTGAGGCCCAATACGAATTCCCGTAACTCTCCGGTACTCCGAAAAATACCCGAATCACTCGGAACCTTTCCGAACTCCGAATATAGTCGTCCAATATATCGATCTTTACGTCTCGACCATTTCGAGACTCCTCGTCATGTCCCCGATCTCATCCGGGACTCCGAACTCCTTCGGTACATCAAAACTCATAAACTCATAATATAACTGTCATCGAAACCTTAAGCGTGCGGACCCTACGGGTTCGAGAACTATGTAGACATGACCTAAAACTATTCTCGATCAATAACCAATAGCGGAACCTGGATTCCCATATTGGCTCCTACATATTCTACGAAGATCTTTATCGGTCAAACCGCATAACAACATACGTTGTTCCCTTTGTCATCGGTATGTTACTTGCCCGAGATTCGATCGTCGGTATCCAATACCTAGTTCAATCTCGTTACCGGCAAGTCTATTTACTCGTTACGTAATGCATCATTCCGTAACTAAGTCATTAGTCACATTGCTTGCAAGGCTTATAGTGATGTGCATTACCGAGAGGGCCCAGAGATACCTCTCCGACAATCGGAGTGACAAAACCTAATCTCGAAATACGCCAACCCAACATGTACCTTTGGAGACACCTGTAGTACTCCTTTATAATCACCCAGTTACGTTGTGACGTTTGGTAGCACCCAAAGTGTTCCTCCGATAAACGGGAGTTGCATAATCTCATAGTTACAGGAACATGTATAAGTCATGAAGAAAGCAATAGCAATATACTAAACGATCAAGTGCTAGGCTAACGGAATGGGTCATGTCAATCACATCATTCTCCTAATGATGTGATCCCATTAATTAAATGACAACACATGTCTATGGTTAGGAAACATAACCATCTTTGATTAATAAGCTAGTCAAGTAGAGGCATACTAGTGACGTTGTGTTTGTCTATGTATTCACACATGTATTATGTTTCCGGTTAATACAATTCTAGCATGAATAATAAACATTTATCATTAAATAAGGAAATAAATAATAACTTTATTATTGCCTCTAGGGCATATTTCCTTCAATTATTCCATATCACTATTTATAATATTTAATAATAACAACACCTACTTTTATATTTTAGCTCTCCGATATCATGCAAAGTTATCCTCTTCATACCCACAACGTAGTTTTATTTCTCGTTTCTAGTTGGAAGCAAAAGTTTGATGTACGTAGAGTCGTATCACTGACAGATAGGACTTGAGAGAGAATATTTATCTTACTTTTAGCTCCTTGTTGGTTCGACACTCCATACTTATCACTTCCATCTTTGAAAATTGCTACGATGATTCCCTGCACTTGGGGATTATCAACAGCGTAGCGGAGCCCGCGATCTCCAGGTGAAGTCTGCCGTAGGGATCACTTCTCTGCCCCAAATTTTTGTCGCGTATGCGGACCTCGTCGAGAAGCAGCCGTCCTTCTCCCATGACCATGAGAATGAATTGTTGGCGTTAGGGTTCAACGTGATTTGGCTAGACTCGGCCCACATGTTAAGGTACTCCAATAGCATTTCAGCAGACACTTCCGGCCCTATGCTGCCAGTCCAACTGCCTTCCACCATTGCCTCCCACACTGTTAATTTCGAGCGCACCCCGGGGTTGAGCCACGCGTAAAGGCTGGGGGGCGATTTCCTACACTCGGCGCCCATGAAGCCATCTATCTTCCCAAAACAAGGCTTCCTTGCCGTCCCCCAAAGTGCAACGGGTGTCCGCTTTCATAAGGAGCTTCGATTCCTCCGGCACCCTAATCTCAAATTCTGCCCAAGGCCTAGTAGGGTCTGTTCGCTGAAGCCATGGCCATCTGGCCTGAATTGCAAGGTTGAGCCATCTCAAGTTGGGGATCCCTAGGCCGCCTGCCCACCTCAGGGTACAGACCATGTCCCACACCACCATGCACTTGCCAGCTGGGGCCTCTGCGCTAGCACACCAGAGAAAACTCCGATAGATTTTGTTCATTGCGGCAATGGTCTTCAGTGGCATGTCGATCGCGAGCATGGCATGCAATGGGATGGCGCAAAGTATAGCTTGTACCAGGATTAGGCGTCCACTCTTCGGCATAGTGGCGGCTTTCCAACGCGACAGAGCCCGCACCAGATGGTCCACCAAATTAGCAAGTTGTGCCGCTGCTTGTTTTGCGTAGGGTGAGTGGCAAACCGAGGTATTTGCATGGGAAGCTACCTTGGGTGCAGCCCAGAATCTGCCCCACTGCTGGGTCTCGCCGGCCGAGCAGTGTATTGGATAGGCGGCGCTTTTGTTCATGTTAATCCGCAGGCTCGAAGCCTCCCTGAACAGTTGGAGTAGGGCCATGCATGCTTCTAGGTCTGCAACATTGGGCTTGATGAAGATCATGACATCGTCGGCAGGCATTGATAGACGGTGCTTCAAACCCGTGCTCGCTAGGGGCGCAAGGACCCCCCGCTGCACCGTGAGATCAAACATCTTTTGCAGTGCTCCATGATCATTATGAAGAGCATGGGTGAGAGCGAGTCGCCTTGGCGAAGCCCCACACGATTAAAGATCGGCCTCCCCGGTGTTCCATTCACTAAGATCCTTGTGGAGGAGTTGGCCAGAAGGCCGCAGATCCAGGAGAGCCACCGGTTGCCGAAACCCAGGCTGCGCAAAACTTCCACCAAGAATGGCCATTGCACCGAGTCAAACGCCTTAGATATGTCTAGTTTGAGCATCACAACCGGCGTCCGGAGGGCATGTAGTCGGCGAGCGGTGCACTGAACAAGCATGAAGTTGTCGTGTATTGATCGGCCTTTCACGAATGAGCTTTGATGTTTTCCAACCAGCCGAGGGAGGTCCACCGCCAGCCTTGTCGCCAGAACCTTGACAAAGATCTTGATCGCACCATGAATGAGGCTTACTGGGCAAAAATCCTTGAGATCCAGCGCGCCATCCACTTTGGGGAGCAAAGTCACTAGCGCCTTGCTGATAGCAGGCAAGCCCCGCATATATCCGCAGTAAAAAAACCCGAAAGCTCTCATGAGATCATCCTTTATTATGGGCCAACAGGAGGCAAATAATCTCCCGGTGAATCCGTCCGGCCCCGGTGCCTTGTCCCGGGGCATAGATTTGACCACTTTCTCAACTTCCTCCTCCGTGAACGGCACCTCGAGACGGGATAGATCCTTGACCTGCGTCTGAAGAAGGGAGAGATCCAGAGATGAGTTCCTCGCTGGTGGCCGCCCGAACAGCTGCTCATAATAACCATCAATGACATTTGCGATCTCCTTTTGTCCCGGCAATATGGGCTCCGTTTGGATACTGGTGATCATGTTTTTCCTCTGACGGCGCCGAGCATGCTGGTGAAGAAACGAGGTATTGGCATCCCCCTCCCTCAGAATGAGGATGCGAGAGCGCTGTCGTGCAATCGTGCGTTCCAGTCGTGCAATCTGAGCGCTGACGTAGTTAGCTACAATTTTGTGCATTTTATTTGTGACCAACGACGAGACTTAGGGAATCTAACTTTTAATTGTACTTTATTATATATATATTTGCAATATTCTTTTTTTGCGAGGTTCAGTATTCAGATGGTATATCATATTCTTGGTTTTTGATTATTTGATGGATGGAAATTTTACTCCAAAAATAAAATGTGAAACACTACTTATGAAATTTCCTTGAATCCAGTTATACGAATGAAACGTTCTATGCATGAAATTTTTTCCTAAGAATCCAAATAATTCAGAACCCTATTATCATTATTTTGAATCAATGGAGCCGTAGACAATCAAAATATATATGAAACTTATTCTCAATTTCTTTTATGAAACTTGCACCTAGAAAATATTCGAGCGAACGATACGTTCAAAACAGTGTGACTGGGTTTGGGTCGGCGCTCTCGAGGGCAGGACCGGGAGAGGGGCAGAAGTGGGGGCAGGGTGCGACCGTGCGTGGACGACTGCGGGGCCCGTCGGGGTGCCTGCTCCTCGCCTCAATTATTTGTCCTTTCGGATTCCTTCCCCCGCCCGGCTTCCCGATGGCGGCACCACCACCACCACCCCGTCGCTCTGCCGGTACTCGTGTACCACCCCACCCTTGCCCTTCTTTTCTTTTTTCGTGTGTGTGCGCGAGACTCCTCCCCTTTCTTCCCGCGCTCGCCTAACGCCTTTTTCTTTTTCGCCTCCGCACGCGCCGTGTCGCCGCACGGGCGCGCGCCCGTACGCTTGCCCCGGCCGGATGGCACGCGTGTCCCGGCGGCTATGGCCACAGCCCACAGCCCTGCCGGACTGGGCCACGCACCCTAGCTAGCTAGCTTCCTTCCGTCCTTGCTCGTGATAAGATCTGTGACTGGGCCGTGACCACCTCTTGTGCTCCGTTCCCCCTTCCTCGCGTATACGAAAGCTGCGTATTCTCCCGCACGGCATGATCATTTTACCACATGCACGTACTGCAGTCAAGGGACGGCGAGCTCCGAGCTGGATGGTGGAACGTCGGTTCATGTGACGAGTCGTCGACTGCCGATGCACGCTCGCCCTGGCATATGCCGGGGCACATAGAAAATTCGTGTGAATATATAAGTATGTCTACGACAGTTCACTCGCCTTTCTTTTTCGGGGCAAGGACGGGCTCCTTTTGTAAATTGTAGGTGGATGGCATCTCGCTCGGGACGTGATGGATTTTGATCGCGACGGGGTGGAGAAGTTTTCTAAGCTCTGACAGTCAGACGTGTTCGAAAAGGACTGCTAATTTCATTTCTAGACCAGAGAGGAGGATTTCTTACTGTGTGCATTGTTGTGGTGCGTCTAGCATTTAGTTTTTTCCTGCACCGAAGAGAAGAGACTAGTAGTACTGCCTTTATTTTTATTTTTATTTTTGCGGGGAGACTAGTACTAGTACTGCTTCACGTACTGGTGCTACGACAATGTTGCTATCATTTTGGTATTATTATACAGCAATCATGGAAGTTCTGGGAGACCGAGAATTAGAAAAGTACGGGATCGGACGTGGTCCGTACCTGTATTTTTTTTATTTCACGCCTGTTTCCTACGGTACGATTCCATGTGCCCTCGTTCTAAAAATATTGTTTTGCATTGCAGCATTTATCACTTGAGTTAATCACATCGCTTCTTTGCAAAAAATGTCAAATGCGGAGTATGTATACCAGATAAAAATAGCAAATCCCCGCACAAAAAAAGATAAAAATAGCAACATAATAGTGCAAGAACACCGGCACGTAGCACAAAGCCAACCTCCGTCTTCCTACCAACCTGCTAACCGGCCATGGCGACCATATTCTTATCTTCCTTTGTACTCGTGTTATTTTCAGTAAGATTTAATTTTCACTTGGATTTCTATAGCTCGTGTTATTTTTAGTTAGGACATCTGTCTTTAAAGCGGGCACACTATTTGTTCGTTGATTGGTCAATCCGCATGCATAAATGTAGAAGTCGGTCATCCAACCATATTTTAAATGTCCGCCTAGGTTTAGCAAATTTCATTTCAAATACATAGCAATATGTGAGCACGTGCGGTGCTCATAGCACCCGATCACAATTAAAAAGAAAACGATGTTCATAGGTTTTACATGCGCGCGGTCACAAAAGTATCAGTGAGGCAGTCCGTGCAAAAATGACATGCCACACCGGATATCCGAGCCTCCTCGCTCACTCTGCCGCTGCCTCCTCCTCACCATCTGCCTCCTTCTTGGTCGCCTCCATCTCGGTCGTCAAGCCCTTCAACATCTTGATATGGACGGTGACGGTGCATAATCCGGTCAGTACTCTCGGTAGGGTTGCTAACGTGTCCGGAAGTACCGGATCGGAGATCGCACAAGGGTTTTACCCAAGTTCGGGTCTCTGGTGCGGAGTAATACCCTACGTCTTGCTTTGTGTTGTTATTCATGGTGGGTCTACCTCGTGTGGGGGAATACAATGGGGAAGATGGGTTACTACCGAGAGTCTAGGTCTACGCGAGTAGATGAATTTGAGAGCCTCGTAGCCTCCACCTTACATATGTGATGGAGCCTAGGGTTTTACAGGAAGTAGATCCAATCTGGCCGCCGTCATACTGACCTGAGGTCCAAGATGATCTCTAGATGCTTTATCGATTGTCCTGGCTCCCTTTGATCGCCAACTCCTTGGTGGGCTTCATGGGCCTCATGGCTGGTCAGTTGTCGGGCTCTGTTCGGTTACGTAGAAGAAAACAAAAAAATCGCCCTACGATCAACCAGGAACACTATAAAGATGCAACAACGGTTTGGTTAGGAAGGTTACCAACTCCGAGTTGCAGCGAAAAAAGATGAGTCGGTGTAGATCGTACTTGAAGTCCCTTGGATCATCGATGAACGGTCCCTCTAACGTAAGACGAAAGCACAGTGAGGGAGTCATGGACTAAGGGGTCCTTGGGGCGACGACCCATTGTACATGGGCCAGACTGGTGGAGCCGTATAGTGACAGGAGATCTATGAAGCCGTGGTGTGCCCTCCAAGTTAAGAAGGTGTAGGATCTCTTTAGACCCTCATTATAATCTATCTTCGGTAGCCCTAACCCTACCGGTGTCTAATAAACCGAGGGTTTTTAGTCTTAGGGCTAGAGATACATTCATCCTCTCATCTCCTTAGGGTTTAGCTCATGCTGATCTCGAGGTAGACATACTCTGTAAAGCACATTATACATTCAATACAATCAAGAAGGACATAGGGTATTACCTCTTCAAGAGGGCCTGAACCTGGGTAAACACTGTGTTCGCCATCTCTTGTTCCCCATTGATCCTAGATCCACGGCTCGGGACGCCCTACCCTGAGGTCTGCCGGTTTTGACACCGACATTGGTGCTTTCATTGAGAGTTCCGCTGTAGGGTCGCCCAAAGGATCAATGGCTCGCCTGATCATAGGAGAGGGCATCGGATCCGGGGACTTCTTCGTCTCCGGGCGACTCTTCGCGTTTGGCAACATCGTGCTACACGCAGACCCGACTGGTCGTCTGGGTCAGTTCGACACCTTCGCCCAGATTCGATTCGATGGTCTGGAATATGTTGCGGACGCACTGGGCGATCTGGTTTTCATCAGATTCACTTCCCCCTCCCGCACCTTCGCCATACCCGATTTGGAGTCCCCTTCCGATTCGATCGGCGGATCGACCTCTACAACTTTGAGCCAGGAGAGCTCCGCTTAGAGCGAGGGCCAAGCTTCGCCTCCGTCCGGACACGTCATGACCACGGAAGACCTATCCTCGACTTCGAGGTAGAATCAGGAGGCAGAGGCCAAGAGTCAATCTTGACCGAACCTTCCTTTCACAACGCTCGCCTGGCCTTGAGCCCTTATGACGAAGCGGTAGCTAACGACCAGGGGTCACCCCCAGCCAAAAGCAGCCCGAACCCTGACGGGGAAGCCATAAGCAAGGACCGAAGCCCGTCCATGACCTCTAGTGACGACCCGGCCCCCCTCAAGGATTCGGCTCCGCACCCCGAGCTCAGCATGACCAGCAAAAATCAAGGACTGGCTAGGGCATTGATCGACCCCACTCCTTTACACCGGAATTTGGCTTGGAACCCTCGAGTTCGGCGACCCTCCAATGATAAACGAGGCGTTGTACCGAATTCAGAACATGACCATCCAGGAGGACCTGCCCTCCGTCTTCAATCACCAACCCTTCGAGGCGTACCATTTGGGATTTCGCGTCCCACCCACCATCCATTTGGTAGCCACTATTGATGATTTAATCGATATGCTAGACTATAATTCGGAGAATGCCGAATACATGGACGAGGAGGACGAAGCCACAGCCAATGCTGATGTTGCCCCCCCCTCATCGGCCGCTGGTCGGCCACATCCACCTACGACATTTACATGGTGGACACCCCCAAGGACGGCAACGACACTCTTGATCAGGACTGAGGCAAGCCTAGAGATGAGCCACCCAAACACCGAAAACATCACCGTCAATCAATGCCACGCCAGATCCATGCGAGCAACATGGACTCTGTGGAGAACGGCACCGTAAATGATACGGATGATCTCGCTGGAGATGCAACCAACGAACATCATCAGGATGACCCCGCGGGACAGGAGGACCCGCTCAATACAGAAAACCTCGATGACTCTGAGGATAGCGATTACCTACCACTCTTTCAAGAGGAGGTCAGCCTCGAGGAGGATGACTTTATCATCCCTGAAGATCCTTTGGAGCAAGAACAGTTCAAGCGGAGGCTTTTAGCCACCGCCGGCATCCTAAAGAAACAAAAACACAAAATCAAGGCCGAACAGGATACCCTTAACGACCGATGGACTAAAGTCCTAGATGCTGAGGAAGGGTATCGCCATGAACAGCCAACCAAAAGCTATCCCAAGCGAAGACTCCTGCCGCAGTTCGACGACGAGGCCGTAGAGCCCACACGCCCGATATACACAAGCGCCGAACAGCTGGACCACCCCACTAGAGGGTGGGACAGAGAAGCTGACAAGGCCGAACACCCAGCCGCCCCACCTTGCCATTACGGCAAGGATCAAGTATGGCCCACTTACTAGTACGACCTCCGCCATGACCTAGACGCTCGAGGAGGTCATACCAGGTCCATCTACGGACCCAGAGAAGATCCGCCCACTCACCGGGAAGGATATTATGATTGGCTGGACCGCAATGATAGAGTTCGGGAACAGCAGCGGACTCACATGTCCGAAGACCACCAACATGATGTCGCCCGAGTTCGGGGCGCTGCACCCCCCCTATGCTTCACAAAGAGGGTAGTGCAACACCAATTCCCAGAAGGCTTCAAGCCTGTGAACATCGAACCATACGACGAAACCACAGATCCAGCCATATGGGTAGAGGATTTCCTCCTCCACATCCACATGGCACGAGGAGATGACCTCCACGCCATAAAATATTTGCTACTAAAGCTTAAAGGTCCAGCTCAACACTGGTTGAACAACCTTCTTGAAGACTCTATAGGCTGCTGGGAAGAGCTTGAGGACGCTTTTCAAGCGAACTTTTAGGGCGCCTACATCCGGCCTCCGGACGTTGACGATCTAAATCGCATCACTAACAGCTCAGAGAATCTACCCGACAGTTTTGGAACCGATTCCTGACCAAGAAAAACCAGATTGTCGATTGTCCGGACGCCGAAGCCTTGGGCGCTTTCAAGCATAGTGTCAAGGACAAATGGCTTGTATGGCAGCTCAGCCAGGACATGTTGGAAATATGCCCTAGAGGCAATAATAAAAGGATTATTATTATATTTCCTTGTTCATGATAATTGTCTTCTATTCATGCTATAATTGTATTATCCGGAAATCGTAATACACGTGTGAATACAGAGACCACAATATGTCCCTAGTAAGCCTCTAGTTGACTAGCTCGTTGGTCAACAGATAGTCATGGTTTCCTGACTATGGACATTAGATGTCGTTGACAACGGGATCACATCATTAGGAGAATGATGTGATGGACAAGACCCAATCCTAAGCATAGCACAAGATCGTGTAGTTCGTTTTGCTAGAGCTTTTCCAATGTCAAGTATCTCTTCCTTAGACCATGAGATCGTGTAACTCCCGGATACCGTAGGAGTGCTTTGGGTGTACCAAACGTCACAACATAACTGGGTGACTATAAAGGTGCACTACAGGTATCTCCGAAAGTGTCTGTTGGGTTGACACGGATCGAGACTGGGATTTGTCACTCCGCATGACGGAGAGGTATCACTGGGCCCACTCGGTAGTGCATCATCATAATGAGCTCAAAGTGACCAAGTGTCTGGTCACGGGATCATGCATTACGGTACGAGTAAAGTGACTTGCCGGTAACGAGACTGAACGAGGTATTGGGATACCGACGATCGAGTCTCGGGCAAGTAACATACCGACTGACAAAGGGAATAGTATACGGGGTTGCTTGAATCCTCGACATCGTGGTTCATCCGATGACATCATCGAGGAGTATGTGGGAGCCAACATGGGTATCCAGATCCCACTGTTGGTTATTGACCGGAGAGCCGTCTCGGTCATGTCTGCATGTCTCCCGAACCCATAGGGTCTACACACTTAAGGTTCGGTGACGCTAGGGTTATAAGGAAGACTTGTATGTGATTACCGAATGTTGTTCGGAGTCCCGGATGAGATCTCGGACGTCATGAGGAGTTCCGGAAGGGTCCGAAGGTGAAGATTTATATATGGGAAGTTGTCATACGGACACCGGAAAGTTTCGGGGGCATATCGGTATTGTACCGCGGCCACCGGAAGGGTTCCGGGGGTCCACCGGGAGGGGCCACCCCTCTTGGTGGGCCACATGGGCTGCGTGGGGCAGGGAACCAGCCCCTGGAGGGCTGGGCGCCCCCCCTTGGGCCCATGCGCCTAGGGTTGGGGGGACCCTAGTGGGGACGCACCCCCTTGCTTGGGGGGCAAGCCCCCCTCCCTGGCCGCCGCCCCCCCTCTAGATCTCATCTAGAGGGGGCTGGCCCCCTTCCCCCTTCCCCTATAAATAGAGGGGAGAGGGGAGGGCTGAACACCTGATCCAAGGCACAGCCCCTCCCCTCCCCAACACCTCTCCTCCTCCGTTGAGTGCTTGGCGAAGCCCTGTCGGAGTACTGCCTCTCCACCATCATCACGCCGTCGTGCTGCTGCTGGAGCCTGCTTCCTCAAACTATCCTTCCCCCTTGCTGGATCAAGAAGGAGGAGACGTCGTCCGTACCGTACGTGTGTTGAACGCGGAGGTGCTGTCCGTTCAGCACTTGGTCATCGGTGATCTGAATCACGGTGAGTACGACTCCATCATCACCGTTCCCTCGAACGCTTCCGTACGCGATCTACAAGTGGTATGTAGATGCAAACTCTCTCCCATGACTCGTTGCTTAGATGAACTCATAGATGGATCTTGGTGAAACCGTAGAAAATTTTTTAATTTTCTGCAACGTTCCCCAACAGTGGTATCAGAGCTATGTCGATGCGTAGTTCTCTATTGCACGAGTAGAACACAATTTTGTTGTGGGCGTAGATCTTGTCAACTTGCTTGCCGCTACTAGTCTTTTCTTGCTTCAGCGGTATTGTGGGATGAAGCGGCGCGGACCGACCTTACACGTACGCTTACGTGAGACAGGTTCCACCGACTGACATGCACTAGTTGCATAAGGTGGCTAGCGGGTGTCTGTCTCTCCTACTTTAGTTGGAGCGGATTAGATGAAAAGGGTCCTTATGAAGGGTAAATAGAAGTTGACAAAATCACGTTGTGGTTATTCGTAGGTAAGAAAACGTTCTTGCTAGAACCCAATTGCAGCCACGTAAAAGATGCAACAACAATTAGAGGACGTCTAACTTGTTTTTGCAGCAATTGTCATGTGATGTGATATGGCCATAAGTTGTGATGAATGATGAATGATATATTGTGATGTATGAGATCATGTTCATGTAATAGGAATCACGACTTGCATGTCGATGAGTATGACAACCGGCAGGAGCCATAGGAGTTGTCTTTATTTTTGTATGATCTGTGTGTCATTGAAGAACGCCATGTAAATTACTTTACTTTATTGCTAAAACGCGTTAGCCATAGAAGTAGAAGTAGTCGTTGGCGTGACAACTTCATGAAGACACGATGATGGAGATCATGATGATGGAGATCATGGTGTCATGCCGGTGACAAAGATGATCATGGAGCCCCGAAGATGGAGATCAAAGGAGCTATATGATATTGGCCATATCATGTCACTATTATATAATTGCATGTGATGTTTATTATGTTTTATGCATCTTGTTTACTTAGAACGACGATAGTAAATAAGATGATCCCTTATAACAATTTCAAGAAAGTGTTCCCCCTAACTGTGCGCCGTTGCTAAAGTTCGTCGTTTCGAAGCACCACGTGATGATCGGGTGTGATAGATCCTTACGTTCACATACAACGGGTGTAAGACAGTTTGACACATGCAGAAACACTTAGGGTTAACTTGACGAGCCTAGCATGTACAGACATGGCCTCGGAACACAAGAGACCGAAAGGTCGAACATGAGTCGTATGGAAGATACGATCAACATGGAGATGTTCACCGATGATGACTAGTTCGTCTCACGTGATGATCGGACACGGCCTAGTCGACTCGGATCGTGTAACACTTAGATGACTAGAGGGATGTCAATATGAGTGGGAGTTCATTAAATAATTTGATTAGATGAACTTAATTATCATGAACTTAGTCTAAAACCTTTGCAAAATATGTCTTGTAGATCAAATGGCCAACGCTCATGTCAACATGAACTTCAACGCGTTCCTAGAGAAAACCAAGCTGAAAGATGATGGCAACAACTATTCGGACTGGGTCCGGAACCTGAGGATCATCCTCATAGCAGCCAAGAAAGATTATGTCCTAGATGCACCGCTAGGTGAAGCACCCATCCCAGAGAACCAAGATGTTATGAACACTTGGCAGTCATGTGCTGATGATTACTCCCTCGTTCAGTGCGGCATGCTTTACAGCTTAGAACCGGGGCTCCAAAAGCGCTTTGAGAAGCACGGAGCATATGAGATGTTCGAGGAGCTGAAAATGGTTTTCCAAGCTCATGCCCGGGTCGAGAGATATGAAGTCTTCGACAAGTTCTATAGTTGTAAGATGGAGGAAAACAGTTCTGTCAGTGAGCACATACTCAAAATGTCTGGGTTGCACAACCGCCTGTCCCAGTTGGAGATCAACCTCCCAGAAGAGGCGGTCATTGATAGAATCCTTCAGATGCTCCCACCGAGCTACAAGAGCTTTGTGTTGAACTACAATATGCAGGGGATGGTGAAGACCATTCCTGAAGTATTTTCAATGCTGAAGTCAGCACAGGTTGAAATCAAGAAAGAGCATCAAGTGTTGATGGTCAATAAGACCACTAAGTTCAAGAAGGGCAAGGGTAAGAAGAACTTCAAGAAGGACGGCAAAGATGTTGCCGCGCCCGGTAAGCCAGTTGCCGGGAAGAAGTCAAAGAATGGACCCAAGCCTGAGACTGAGTGCTTTTATTGCAAGGGGAAGGGTCACTGGAAGCGGAACTGCCCCAAATACTTAGCGGACAAGAAGGCCGGCAAGACTAAAGGTATATGTGATATACATGTAATTGATGTGTACCTTACCAGTACTCGTAGTAACTCCTGGGTATTTGATACCGGTGCCGTTGCTCATATTTGTAACTCACAGCAGGAGCTGCGGAATAAACGAAGACTGGCGAAGGCCGAGGTGACGATGCGCGTCGGGAATGGTTCCAAGGTCGATGTGATCGCCGTCGGCACGCTACCTCTACATTTACCTACGGGATTAGTTTTAAACCTCAATAATTGTTATTTAGTGCCAAGTTTGAGCATGAACATTGTGTCTGGATCTCGTTTAATACGAGATGGCTACTCATTTAAATCCGAGAATAATGGTTGTTCTATTTATATGAGAGATATGTTTTATGGTCATGCCCCGATGGTCAATGGTTTATTCTTAATGAATCTCGAACGTAATGTTACACATATTCATAGTGTGAATATGAAAAGATGTAAAGTTGATAACGATAGTCCCACATACTTGTGGCACTGCCGCCTTGGTCACATAGGTGTCAAGCGCATGAAGAAGCTCCATACTGATGGACTTTTGGAGTCTCTCTATTATGAATCATTTGACACATGCGAACCATGCCTCATGGGTAAAATGACCAAGACCCCGTTCTCTAGAACAATGGAGCAAGCAACCAACTTATTGGAAATCATACATACCGATGTGTGCGGTCCAATGAGCGTTGAGGCTCGCGGAGGATATCGTTATGTTCTCACTCTCACTGATGACTTGAGTAGATATGGGTATGTCTACTTGATGAAACACAAGCCTGAGACCTTTGAAAAGTTCAAGGAATTTCAGAATGAAGTAGAGAATCAACGTGACCGAAAGATAAAATTCTTACGATCGGATCGTGGAGGGGAATATTTAAGTCACGAATTTGGTACACACTTAAGAAAATGTGGAATCGTTTCACAACTCACGCCGTCTGGAACACCTCAGCGTAACGGTGTGTCCGAACATCGTAATCGCACTCTATTGGATATGGTGCGATCTATGATGTCTCTTACCAATTTACCGCTATCATTTTGGGGATACGCTCTAGAGACAGCAACATTCACTTTAAATAGGGCACCGTCTAAATCTGTTGAGACGACACCATATGAATTATGGTTTGGGAAGAAACCTAAGCTGTCGTTTCTAAAAGTTTGGGGATGCGATGCTTATGTGAAGAAATTACAACCTGAAAAGCTCGAACCCAAGTCGGAAAAATGCATCTTCATAGGATACCCCAAGGAAACCATTGGGTATACCTTCTACTTAAGATCCGAGGGCAAGATCTTTGTTGCCAAGAATGGATCCTTTCTGGAAAAGGAGTTTCTCTCGAAAGGAGTAAGTGGGAGGAAAGTAGAACTCGATGAAGTACTACCTCTTGAACCGGAAAGTAGTGCAGCTCAGGAAAATGTTCCTGTGGTGCCTACACCGACTGGAGAGGAAATTAATGATGATGATCATGGTACTTCGGATCAAGTTGCTACTGAACTTCGTAGGTCCACGAGGACACGTTCCACACCAGAGTGGTATGGCAACCCTGTCCTGGAAATCATGTTGTTAGACAACGGTGAACCTTCGAACTATGAAGAAGCAATGGCGGGCCCAGATTCCAACAAATGGCTTGAAGCCATGCAATCCGAGATAGAATCCATGTATGAAAACAAAGTATGGACTTTGACTGACTTGCCCGATGATCGGCGAGCGATAGAAAACAAATGGATCTTTAAGAAGTAGACGGACGCGGATGGTAATGTCACCATCTATAAAGCTCGACTTGTCGCTAAGGGTTATCGGTAGGTTCAAGGAATTGACTACGATGAGACTTTCTCTCCCGTAGCGAAGCTTAAGTCCGTCCGAATCATGTTAGCAATTGCCGCATACTATGATTATGAGATATGGCAGATGGACGTCAAAACGGCATTCCTTAACGGTTATCTTAAGGAAGAGATGTATATGATGCAGCCAGAAGGTTTTGTCGATCCTAAGAATGCTAACAAAGTATGCAAACTTCAGCGATCCATTTATGGGCTGGTGCAAGCATCTCGGAGTTGGAACATTCGCTTTGATGAGATGATCAAAGTGTTTGGGTTTATGCAGACTTATGGAGAAGCCTGCGTTTACAAGAAAGTGAGTGGGAGCTCTGTAGCATTTCTCATATTATATGTAGATGACATACTTTTGATGGGAAATGATATAGAATTCTTGGACAGCATTAAGGCCTACTTGAATAAATGTTTTTCAATGAAGGACCTTGGAGAAGCTGCTTACATATTACGCAACAAGATCTATAGGGATAGATCGAGACGCCTCATAGGTCTTTCACAAAGCACATACCTTGATAAGATTTTGAAGAAGTTCAAAATGGATCAGTCCAAGAAAGGGTTCTTGCCTGTATTGCAAGGTGTGAGATTGAGCTCGGCTCAATGCCCGACCACGGCAAAAGATAAAGAAGAGATGAGTGTCATCCCCTATGCCTCAGCCATAGGATCTATTATGTATGCCATGCTGTGTACCAGACCTGATGTAAACCTTGCCGTAAGTTTGGTAGGGAGGTACCAAAGTAATCCCGGCAAGGAACACTGGACAGCGGTCAAGAATATCCTGAAGTACCTGAAAAGGACAAAGGACATGTTTCTCGTTTATGGAGGTGACGAAGAGCTCGTCGTAGAGGGTTACATCGACGCTAGCTTCTACACAGATCTGGATGACTCTAAGTCACAAACCGGATACGTGTTTATGTTGAATCATGGAGCAGTAAGCTGGTGCAGCTGCAAGCAGAGCGTCGTGGCGGGATCTACATGTGAAGTGAAGTACATGGCAGCCTCGGAGGCAGCGCATGAAGCAATATGGATGAAGGAGTTCATCACCGACCTAGGAGTCATACCCAATGCGTCGGGGCCGATCAAACTCTTCTGTGACAACACTGGAGCTATTGCCCTTGCCAAGGAGCCCAGGTTTCATAAGAAGACCAGGCACATCAAGCATCGTTTCAACTCCATCCGTGAAAATGTTCAAGATGGAGACATAGATATTTGCAAAGTACATACGGATCTGAATGTCGCAGATCCGTTGACTAAACCTCTTCCGCGAGCAAAACATGATCAACACCAGAACTCTATGGGTGTTCGATTCATCACAATGTAACTAGATTATTGACTCTAGTGCAAGTGGGAGACTGTTGGAAATATGCCCTAGAGGCAATAATAAAAGGATTATTATTATATTTCCTTGTTCATGATAATTGTCTTTTATTCATGCTATAATTGTATTATCCGGAAATCGTAATACACGTGTGAATACATAGACCACAATACGTCCCTAGTAAGCCTCTAGTTGACTAGCTCGTTGGTCAACAGGTAGTCATGGTTTCCTGACTATGGACATTAGATGTCGTTGACAACGGGATCACATCATTAGGAGAATGATGTGATGGACAAGACCCAATCCTAAGCATAGCACAAGATCGTGTAGTTCGTTTTGCTAGAGCTTTTCCAATGTCAAGTATCTCTTCCTTAGACCATGAGATCGTGTAACTCCCGGATACCGTAGGAGTGCTTTGGGTGTACCAAACGTCACAACGTAACTGGGTGACTATAAAGGTGCACTACAGGTATCTCCGAAAGTGTCTGTTGGGTTGACACGGATCGAGACTGGGATTTGTCACTCCGCATGACGGAGAGGTATCACTGGGCCCACTCGGTAGTGCATCATCATAATGAGCTCAAAGTGACCAAGTGTCTGGTCACGGGATCATGCATTATGGTACGAGTAAAGTGACTTGCCGGTAACGAGACTGAATGAGGTATTGGGATACCGACGATCGAGTCTCGGGCAAGTAACATACCGACTGACAAAGGGAATAGTATACAGGGTTGCTTGAATCCTCGACATCGTGGTTCATCCGATGACATCATCGAGGAGTATGTGGGAGCCAACATGGGTATCCAGATCCCGCTGTTGGTTATTGACCGAAGAGCCGTCTCGGTCATGTCTGCATGTCTCCCGAACCCATAGGGTCTACACACTTAAGGTTCGGTGACGCTAGGGTTATAAGGAAGACTTGTATGTGATTACCGAATGTTGTTCGGAGTCCCGGATGAGATCCCGAACGTCACGAGGAGTTCCGGAAGGGTCCGGAGGTGAAGATTTATATATGGGAAGTTGTCATACGGACACCGGAAAGTTTCGGGGGCATATCGGTATTGTACCGGGGCCACCGGAAGGGTTCCGGGGGTCCACCGGGAGGGGCCACCCCTCTTGGTGGGCCACATGGGCCGCGTGGGGCAGGGAACCAGCCCCTGGAGGGCTGGGCGCCCCCCCCTTGGGCCCATGCGCCTAGGGTTGGGGGGGGAACCCTAGTGGGGGCGCACCCCCTTGCTTGGGGGGCAAGCCCCCCTCCCTGGCCGCCGCCCCCCCTCTAGATCTCATCTAGAGGGGGCCGGCCCCCTTCCCCCTTCCCCTATAAATAGAGGGGCGAGGGGAGGGCTGAACACCTGATCCAAGGCGCAGCCCCTCCCCTCCCAACACCTCTCCTCCTCTGTTGAGTGCTTGGCGAAGCCCTGTCGGAGTACTGCCTCTCCACCATCATCAGGTCGTCGTGCTGCTGCTGGAGCCTGCTTCCTCAACCTCTCCTTCCCCCTTGCTGGATCAAGAAGGAGGAGACGTCGTCCATACCGTACGTGTGTTGAACGCGGAGGTGCTGTCCGTTCAGCACTTGGTCATCGGTGATCTGAATCACGGCGAGTACGACTCCATCATCACCGTTCCCTCGAACGCTTCCGTACGCGATCTACAAGTGGTATGTAGATGCAAACTCTCTCCCATGACTCGTTGCTTAGATGAACTCATAGATGGATCTTGGTGAAACTATAGGAAAAAATTTAATTTTCTGCAACGTTCCCCAACAGGACATACCAAGAACTATGGTAGCGCTTACTTCCCTCATGACCCTCTTTTGCGCAGGCGAAGATAGTTGGCTTGCTCGCAAAAACACCAACCCAGACACACTCGGTAACTCCGAGGTTCGGGACAGAAATGGAAAGCCCCGATGTAGCTAGAATAAACGTCGCCACAATGACCGCGAGGGCGAGGATACGACAGTAAACACTACAAAAAAAAGACACGTCCGTGACATTTTGGTCCGAACGGAATTTTTTTCTGTCATGCTTATGACACTTCTATGACGATAATTGTGACAAAACCCGGTATCATCATAGATGTGGTGGGCTCCTACTTCTATGACAAAAAATCATGACAAAAAATGGGCTTTTTGTCCTGGGCGGGCCGGAGACGCAGCTGCATGACATTCTTTGGGTCATCCATGACGAAAAAAACCGTGGTAGAAGCGAGGGCGAGGAAAATTTCAGGGAGTTCCCGGTTACGGTGGGTGGTCGGGGGCCGAGCGATGCACGTTTCTCTCGTACATGTACGCGCGTGGGTGCGAGGTGTTGGGCTCTAATTGAACCCGAGAAAGGCGTTCGCCTAACTGAACCCGAGCGATTGCACTGCAGGCTATGCGTTACTGAACCCGAGCGGTCGATCGATGGATGTTAACTGAACCCGATCGAGCAATTCCTTCGCTACTGCTGCTAACTGAAGCCGATCGATGCTGCCTCTGGATGAACAGTGAGTGTTATTGGGGGAGG
>NC_041393.1:207078541-207084538 GCF_002162155.2 Triticum dicoccoides
TGGGGGAGGGGGGGGGGGTTGGATGAACAGTTTCTAGTGGGGGGTTGGATGAACAGGACCCCATGGTGTTGCCGCTGGATGAACAGGACCCCAATCGATCGAGCCGGATGGGCGTGGATGAACAGCACCCCGTGGAGGGCTGGATGAATAGGACCCCGTGGAGGGAAGGTTGAACAGTAGCCGGTGGAGGGCTGGTTGAACAGTAGCCGGTGGAGGGCTGGATGAACAGTAGCCGGTGGAGGGGTGCTTGAACAGGACCCTGTGGAGAGGGCTGGTTGAACAGTAGCTGGTGGAGGAGCGGTGGAGGCTAGATGAACAGGAGCCCGTGAATGAACAGTCGTAGGTGGAGGCTGGAGGAGGTCGACGGTGGATGAACAATAGCCCGTGGAGGCTGGAGGAGGTCGACGGTGGAGATGAATAGTACCCCGTGGAGTCCCATTTTGCGGTATGCCACACTCCTCCCGATGAACAGGACCCCGTTTTGACCGTAGCACTCCAACACAAGTCTGTTTCCTCCGTTTTGCGGTACGCCACACCCCTCCTGATCAACGGGACCCCGTTTCGACTGTAGGAGGTCCAATAGAAGTTCGTTTCCTCCCTTTTGTGGTACGCTAGACCCCTCCCGATGAACAGGATCCCGTTTCGACCGTGGTCGATCAAACACAAGGCCGTTTCCTCCGTTCTGTGGTACGCCAGGCCTTGTTTCCATCGGCTGTTCCGTCCAAGTCAGTTGGCTCCCGATGAATAGCATGCGTTTCGTTGCCTCCCGATGAACACGATGCATTCCGTTGCCTCCCCATGAACATGAGATGACGCAATTTCTCCGTTCCGACCCAGCCATGTACACGAGCCCTGGCCGTATGTATGCGCGAGTAGGCATTCGAGGCCCCGCCAGTATGTACGTACGTGGCCGTATTTTCTTTCTTGCACCCTGGCCGCTGTACGTACGTGTACATGCTACGTGCGCGCCTCTACTACGACATGTGCACGCCTCTACATCGACCAGTATGTACGTACACATTCACGACCAGAATGGCAACACTACGTATGCTTCGACCAGGTGGGTCCCGGCTGTTAGGCACTTCCTTGCGTGCGAAGATGTAGCTGGTGGGTCCCAATAGTCAGGGGGTGAATCATTTTTTTCCCGTAATATGGACACACTTCCTTGCGTGCGAAGATGTAGCTGGTGGTTCCGAGCAGTCAGGGGGAAACGTTTTTTTGTGAAATACAGTGGCCCGTACGGTGGGTCCTCGCTATCAGGTGGTGGAATCATTATTTTCCGCGTAATAAGGAGGCACTTCCTTGCTCCGGCTGTGGACCTAGCTGTCAGCCTCTCCATGTATAGTACTCTTCCGATGGAAGTCGTTCCTTGACTATGTTGACCACGCCGTGCCGAGAGCACCAGGGCGGTGGACGACGGCGAGGCCTAGGAACGGGCGGAGCCGGGGAAGACGCGGTAGTGGATGCCCACGTGGAGAGAAGTATGAGGGTACACTGGTTCGGCTACGGTGTGAGGCTACTGTCGCCGCAGGGCCTCGCTAGCAGTGGGAGTAGTAGCGGGTGGTGAGGCCTCAACGACAGCAAAGCCAACCACTAGAGGCAGGAGCAGGCGGTCTCGCCGGCGCTGATTTGGGCGGCTGGTGGAAGAAGAGCAGCGATTGAAGAAGCAGCAAGACCGTTCGATTCAAATCCAACGGTAACTGCTGCTAGAATCGTTTGTTGACTAAGTTGACAAGCCGTGCATACGCGTCAACTTAGTAGGCCCACAGGTCAGCCTCCCAACCGGTGCGCCCCAGATGTCAGTGGAAGGAATCATTTTATTTTGTGTAATAAGGAGGAAGTTCATTGCGTGCGGCCAGGCCAGCGAAGGGAGTAGGGTAGGCCGGTGAAGCCTGCGCGGCATCACGGCAGACCACAAAGAGGAGGGAGCAGACAGTCCAACCGGCGCTAGTTTAGGTGGCTGGAGCAAGAAGATCAGAGATTGAAGAAGCACGTCGGCCGTTGGATGTACATCCAACAATCACTGCTGCTAGAATCGTGTGTTGACTGACAAAGCCTTGCGTAAACAAGTCAGCCTCAAAATCTGTGGCGTGTACAACCCAATTGCTATTATTTTTATAATTTTTACTCATTTTTAATTCATATGGAATTTATTGCAGCCCATTTTCCATTTTTAGAATTGCGGCCCATTTTCTGGTCAGTACGAGGGTTAAAAAATTGAACTAAATATGTGCGAAATTTGTAAAATTCACAAATTTTTTGCTGGGGAACACAATATTCTTAATCCCAAAATTAGTAGCTATACTAAAACAAATTTAAAAATAAATTAGTACCATGTCATGTTAAATCCAATGAAATACTCCCTCCGTCCCAAAATTCTTGTCTTAGATTTGTCTAAATACGGATGTATAAAGTCATGTTTTGGTATTAGATACATCCGTATCTAGACTAATCTAAGACAAGAATTTTGGGACGGAGGGAGTATAAAATATCAGTGAAGAACAAAAACAAAAAAATAAACTAATTTCCCATTTGCTATAATTTTTTGGAATTTCAACCCCTTTGATATTACTTTTAGGAGACACTGACCATACTCTTTGGCTAGGCCGGAATGCATCCCTCCTCGTCTTGAAAGATTTGCAGCCCAGTAAGTCGGAAAAAACAAATAGGCCTAGCTTGGGTATTCTTCAAGAAGAAATACGGAGCTACCTATTTTCCCAAAGAAAAAACTGCTGGGTTGGTCATGTTGTTAGACGGGCCACAAAGACCGCACAACCCAGTTTATAGCCTACTCCGTCGAATTACTACTCAATTTTTTTTGTATAATTCTATCATTAATTGACTATACATTGAAAATGATGTGGGTCCCAGATATCAGCAGGGTGGATTAGAGTAAAAAAATGAGGGGTGCATCTGAGTAGTAAAAGAGGCGCTTGCTTGTGTTCGGGAGTGGACCTGGTGGGTCCGTACTGTCATACTCATAACTACAGTCCTCTCCCGATTCACTATGTTGACAGGGCCGGACGGCGGCGCCGCAGCGAGCGCACCAAGGCGGAGGATAAAGTGCTGTCGCCAATGTGCTGGGCTGGGTTGGACATTCTTATTGAAAAATAAAAATGGACCGGAACTATTTATGACATTGACTACGATTTGCATGGGTCCGCCGGTTGCAGGAAGAAAATGCAGGGAAAAAAGAAGACTGGTCGCTATCTTTGCCTAAGAATAATATCGACTGAATGTAATGACACTATCATAGGAAATAATATCCTCCTGTTAAATCGTGAATTTAAAGAACTGATGCATGAGCATTTAGCTTTATTTATTTATTTACTTATTTATGTTTAGGGTACCATGAGCATGTACCTGGGCCGGATTCATGTGAGAGCCTCCCTTTCAGTTAATTATAGGCTCCTCTACAGGGCCTTCATCAGTGGGCTGCATGTTATCAACAAGTGGAAAATGTGTTCTGTACCAAAAATAGTATGTGCTACGTATGGTACAGGGCACTAAAGGATCAGACCGTGCAACGACTTCCAAAACATTGTGTTTGTCATTCTAACAACACATTTATTCAACAGACAAACAAAATATACTATTGATTGTACATTGAAAACAGCAGCAGCAACGAGGGCTGGGGGTGCAACAAAAGCAGTAAGCAGGCCAGAAGAGTAAAGACGCAGCTCTCTCTTCCAAACCAAACATCAGCCATCATTACGGAAGGGCTACCAAAAAAGAACAAGTGTATGCATCAAACTAAATAAATATCCTACTACACCAAGTGTACGCATCTAACTAACTGGCTCAGTTAGACGTTACTGTTTATTAAGTTGTGGAGATTAGCTGATGGCTTGAACCAGATGGATGCCTGGCAGGGGAAACGCCAGCCAGCAGGTCGAAGTCTGATACTTGCGACCCTCTCTCCTACTTTGGGCTGCAGAGCGTGGCGGCACATATCAGGGTATGGTGCATGGTACGCTATGTACACACAGTTTTGCCTGATGAACGAAACCGCACTGGCATCATGATCCTTGCCGTCGGTTATCTCCTAGTTAATCGGATAATTCAGTCCGAGAAATAGAGAGGATGTACCAAGGCTACTTACCAGCCCCCAGTAAAAAATTCCTGAAGGCCCAGAGAAGCTGGGATCCTGCTCAAAGACCTTGCAGTGAATGTGATTGTATTCCGTGAAACAACATGTCCGATACGTGCGAACGATCATCAATCGTTCGTCATCGTCTGATCGAGCAAGGAACCACCTGCAACTGCCATGCCACTTTTCTTTGGGAGGTTTTGGGATTAGGAAGGGTAGGGACACCAGGCGGCCTATAACATCATATCAAGTTGGAGTCAAATAAAAAAGGGCTCTTAACGTAGTCAATCTTTAGAACAACATGTTATGAGCACGGATATTTTTTCAGTAAATATTGACAGTAATATAAGCAAGCCATCATGATATCATAGGAAAGTAACATACTGGTGTAACAACCATTTGTAGCGATGACTGGAGTAGGCCAGCAATATGTTCAGCCATAGAAGGAGTCGACAGCGTAAATGAAGCCCTTGTGTTCAATGGCATCAGAGAACCATGGAGGATGTATGATCCTGAGATGGACGTGCAGATTTATCCACTTACCGAAGTGACCTGTCAGATAGGCGAGACCGCGGTTGAAGAATGCGAATATCCTGAAGTCTTTATAATTTGCAGATCTTGTGGGCACTTGGTGGCAGATTACAACCTTGAGCAAATCAAACTTGGTATCATGTTGGCTATTGTAACATTCCGAGTATTCGGGGCCGCGATGCCAAAGCAGTGCAGTGTTAATCGAAGGAAGGGGGTCAATCGCCGGGCGTAGACCTCCACGAGTATCCAGCTGTCGCGACCGTCGACAAGCACCATCCAAGATGTATTCATGCTGACCCAGTACATACTGTTAATGAATTTGAGGGTGACGGGGATCAGATCGCAGTCAAGGGGGTTGATGCTCGCCACCCTACGATCGTTATGCTGCGTGACACACCGTTTTGAAGATCAGGCGGCATCAGCAAGCAAGGACCTGGCTTAAAAAGCTACGGCCTGAGGGCTTTGAGTAAACGGTACAGCCCCGACGAGCACGCGATGAGCGGCATGGTACTGAGATTTTCCACACGCGAAACAATGAGCTTGATTACCTCTGTGGGGAGAGAATTCCAGCCACTCTTTTGGCCAACGCTGCTCGGCTCTGCCATTGTTAGTGCTTGGGTTTTGGACGAGGGGCGAGGCGCCTTAGTGGGGATGGAAGATTGGACGAGATTATGTGCGGACAAAGATGGAGAACCGAATATGTGCTGCGGGAAGTGGACATGTGATGATGACTACAACACGCCGCTTGACTTACCATACACATACCAGCAGCGTAGGGTCATATTGATGCCAGACAACTTGCTTGAGTGAACACAGTACTGGTACTCCCTACAGTACCTACTACTATGCCCTAACTTGCTTGAGTAGCACTATAAAAAAAAGACAAATCCGTGACATTTTGGGCTGAACGAATTTTTTTTCTGTCATACATATGACACTTCTATGACGATAATTGTGACAAAACCCGGTATCATCATAGATGTGGTGGGCTCCTACTTCTATGACAAAAAATCATGACAGAAAATGGGCTTTTCGTCCTGGGCGGGCCGGAGACGCAGCTGCATAACATTCTTTGGGCTGTCCATGACGGAAAAAACCGTGGTAGAAGAGAGGGGGAGGAAAATTTCGGGGAGTTGCCGGTTACGGTGGGAGGTCGGAGGCGGAGCGATGAGCATTTCTCTCGTACGTACGCGAGTGTGTGCGAGGTGTTGGCTCTAACTAAAGTCGAGCGAGGAGTTGGGCTCTAACTGAAGCCGAGCGATTGCACTGCAGGCTACGGTTACTGAACCCGAGCGATCGATCGATGGCTGTTAACTGAACCCGATGGAGTGATTCCTTCGCTACTGCTGCTGAAGCCGATCGATGCTGCCTCTGGG
>NC_041393.1:207085045-207090425 GCF_002162155.2 Triticum dicoccoides
CGGTACGCCACACCCCTCCCGATGAACAGGACCCCCGTCCCGATCGTAGCGCTCCAACACAAGTATGTTTCGTCCGTTGTGCGGTACGCCACACCCCTCTCGATCAACAGGACCCCCGTTTCGACCGTAGGAGGTCCGTTTCGTCCGTTTTGCGGTACGCCACACCCCTCCCGATCAACAGGACCCCCGTTTCGACCGTAGGAGGTCCGTTTCCTCCGTTCTGCGGTACACCAGGCCTCGTTTCCATCGCCTGTTCCGTCCAGGCTGGTTGCCTCCCACGCGTTCTGTTGCCTCCCGATGAACACGATGCATTCCGTTGCCTCCCCATGAACACGACGCATTCCGTTGCCTCCCCATGAGCACGACGCATTCCGTTGCCTCCGCATGAACACGAGCCCTCGCCGTACGTATGCGTGACTAGGCGTTCGAGACCCCGCCCGTATGTACACATACGTGGCCGTATTTTCTTTCTTGCTCCCTGGCCGCTGTACGTACGTGTACATGCTACATGCGCGCCTCTACTACAACACGTACGCGCCTCTACTACAACACATGCGCGCCTCTACATCGACCAGTATATATGTACGTACAAGTTCGCGACCAGAATGACAACGCTACGTACGCTTCGACCAGGTGGGTCCCGACTGTCAGGCAGTTCCTTGCGTGCGAAAATGTAGCTGGTGGGACCCAGGAGTTAGAGGGGCGAATCGTTTTTTTTGCCCAGACACACTTCCTTTGCGTGCGAAGATGTAGCTGGTGGGTCCCAGCAGTCACGGGGGTGAATTGTTTTTTTTTGCCCGGACGCACTTCCTTGCGTGCGAAGATGTAGCTGCTGGGTCCCAGCAGTCAGGGGGGCGAATCGTTTTTTTTTGCCCGGACGCACTTCCTTGCATGCGAAGGTGTAGCTGGTGGGTCCCAGCAGTCAGGGGGGAAACGTTTTTTTCGCTAAATATGGTGGCCCATCCGGTGGGTCCCCGCTGTCAGGTGGAGGAATAATTATTTTGCGTGTAATAAGGAGGCACTTCATTGCTGCGGCCGTGGACCCAGCTATCAGCCTCTCCACGTACAGTCCACGTCCGATGGAAGCCGTTCCTTGACCACGTTGACCACGCCGCGCCGAGAGCACTAGGGTGGTGGACGACGGCGAGGCCTAGGAAGGGGACGACACGGAGCCGGGGAAGACGCGACAGTGGATGCCCACGCGTAGAGGAGTACGAGGGTTCACTGGTTTGCTGTGGTGTGAGGCTGCCGTCGCCGCAGAATAACAGGGGGTGTGGGTGAGTAGAGGGATGGCCTGGTCAGCGGTGGGAGTAGTAGGAGGCGGTGATGCCTCCGCCGCATCACAGCCGGCCACGGGAGGCAGGAGCACGTGGCACGACCGGCGCTGGTTTGGGCGGCTGGAGCAAGAAGACCAGAGGTTGAAGAAGCGCTACGGCTGTTGGATGGACATCGTACGGTCACTGGAGCTAGAATCGTGCATATTGACTAAGTTGACAAAGCCCTCCGTCCCCGTCAACTTAGTAGGCCCACAAGTCAGCCTGCCACTATACTGGGTCCCAGCTAACAGGGGGAGTATTCATTTTTTTGTGCGTAATAAGGAGGCACTTCCTTGCATACGAAGATATAACTGGTTGGTCCGAACTGTCAGAGGCGGCCGCGGGGAGGAGGGAGCAGGCAGACCCGCTGGCGCTTGTTTGAGCGGCTGGAGCAGGAAGAGCAGAGATTGAAGAAGCACGATGGCCATTCGATGGCCATCCAACAGTCACTGCTTGTGCGTCAACCTTTTTTTAGGGAAGTCTCAAATCTATGGAAAACAGCATACAACCCATCTGCCATTATTTTTAATAATTTACAGCCCATTTGCTAATTCTTAAGGTTTTTTTGAGCCCATATTCTTTTTGTTAGCATTACAACCCATATTGTGGCCACAGTTAAAAACTTATATGAAATTTTGCATATTTCGGTGCAGTCCGAACTGTTTTTAATCGCGAAATTTTGACTCACATTCAAACTGATTTTAAAAATAAATGTATATCAATATAAAATCCAACAAATTCTCCGGCATAAAAATTAATGTAATTTAAAATCTCGAAATTAAAAAAAAGATATTTGAAACTAACTGCCGGTTTGATGTGTTTTAAAAATGTACAGCCCATTTCTGATTACTGATGGGCCATTTTCTCGGCCAGCCGAATGAAAGCTCTCCTCGTCTTGAAAGATTTGCAGCCCAACAGGCCTGGCAAAGCGACTTACTTGGCAAATCACAAAAAACTGGGCTGTGGCCGTGGACCCAGCTGTCAGCCTCTACACGTACAATACTCTTCTGATGGAATGTCGTTGACCACATTGACCACGCCGCGCCGAGAGCACCAAAGCGGTGGACGACGGCGAGGCCTAGGAAGGGGACGACGCGGAGCCGGGGAAGATGCGGCACTGGATGCCCACGCAGAGAAGAGTACCAGGGTTCACTGGTTCGGCTGCGGTGTGAGGCTGCCATCACCGCAGGTCCTTGCTAGTGGTGGTAGTAGGGGGCGATGAGGCCTCAACGGCAGCACATCCGGCCACTGGAGGCAGGAGCAGGCGGTCTCCCCGGCGCTGGTTTGGGCGGCTGGTGTAAGAAGAGCAGCGATTGAAGAAGCAGCATGACCGTTCGATTCAAATCCAACGGTTACTGCTGCTAGAATCGTTTGTTGACTAAGTTGACAAGCCCTGTGTACGCGTCAACGTAGTAGGCCCACAGGTCAGCCTACCAACCGGTGCGCCCCAGATGTCAGTGGGAGGAATCATTTTTTTTCGCGTAATAAGGAGATAGTTGATTGCGTGCGGCCAGTCCAGCGGAGGGAGTAGGGTGGGCCGGGGAAGCCTGCGCGGCATCACAGCGGGCCACAAGAGGAGGGAGAAGGCAGTCCCACCGGCGCTAGTTTAGGCGGCTCGAGCAGGAAGATCAGAGATTGAAGAAGCACGACGGCTAGAATCGTGTGTTCACTGACAAAGCCTTGCGTAAACAAGTCAGCCTCGAAATCTATGGCGTGTACAACCCATTTGCTATTACTTTTATAATTTTTACTCATTTTATAATTCATATGGAATTTATTGTAGCCCGTTTTCCATTTTTAGAATTGCCGGCCATTTTCTGGTCAGTACCAGGGTCAAAAAATTAACTAAATATGTGGGAAATTTTTGCCGGGGAACGAAATATTCTTAATCCAAAAATTAATAGCCATACTAAAACAAATTTAAAAATAAGTTAGTACTATGTCAAATTAAATCCAATGAAATACGTATAAGATATCAATGAAGAACAAAATTAAAAAAACTAATATCCCATTTGCTCGTCTTGAAAGATTTGTAGCCCAGTAATTCGGAGAAAATAAATAGGCCTAGCTTGCATATTCTTCAAAAAGAAATACTAGGCTACCTATTTTCCCAAAGAACTGGTGCATGAGCATTTAGCTTTATTTATTTATTTACTTATTTATGTTTAGGGGACCATGAGCATGTACCTGGGCCAGATTCATGTGAGAGCGTCCCTTCCAGTTAATTATGGGCTTCTCTATTGGGCCTTCATCAGTGGGCTGCATGTTATCAACAAGTGGAAAATGTGTTCCGCACGAAAAATAGTATGAGCTACGTACGGTACGGGGCGCTAAAGGATCGAACCGTGCAACGACTTCCAAAACATTGTGTTTGTCATTCTAACAACACATTTATATTCAACCAATAGACAAAATATACTACTGATTGTACATTGAAAACAGCAGCAGTAGCAACCAGGGCTGGGGGTGCAACAGAAGCAGTAAGCAGGCTAGAAGAGTGAAGACGCAACTCTCTCTTCCAAACCAAACATCAGCCATCATTACAAAAGGGCTACCAAAAAAGAACAAGTGTATGCATCAAACTAAATAAAGATCCTACTACACCAAGTGTACGCATCTAACTAACTGGCTCAGTTAGACGTTACTATTTATTAAGCTGTGGAGATTGGCTGATGGCTTGAACGAGATGGGTGCCTGACGGGGGAAACTCCAGCCAGCAGGTCAAAGTCTGATACTTGCGACCCTCTCTCCTACTTTGGGTTGCAGAGCATGGCGGCACATATCAGGGTATGGTGCATGCAGAGACACATGGTACACTGTGTACACATAGTTTTGCCTGGTGAACGAAACCGTGCTGCCATCATGATCGTTGCCGTCGGTTATCTCCTGGTTAATCGGATAATTCAGTCCGGCAAACAGAGAGCGTGTGCCAAGGCTACTTACCAGCCTCCAGTAAAAAAAATACTGAAGGCCCAGAGAAGCTGGGATCCTACTCAAAGACCTTGCAGTGACTCTGATTGTATTCCGCGAAACAACACGCCCGATACGTGCGGACGATCATCAATCTTTCGCCGTTGTCTGATCGAGCCAGGAACCACCTGCAACTGCCATGCCGCTTTTCTTTGAAAGGTTCTGGGATTAGGAATGGTAGGGACATCAGGCGGCCTACAACATCATATCAAGTTGGAGTCAAATAAAAAAGGGCTCTTGATTTAGTCAATCTTAAGAACAACATGTTATGAGCATGAATATTTTTTCAGTAAATCCTGATAGTAATATAAGCAAGCCATCATGATATCATAGAAAAGTAACATACTGCTGTAACAGCCGTTTGTAGCAATGACTGGAGTAGGCCAATAATACGTCCAGCCATAGAAGGAGTCGACAATGTAAATGAAGCCCTTGTGTTCAATGGCATCAGAGAACCATGGAGGATGTATGATCCTGCGATGGACGTGCAGATTTATCCACTTACTGCAGTGACCTGTCAGATAGGCGAGACCGCGGTTGAAGAACGCAATTAGCCTGAAATCTTTATAATTACCAGATCTTGTGGGCACTTGGTAGATTACAACCTTGAGCAAATCAAACTTGGTATCATGTTGGCTACTGTAAGATTCTGAGTATTCTTGGCCGCGGTGCCAAAGCAGTGCAGTGTTAATCGAAGGAAGGGGGATCAATCGCTGGGTGTAGACCTCCACGAGCATCCAGCTGCCACGACCGTCGACGAGCACCATCCAAGACGTGTTCATGCCGACCCAGTACATACCGTTAATGTAGCTGAGGCTGACGGGGATCGGATCGCAGTGAAGGGGGTTGATGCTCGCCACCCTATGATCGTTATGCTGCGTGACACGCCATTTCTGAAGATCAGGCAGCATCAACAAGCAAGGAGCTGGCTTAAAAAGCTCCGGCCTGAGGGCTTTGAGTAAACGGTACATCCCCGACGAGCACGCGGCGAGCGGCATGGTACTGAGATTGTCACACGCGAAACAATGAGCTTGATTACCTCTGTGGGGAGCGAATTCCAGCCACTCTTTCGGCGGACGCTTCTCGGTTTTGCC
>NC_041393.1:207090684-207101657 GCF_002162155.2 Triticum dicoccoides
GGGGAGGCGCCTTAGCGGGGATGGAAGCTTGGACGAGATTATGTGCGGACAAAGATGGAGAAGCGAATATGTGCTGCGGGAAGTGGACATGTGATGATGACTTCATCACGCCGCTTGACTTATGAGACACATACCAGCAGCGTAGGGTCATGTCTATGGCAGACAACTTGCTTGAGTGATCACAGTACTGGTACTCCCTACAGTACCTACTACAGTACTATGCCCTAACTTGCTTGAGTAGAGTAGTACAGTAGGACTCTGCTCAACTACTAGCACTGGAGGAGTAGTATATTCTAATCTAAAATAGTTACACACTTCAATGCCCGAGCGTGGAACGACTACGAACCGTGCTCAAAGACCGTGTCTACGTGGTGTTTGGACTTATATGCAAAAAAAATAGCAAGATGCTCGTGCATTGCACGGCACACCATCATCACCAACTCAGTTTTTTCTCTACTCCTACTCCTATAAAAGGCTCAGTTGGTGATGATGGAGGCGTGTTCAGCCGGGCATGCAGCGGATGGTGCAGCACTATTCGATTTGTTATAAAAAACAAAGAAGAGTAGTAGAGATAGAGACATAGGGAGGAGCACGAGGTTGCGGGAGATAAGGATGAACGAGGCAAGGCCTTATCTGTAAATGTGGAGAGAGGTGCGGGTATCTTTTGTAAAATTGTCATAGTTGGCTTTCTATCCGTCAGATATAGATCGGACGGTCTATATTACAAGATGGCAGGCATACCATCATCACCAACTCGGTTTTCTATAAGAGTAGATATAGATAGATAGAGACTAGGGAGTACTAGTAAGGGCACCATCTACTGCTTCGTGTACTACTACTGCACTCAATTTGGCGGCCGCAACGTCCCCTACAGCCACTCCATCCTGCGCTACATTCGGCGGGCGTTGTTGAAATTTGGGGAGCGCACTCTCGCGACTGCTGGCAGCCACGACTTCACCGACGATGGCTTCTTCCCCGACCTCGGCAACCTCTTCCTCAACGACATGGGCGACAACCTCAACGCCAACGGTGCTGCTCCCGTTGCACCGTATGTGTTTCTGTCCTTCCTGTTCGAAATCGTGGTAGAATTCATGTCTCTACTCTGTATCCTAGTACTATGCTAGTCCACATGATTAGTTTCATCTCTGTTATAGCCGTCATGATTATTTTGTGCTTATTCGGATTAAATCTCATAGTAACTTGCTCATATATTCAACTGGCGCAACGTCCCCTACAGCCACTCCCGTTTCATGGATGGCCTGATCGATGCCTCCAAGGAGCCCTTCGTCTACTGCTATGAGTGCCGATGCCGTTTTGGGGCTCGCCGGCGGACATGGTGCATCACCTCACGGATGCGTGCAGCGGTCACTACTGGCCCTTTGCAGAAAACATCAAGTACGAGACGTGCTACCCGTTCACCATGCCGGAGTCGCTGGAGGATCACCGCCGCCTGATAGTCTCGGAGGAGCACGGCAGCGTCTTCCTCTTGATCGTGGGCATCGGCGAGGCCCGTGCAGGCCGCCGCCCCGTCTCTTTAGTGTGTGTCAGGGGCGACGCCGCTGACGCTGACACTGACACGAGGCCGATGTACGGGTGTGTGTTCAGTGTTACTACCCCTCCGGGTCACGTGGGCGGCGACACCGGCCTCATCAAACTAAATTGGACTCTGGGCAGCTGGGACCATCCCGCCAATGTGGACTTGGAAAACCCATGGCATCCTTTACCCACCGACGCGGTGCACGGGGACTCCAAGGAGGTTCACGTGGACATACGCATTATCAAGTTAAATGTTGATCATTAGTATTCGCTCAATGTAATCCGTTGTCTAAGCATGTGGAGACTTCCATGCAGGATCTTGCTCTATTGGAGTATCGCACATGAATAAAAGTGTATTCGTTTATGGTTTAGTCTAGAATCTTCCATGTATGAATTTTTACTATAGTACTGGTGAAAGACTTACGATGAACCATTTCTTACATCTCCTTTGCCCCCTTGCAAGTCATCCTGATTTAATCCCTCCGTCTAGGTGTATAAGGGCATGGTTAATATTACTTAATAGTATAGCTAACTCTTGACTATAAGAAAGTGCCATGTCATATGTAGCCAACATGTATAACAATCGATACTCAAAAACTAATTCTTAAAGATCATTTCTTGCAAAGCACAATAAGTGTTATTTCTTCACAAGTTTTGGATGCAAGTTGAACAGTTGAACGCTTTTGTTTGCAAAAGATACCTTTTTGTCTATTTCACCCGGATGTTTCTGAGCTCTAGAGATGAAATAATATCCGAAGAAACCTATCGATACCCGTTACACATGAGATGACCCCTACGTCCTTTGTCAAAATAAACAACTCCCCGATCAATGCATTTCACTCTTCGGTGCAACGCACGGGCACCTTACTACTATATCACAAAACCCAACCACTCCCAGTATTAAATGGCCTGGTAAAATAAACGGACAAGCAACCATCACATCCCTCCGTCTTTTTTGCATTTCATCTCTCTGCATTTACTTTCTCCGATTCGTCTCCCACGCTCGATCCCTAGCTACTACTCCTAGGGCCAGTTCTTTTGGCGGCTTCCCCAGCTTTTCCCACAAGACTAGTCACATTGGAGAGTAACAATAAGGCGTCTCACTCATTTATTTGGGATTCTAAACTACTACTCCATTCTGGTTTATTCCTCACCATTGTAATTTGTGCTAAATTTTGACCAAAGATTTAACTAATAAAATGTTACTCAAAACACTTAGGCGCGGTGCATCTAGGTGTGTAAGTCATCTTATGAAAACCAAATAATCCGAAAACACTTAGGCGCGGTGCATTAACTTCTACCTCGTTTCTTGTTTCTTGACATATCAACCAATAAGAGATAAAGAGTGTGCATGCTTTTAATGACTTGAGATATCAAACACGACATGCAGTGGTTAGTTCATTGCATGCAATACTATTAATTAGCAAATAAACATTAACATTTCTCGTTTTATCCTCCTCCTTGGTCACGATGCACAGAGAAATAACCACAGAGAAGGAGGCTAAAAGTAAACAATCAAACGAGCATTTTTGCATTTGTTTTGCATTGAATCGTTTCACAAGCTTGACTAGTGCTGTTTTTCCACTTTTACAAAAACTGTATCGTAATGTTCAAACATGCATTTGCACGTACATAAGTAATAGTAGTACTCCCTCCGTCTAGGTGTACAAGTCTTCCCTCCTTCTTGGTCACCGTGCACAACCAAAGATGACTTATTGACCTGGACGGAGGGAGCAGCACAGTCTGCAAGCATATATCGAGAGAGACGTGTAGTCCGATAGTATACAGTAAAGTTTGTGCTATTTGCACGTACTTGCAAAATGCGTAATAATACACAATGTTTCCAAACTTTCCCTTTTACATACTTAATTAAGGACGCTAAAATTCCTGAACGTTCGGGATTTATCATTTGTGTCCCAAAACTAATGAGATCGCCTTACGAAACAAAAATTATACTCCTCCTAAAAGCCACGGCGCTCGCAGGAGCGCTTGCGGCGCGCCACGAGTGCCCTGGTGCGCGGCCATTTCCCAGCGCGCCGACACAACGCCTCTTCCTCAGCCTCGCAACTCGCTAGGTGATGATTGGCGGCTTGCCGGCGGGCGATCGCGATCTCACCGGTGTGGTGATCCGGCGTCAACAGGTACTCCTCCTAGCTGGAAGCGTGCACCCGGTCCACGTACCGCCAAGCGTAGATGAGGCGCTTGGGCCTGACTACACTCAGGGCGTCGGCACGGGCGTCCTCCGCCACCCTCACGGCCCTCGCACGAGCCTTCTGCCAAAGAACCAATTGCTTGACTCTCTCGGACGCGACATAGATCTCCCAGAAAGCTTGTTGCGCGGTGCGCTTCTCTTCCTCGGCCTTCTTCTCCGCCTCTATTTTGGTGCGCTCTGCTGGAGGCAAAGCCTCCCACAAGGCGACATCCATTTCTTTCCAAAGCTCCTCAAGGCTGGGGGGCTCGGCGGGCGGCGCGGCGTTCTCCTTGTAGCGGGGAGCCAACGCATCCTCCGACGCGCATGCCCGCGAGATTGAGAACGCCGACGCATCCACCTCGACGCGTCGCGGCAAGGAACGGAACGTGGACGTGTCCTCCTCGACTAGTCGCGGCGAGGAACGGAACGGCGACGCGTCGCGTCGCGGCGAGGAGCGGAACACCGACGCGTCCTCCTCGACTAGTGGCGGCGAGTAACGGAGCGGTGACGCGTCGCGTAGCGGCGAGGAGCGGAACGCCGACGCGTCCTCCTCGACTAGTGGCGGCGAGGAATGGAAAGGCGACGCGTGACCGTCCGCACGGTGCAGCGAGGGGCTCCTAGGGCTTGGGAGGGGAGATGCCATGGTGGTTGACGTGAGAGGGAGGGGGAGGAGATAGCGATGAACGTGAACGTGAGGGGGAGGAGATAACGATGTCGTGGGAGGCGCAGTATTTATAGCGAGCAATGGCACACCTACGTAAGATATGGACTGAGGTGCACTGACTTAACTGCAGGTCCAGTTGCGTCACTGACATGTGGGCCAGTACACTGCTGGGCCCTTATGTCAGTGACCCAATGCACCTGAAGTTAAGTAAAATCTACGTGGGCATATTTGTTGGAGTAAATTACGGGGGAGCGAAGGGGTGGAATTATTGCTGGTCACAACAGATTGGACGAGTGTGGGGGGAGGAGAGTCATGCATGCAGATTTTTTCACACGGGGTGGAGTGGTGGGACCGCCGGAGGGAGAAGGAGAGTTTGGCAGGCATATTGTTTCCACACATGGAGAGGAAAAGATTTGGAGACGAACGGGCTTCCTGCAGGTATGGGGAACGGTGCATAATAAGTCATCTTGCATGCCGGGCTAGGTATAGTCTCAAGTCATTAAAAATATACACGCCCCACACATGTTCATATTTCAAGGTGCACTAAATTATTGCATGCGATGATTAAGGCTGGCCATCATGGTGGTATCTTAGCTGGTACACGGGAATAGCAAACATGCTGATGTGGCAAAGAATTAAAGAAGAGAGGGGGGTTAGACTAACTAGTGTTCATGCATGCATTGGTAAACACATTTTTTTGTGAAGAACAACAACATTAGTTGAGTACTTTTGCAGACTTCAAAAACTATTCCACAGCCTCTACTATCTTGCTAAGAGTAGGTGAATTTTTGAGTCGAGCCCTTTAAACTAGAAGGGAGGTAGTGGTACTCTAATAGCTAGGTGTGTAAGTCATCTTACGAAAACCAAATAATCCCAAAACACGTAGGAGCGATGCATTAACTTCTACCTCGTTTCTTGTTTCTTGACATATCAACCAATAAGAGATAAGGGTGTGCATGCTTTTAATGATCTGAGACTATCAAACATGACATGCAGTGGTTAGTTCATTGCATGCAATACTATTTAATTAGCAAATAAACATTAATGTCTCTCATTTTCCCCTCCTCCTTGGTCACGGTGCACAGCCTAAGATGACTTGCTCACCTAGACGGAGGGAGTATCAACATTCACAATGTCAAATCAATATTTTTACACTCACTATAAAACGTAGTTCTTATACTCATTATAATTAGTATTGTAGATATTGATATTTTTAGTATAAATTTGGTTGTGGGATTTCATTGATGCCTGTCAAAGTGTGGAGGAAGCGGAGCTTAGGGCTTGCATTGCCGGTCTCTACATAGGTATTTCTCTTCATAATCATGTAATTTTAGAGACTGATTGCGCTTTTGTGATAGCGTCTCTTGCATCGGGAGACTATGACAGGTCTGCTATGCGTGACATGAAGATGAAAGCGTTGAGCATCTCGAAGTTGATCAACAATCTTCAATTGTCAATGATTTGCCGTTCGGCCAATAAGGTGGCACACTTAATCGCTAAGTATAGCTTTGACAATAGATTAGATGGTATTCTTGTAAATAACGTACCGCCCTGTGTGGTGAATATTGTATTGAATGAGTGTACTGGTGTGGCTGGTTAATTAATATAAAGTGGTGTTTAAAAAAGTATATATTTGGTCAAACACTTTGCAAACGGTTGATGGGAGTAAAAAGGACCAGAGGGAGTATCATGCATGCGGAGTAGGCAAAATTTTTTTGCTCATTTTTAGCCGGTCGAAGTCTCAAAGGGCGTGACCGCGCGAGGGAGGCGAAGGTCGTGGGAGGCGCGACGGTTGACTGAATTAAGTGAAGTTACATCCACGCACCGGCATGGCGTGCGAACAGGCATAAGCTATACCGTCAGGCCTACGATATGGGTCTAGTAGACATGACATCTAGTGGGTCCCGCATAGTTCTCGAGAACTCTTTGGGGGCTACGATATAAGCCAGCAACCCCACGCCATTCGCACACCCTACTCGTCCCCATCTTCTACTCTACCTCACAACAGTTCGCTCTCAGTCGTCCCGTCCTTTCACATTAGTTCGCTCCCAGTTTTTGCGGGGTACAATAGTTCAACTTCTCCTAACCCTCCTCCAAAATCCATGGCCTCCCAAATCTCCATGGTCGCCGCTGAGTACCAGGTTAGAGCCATCATCGGCGATCAGTTCATCATCATCTACACACGTGGATCTGCGACGGTGAAAGCATGGCTTGCTCGCTTCCTACGCATGTTCAACAGTTCAACGGATGAGTGGGTCGCTGGGCTAGATGTTGAGTACACCATAGTCCTGGGACGAGAGAAGGATCTAAAGGACGAAGAGAGGAAGAAGCCCGCTGTGATCCAGGTTTGCGTACATAACGTTTGCTCGATCTACCACATATGCCATGCCGACGTTGAGTGCCAGGATTTTAAGAACTTCCTCAAGGACAAAAGAGTGAAATTCGTTACTGTAGGCTTTAAGAATGACAAAGAAGTCCTGCGTCGGATAGGTCTCATTGTAGGCCAGCCCTTCGATCTCCAGAAGGCAAGTCTGGTGTCCTCCTCTCAACCTTCAATGCTGACCCTGGCAGCAGCCATGATTGATCCTTTGTACGCTAAACTGAAGAAACCTCATCACGAGTTTCATCATGCATGGGAGTCGAAGACATTAGATGAAGATCACATCATGTACGCAGCAATGGATGCCTACCTTTGTTTAAATATCTACATGGGTTGGATGAAGAAGCAGAGCCCAGTGTCTGATTCAAGCAAAGAAGCGTCGGCGAAGAAGAAGAGGAAGAGGGACGAGGACGAAGTCGAGGACGTGGACTCGGACTCCGAGTAGGTGGCAGTGCCGTCGCTCATGCTGGTTCTACTGCAGTGTCAAGCTGACTAGTTGCTTAGTTTATTTTCAAGGGTGTGTTGTGCTGAGGCCCCAGCAGAACTATGTTTATGTTATTTCTCGTTATTTGAACTGTTTAGTACGTAGAGTAGTACTAGTACTATGTCTTACTACTGTTCTTCTTGCAGTTGGTACTACTGCTCGTACCTTTGTGTTCCCACTGTACTTAATACGTTCGTACTAGTAGTATAATTTGGGTCAATCGATTTGTGAAAGAAGTTCGACAGACCGAAGGAAGAAGACGACAGAAGAGGTGAAAGAAGCCCTTCTAGCCATCCATGTTGCATCAAACGGCTCACATGAGTTGACTGACCCAAATTGCTCCTTCAGATTGCAGGATCCACGTGGCATTCAAGGTCTCGAAGGTAGATTCCGCGTCTGCACTCGGTTTGCGGGCTCGACGTGCGCGCGACCGGCTTCCGCCGCGACAGCCACCATTCGCGCCTCCTCCGCGCGGGCGAAGACGACAATGACACGCTAGTTCCTCCTCGCTGGCGTGCTGGAGCACGCGCTCATCCTCCTCTTTGTACGCTGCGTGCATAGACGCGGCTCCACCAGCTGCTCGCGTGCTTGGCAGCGCGGCGGCATGGCGAGGAGGGACTGCAGATGACGTGAGCGGGCAAGCCTTCGGCTTCATGGCACAGGGATGGCGGCGACACGACGGTGATGGGCGAGAAATTGTTGGCCGGAGCAGGCGGGCGCCGGCATGCGCAACGGCGGCGGCGGCATATTGATGAGTGCGCGTATGGGAGCTTACTTTAGTTTTATATGAGGTTGGTCAAACTTGAAAGAAAACTGTACTAGTACACATAAACATTAGACTTAGGCAGCGCCTTTTTTTTGAAGTTAGTACCACAGCCACGATACGAAATCCTGTGCAAGCGCGTGAATCGCGGCCGCGCGGTCGATCGAACGGTGCATCACCGTGTCGCGCTCGAAGGACATCCACCGAACCTTTTTGTGCGTGTGAAAACAATCCTCGAATATTACTCAATTTTTTTTCCTGGGAAAGTTCTTGACGCTGCAATATTTCCATATATTTGAATTTAGCTTCAGTTTGTGTTTATTTGGATTTGGACGTTTTAGGTGCGCCCTAGTTTTTTTTAATACTTATTTTGTGTGTGTGACTGAGAGAAAAACGTGTGTATGTGTCCATATGTGTGTTGTGGCGGAAGGGCAATGTGGAGACGGTGTGCGTGTGATACAGACATAGAGAGGTGTGAATGTGCAAACGATCATGCATGAGTGAGACATAGACAGATGCCGATATGTTGTGTATACATGAGAGAACGGTCTTCTAGTTTACTTGTGTGTGTGTGTGAGAGAGAGAGAGAGAGAGGGAGAGAGAGAGGAGCATCCGTAACACAACAACCATCTCTCTCGATTCGTCCGTTCCTCGCACGATCGCATGCAACATATGCATCAACGCGCACATTTTGAGACCCTCACTCGGCCCCTGCCCACCTCAAGGCCCGCGCAATCTCTTCGTGAATACCCATTTCTCTCCTTAGGTTTGTTTTCGCTCAATATCTGACACACACACACACACGCACACACACACACACGCACGCAGCACAACACACACACACACTCCCCCGAGAAAACAATTCATCCCCATCCAAGGTTATACAACGACCACTCTCGCTTGTGCTTCTTTGCACCCCAACATGCACAACACCTCAATCTTCAAAGAGGGCAACGACAGATCAAAGACGGCGACCACACCGCGCTAGAGAATGCGGGGTCATTTGGAAGTAGGGTGATGTGACGACTGCTGACTGACTCCTCCCCCCACCCTCTCTCTCTTGCACAAAATTAGCAATCCCTCTCTCCCCTCACAAAATTGTCAATCCCTCAACCCATGAGATCCTTCCCCTCTCGTCCATGTTTTTCCAGCTCTCTCATCAAACATGTTGTCTCTGTTGGAAATATGCCCTAGAGGCAATAATAAAAGGGTTATTATTATATTTCCTTGTTCATGATAATTGTCTTTTATTCATGCTATAACTGCATTATCCGGAAATCGTAATACACGTGTGAATACATAGACCATAACATGTCCCTAGTGAGCCTCTAGTTGACTAGCTCGTTGGTCAACAGATAGTCATGGTTTCCTGACTATGGACATTAGATGTCATTGACAACGGGATCACGTCATTAGGACAATGACGTGATGGACAAGACCCAATCCTAAGCATAGCACAAGATCGTGTAGTTTGTTTTGCTAGAGCTTTTCCAATGTCAAGTATCTCTTCCTTAGACCATGAGATCATGTAACTCCCGGATACCGTAAGAGTGCTTTGGGTGTACCAAACGTCACAATGTAACTAGGTGACTATAAAGGTGCACTACAGGTATCTCCGAAGGTGTCTGTTGGGTTGACACGGATCGGGACTGGGATTTGTCACTCCGTATTACGTAGAGGTATCACTGGGCCCACTCGATAGTGCATCATCATAATCAGCTCAAAGTGACCAAGTGTCTGGTCACGGGATCATGCATTACAGTACGAGTAAAGTGACTTGCCGGTAACGAGACTGAACGAGGTATTGGGATACCGACGATCGAGTCTCGGGCAAGTAACATACCGACTGACAAAGGGAATTGCATACGGGGTTGATTGAATCCTCGACATCGTGGTTCATCTGATGACATCATCGAGGAGCATGTGGGAGCCAACATGGGTATCCAGATCCTGCTGTCGGTTATTGCCCGAGAGCCGTCTCGGTCTTGTCTACGTGTCTCCCGAACCCGTAGGGTCTACACACTTAAGGTTCGGTGACGCTAGGGTTATTAGGAAGACTTGTATGTGATTACCGAATGTTGTTCGGAGCCCCGGATAAGATCCCGGACGTCACGAGGAGTTCCGGAAGGGTCCGGAGGTAAAGATTTATATATGGGAAGTTGTCAAACGGACACCGGAAAGTTTCGGGGTCATACAGGTATTGTACCGGGACCACCGGAGAGGTTCCGGGGGTCCACCGGGAGGGGCCACCCCTCCCGGGGGGCCACATGGGCTGCGTGGGGAAAGGAGCCAGCCCCTGGTGGGCTGGGCGCACCCCCCTTGGGCCCATGGGCCTAGGGTTGGGGGGGGGGGAAACCCTAAAGGGGGCTCACCCCCTTGCTTGGGGGGCAAGCCCCCCTCCCTGGCCGCCGCCCCCTCTAGATCTCATCTAGAGGGGCCGGCCCCCCTTGCCCCTTCCCCTATAAATAGAGGGGTGAGGGGAGGGCAGCTGTGTTGGGGAACGTTGCAAAAAATTAAAATTTTTCTTACGGTTTCACCAAGATCCATCTATGAGTTCATCTAAGCAACAAGTCGAGGGAGTGAGTTTGCATCTACATACCACTTGTAGATCGCGTGCGGAAGCTTGCAAGGTGATGATGGAGTCGTACTCGACGTGATTCGAATCACCGATGACCAAGTGCTGAACGGACAGCACCTCCGCGTTCAACACACGTACGGGACGGGAGACGTCTCCTCCTTCTTGATCCAGCAAGGGGAAAGGAGAGGTTGAGGAAGACAGCTCCACCGGCAGCACGACGGCGTGGTGATGGTGGAGAGGCAGTACTCCGACAGGGCTTCGCCAAGCACACAACGGAGGAGGAGAGGTGTTGGGGAGGGGAGGGCTGCGCCTTGGAGGGTGGTGCGGCTGCCCTCCCCTCACCCCTCTATTTATAGGGGGAAGGGAGAAGGGGGCCG
>NC_041393.1:207101667-207102522 GCF_002162155.2 Triticum dicoccoides
AGCACGACGGCGTGGTGATGGTGGAGAGGCAGTACTCCGACAGGGCTTCGCCGAGCACACAACGGAGGAGGAGAGGTGTTGGGGAGGGGAGGGCTGCGCCTTGGAGGGTGGTGCGGCTGCCCTCCCCTCACCCCTCTATTTATAGGGGGAAGGGAGAAGGGGGCCGGCCCCTCTAGAACCCATCTAGGGGGGGGGGGCGGCCAAGGGGAGAGGGGGAGAGGGTGGCTTGCCCCCCAAGCCAAGGGGGCGCCCCCTCTAGGGTTCCCCCCTCAACCCTAGGCACAAGGGCCCAAGGGAGGGGCTGCGCCCAGCCCACCAGGGGCTGGCTCCCTGCCCCATGCAGCCCATGTGGCCCCCCGGGAGGGGTGGCCCCTCCCGGTGGACCCCCGGAATCCTTCCGGTGGCCCCGGTACAATACCGGTATGACCCCGAAACTTCCCGGTGCCCGTTTGACAACTTCCCATATATAAATCTTTACCTCCGGACCCTTCCGGAGCTCCTCGTGACGTCCGGGATCCCATCCGGGACTCCGAACAACATTCGGTAGTCACATACTAGTCTTCCTAATAACCCTAGCGTCACCGAACCTTAAGTGTGTAGACCCTACGGGTTCGGGAGACATGCAGACATGACCGAGACGCTCTCAGGTCAATAACCAACAGCGGGATCTGGATACCCATGATGGCTCCCACATGCTCCTCGATGTTGTCATCGGATGAACCACGATGTCGAGGATTCGATCAAACCCTGTATACAATTCCCTTTGTCAATCGGTACGTTACTTGCCCGAGACTCGATCGTTGGTATCCCAATACCTTGTTCAGTCTCGTTACCGGCAAGTCACTTTACTCGTAC
>NC_041393.1:207102532-207109597 GCF_002162155.2 Triticum dicoccoides
CCCCTCTAGAACCCATCTAGGGGGGGGGGGGCGGCGGCCAAGGGGAGAGGGGGAGAGGGTGGCTTGCCCCCCAAGCCAAGGGGGCGCCCCCTCTAGGGTTCCCCCCCTCAACCCTAGGCGCAAGGGCCCAAGGGAGGGGGTGCGCCCAGCCCACCAGGGGATGGCTCCCTGCCCCACGCAGCCCATGTGGCCCCCCGGGAGGGGTGGCCCCTCCCGGTGGACCCCCGGAATCCTTCCGGTGGCCCCGGTACAATACCGGTATGACCCCGAAACTTCCCGGTGTCCGTTTGACAACTTCCCATATATAAATCTTTACCTCCGGACCCTTCCGGAGCTCCTCGTGACGTCCGGGATCCCATCCGGGACTCCGAACAACATTCGGTAGTCACATACTAGTCTTCCTAATAACCCTAGCGTCACCGAACCTTAAGTGTGTAGACCCTACGGGTTCGGGAGACATGCAGACATGACCGAGACGCTCTCAGGTCAATAACCAACAGCGGGATCTGGATACCCATGATGGCTCCCACATGTTCCTCGATGTTGTCATCGGATGAACCACGATGTCGAGGATTCGATCAAACCCTGTATACAATTCCCTTTGTCAATCGGTACGTTACTTGCCCGAGACTCGATCGTCGGTATCCCAATACCTTGTTCAGTCTCGTTACCGGCAAGTCACTTTACTCGTACCGTAACGCATGATCCCGTGTCCAACACCTTGGTCACATTGAGCTCATTATGATGATGCATTACCGAGTGGGCCCAGAGATACCTCTCCGTCATACGGAGTGACAAATCCCAATCTCGATCCGTGTCAACCCAACAGATACTTTCGGAGATACCTGTAATGCACCTTTATAGTCACCCAGTTACGTTGTGACGTTTGATACACCCAAGGCGCTCTTACGGTATCCGGGAGTTACACGATCTCATGGTCGAAGGAAGAGATACTTGACATTGGCAAAGCTCTAGCAAAACGAACTACACGATCTTTTATGCTATGCTTAGGATTGGGTCTTGTCCATCACATCATTCTCCTAATGATGTGATCCCGTTATCAACGACATCCAATATCCATAGTCAGGAAACCATGACTATCTGTTGATCACAACGAGCTAGTCAACTAGAGGCTCACCAGGGACATATTGTGGTCTAAGTATTCACACGTGTATTATGATTTCTGGATAATACAGTTATAGCATGAATAAAAGACATTTATCATGAACATTGAAATATAATAATACTTTCATTATTGCCTCTAGGGCATATTTCCAACAGTCTCCCACTTGCACTAGAGTCACCAATCTAGTTACATTGTGATGAATCGAACACCCATAGAGTTCTGGTGTTGATCATGTTTTGCACGCGAGAGAGGTTTAGTCAGCGGATCTGCGACATTCAGATCCGTGTGCACTTTGCAAATCTCTATGTCTCCATCTTGAACATTTTCACGGATGGAGTTGAAACGACGCTTGATGTGCCTGGTCTTCTTGTGAAACCTGGGCTCCTTGGCGAGGGCAATAGCTCCAGTGTTGTCACAGAAGAGTTTGATCGGCCCCGACGCATTGGGTATGACTCCTAGGTCGGTGATGAACTCCTTCACCCAAATCGCTTCATGCGCTGCCTCCGAGGCTGCCATGTACTCCGCTTCACATGTAGATCCCGCCACGACGCTTTGCTTGCAGCTGCACCAGCTTACTGCTCCACCATTCAACATATACACGTATCCGGTTTGTGACTTAGAGTCATCCAGATCTGAGTCGAAGCTAGCGTCGACGTAACCCTTTACGACGAGCTCTTCGTCTCCTCCATAAACGAGAAACATGTCCTTCGTCCTTTTCAGGTACTTCAGGATATTCTTGACCGCTGTCCAGTGTTCCTTGCCGGGATTACTTTGGTATCTTGCTACCAAACTTACGGCAAGGTTTACATCGGGTCTGGTACACAGCATGGCATACATAATAGATCCTATGGCTGAAGCATAGGGGATGACACTCATCTCTTCTTTATCTTTTGCCGTGGTCGGTGACTGAGCCGAGCTCAGTCTCACACCTTGTAACATAGGCAAGAACCCCTTCTTGGACTGATCCATTTTGAACCTCTTCAAAATCTTATCAAGGTATGTGCTTTGTGAAAGACCTATGAGGCGTCTCGATCTATCTCTATAGATCTTGATGCCTAATATGTAAGCAGCTTCTCCAAGGTCCTTCATTGAAAAACATTTGTTCAAGTAGGCCTTAATGCTATCCAGAAATTCTATATTATTTCCCATCAAGAGTATGTCATCTACATATAATATGAGAAATGCTACAGAGCTCCCACTCACTTTCTTGTAAACGCAGGCTTCTCCATAAGTCTGCATAAACCCAAACGCTTTGATCATCTCATCAAAGCGAATGTTCCAACTCCGAGATGCTTGCACCAGTCCATAAATGGATCGCTGGAGCTTGCATACTTTGTTAGCGTTCCAAGGATCAACAAAACCTTCCGGCTGCATCATATACAGCTCTTCCTTAAGATGTCCGTTAAGGAATGCCGTTTTGACGTCCATCTGCCATATCTCATAATCATAGTATGCGGCAATTGCTAACATGATTCGGACGGACTTCAGCTTCGCTATGGGAGAGAAAGTCTCGTCGTAGTCAATCCCTTGAACTTGTCGATAACCCTTAGCGACAAGTCGAGCCTTATAGATGGTAACATTACCATCCGCGTCTGTCTTCTTCTTAAAAATCCATTTGTTTTCTATCGCTCGCCGATCATGGGGCAAGTCTGTCAAAGTCCATACTTTGTTTTCATACATGGATTCTATCTCGGATTTCATGGCTTCAAGCCATTTGTTGGAATCCGGGCCCGCCATCGCTTCTTCATAGTTCAAAGGTTCATTGTTGTCCAACAACATGATTTCCAGGACAGGGTTGCCGTACCACTCTGGTGCGGAACGTGTCCTTGTGGACCTACGAAGTTCAGCAGTAACTTGATCCGAAGTACCTTGATCATCATCATTGTTTTCCTCTTCAGTTGGTGTGGGCATCACAGGAATGGTTTCCTGCGCTGCGCCACTTTCCCGTTCAAGAGGTAGTACTTCATCGAGTTCTACTTTCCTCCCACTTACTTCTTTCGAGAGAAACTCTTTTTCCAGAAAGCATCCGTTCTTGGCAACAAAGATCTTGCCTTCGGATCTTAAGTAGAAGGTATACCCGACAGTTTCCTTAGGGTATCCTATGAATACACATTTTTCCGACTTGGGTTCGAGCTTTTCAGGTTGAAGTTTCTTGACATAAGCATCGCATCCCCAAACTTTTAGAAACGACAGCTTAGGTTTCTTTCCAAACCATAATTCATACGGTGTCGTCTCAACGGATTTAGACGGTGCCCTATTTAAAGTGAATGTAGCTATCTCTAGAGCGTATCCCCAAAATGATAGCGGTAAATCAGTAAGAGACATCATAGACCGCACCATATCCAATAGAGTGCGATTACGACGTTCGGACACACCGTTTCGCTGAGGTGTTCCAGGCGGCGTGAGTTGTGAAATGATTCCACATTTCCTTAAGTGTGTACCAAATTCGTGACTTAAGTATTCTCCTCCACGATCTGATCGTAAGAATTTTATCTTTCAGTCACGTTGATTCTCTACCTCATTCTGAAATTCCTTGAACTTTTCAAAGGTTTCAGACTTGTGTTTCATTAAGTAGACATACCCATATCTACTCAAGTCATCAGTGAGAGTGAGAACATAACGATATCCTCCGCGAGCCTCAACGCTCATTGGACCGCACACATCGGTATGTATGATTTCCAACAAGTTGGTTGCTCGCTCCATTGTTTCGGAGAACGGAGTCTTGGTCATTTTGCCCAAGAGGCATGGTTCGCACGTGTCAAACGATTCATAATCAAGAGACTCTAAAAGTCCATCGGCATGGAGCTTCTTCATGCGCTTGACACCAATGTGACCAAGGCGGCAGTGCCACAAGTATGTGGGACTATCGTTATCAACTTTAAATCTTTTGGCATCTACACTATGAACATGTGTAATATTACGCTCGAGATTCATTAAGAATAAACCATTGACCATCGGAGCATGACCATAAAACATATCTCTCATATAAATCGAACAATCATTATTCTCAGACTTAAATGAGTAGCCATCTCGTATCAAACGAGATCCAGATACAATGTTCATGCTCAAACTTGGCACTAAATAACAATTATTAAGGTTTAAAACTAATCCCGTAGGTAAATGTAGAGGCAGCGTGCCGGCGGCGATCACATCGACTCTGGAACCATTCCCGACGCGCATCGTCTCCTCGTCCTTCGCCAGTCTCCGTTTATTCCGCAGCTCCTGCTGTGAGTTACAAATATGAGCAACGGCACCGGTATCAAATACCCAGGAGTTACTACGAGTACTGGTAAGGTACACATCAATCACATGTATATCAAATATACCTTTGGTGTTGCCGGCCTTCTCATCCGCTAAGTATTTAGGGCAGTTCCGCTTCCAGTGACCCTTCCCCTTGCAATAAAAGCACTCAGTCTCAAGCTTGGGTCCATTCTTTGACTTCTTCCCGGTAACTGGCTTACCAGGCGCGGCAACATCTTTGCCGTCCTTCTTGAAGTTCTTCTTACCCTTGCCCTTCTTGAACTTAGTGGTCTTATTGACCATCAACACTTGATGTTCTTTCTTGATTTCAGCCTCTGCTGACTTCAGCATCAAGAACACTTCAGGAATGGTCTTTTCCATCCCCTGCATGTTGTAGTTGATCACAAAGCTCTTGTAGCTTGGTGGGAGCGACTGGAGGATTCTGTCAATGACCGTCTCATCTGGGAGGTTAATGTTCAGCTGGGTCATACGGTTGTGCAACCCAGACATCTTCAGGATGTGCTCACTGACAGAACTGTTTTCCTCCATCTTACAACTGTAGAACTTATCGGAGACATCATATCTCTCGACCCGGGCATGAGCTTGGAAAACTAGTTTCAGCTCTTCGAACATCTCATATGCTCCGTGATGCTCAAAACGCTTTTGGAGCCCCGGTTCTAAGCTGGAAAGCATGCCGCACTGAACGAGGGAGTAATCATCAGCGCGAGTTTGCCAAGCATTCATAATGTCTTGGTTCTCTGGGACGGGAGCGTCACCTAGCGGTCCTTCTAGGACATATTGTTTCCTGGCAGCTATGAGGATGATCCTCAGGTTCCGGACCCAGTCCGTATAGTTGCTGCCATCATCTTTCAGCTTGGTTTTCTCTAGGAACGCGTTGAAGTTCATGTTGACATTAGCGTTGGCCATTGATCTACAAGACATATTTGCAAAGGTTTTAGACTAAGTTCATGATAATAAAGTTCTAATCAAATTATGAACTCCCACTTAGATTAGACATCCCTCTAGTCATCTAAGTGTTACACGATCCGAGTCGACTAGCCCGTGTCCGATCATCACGTGAGACGGACTAGTCATCGTCGGTGAACATTCTCATGTTGATCGTATCTTCCATACGATTCGTGTTCGACCTTTCGGTCTCCGTGTTCCGAGGCCATGACTGCACATGCTAGGCTCGTCAAGTTAACCCTAAGTGTTTTCGCTGTGTAAAACTGTCTTACACCCGTTGTATGTGAACGTAAGAATCCATCACACCCGATCATCACGTGGTGCTTAGAAGCGACGAACTGTAGCAACGGTGCACAGTTAGGGGAGAACACTTCTTGAAATTTTTGTAAGGGATCATCTTATTTATTACCGTCGTCCTAAGTAAACAAGATGCATAAACATAATAAACATCACATGCAATTATATAGTTGTGACATGATATGGCCAATATCATATAGCTCCATTGATCTTCATCTTCAGGGCTCCATGATCATCTTGTCACCGGCTTGACACCATGATCTCCATCATCATGATCTCCATCATCGTGTCTTCATGAAGTTGTCACGCCAACGACTACTTCTACTTTTATGACTAACGTTTAGCAATAAAGTAAAGTAGTTTACATGGCGTTATTCAATGACACGCAGGTCATACAAAAAATAAAGACAACTCCTATGGCTCCTGCCGGTTGTCATACTCATCGACATGCAAGTCGTGAATCCTATTACAAAGAACATGATCTCATACATCACAGTTCATCATTCATCACAACTTCTGGCCATATCACATCACATGATCAATCGCTGCAAAAACAAGTTAGACGTCCTCTAATTGTTGTTGCATCTTTTACGTGGCTGCAATTGGGTTCTAGCAAGAACGTTTTCTTACCTACGAATCACCACAACGTGATTTTGTCAACTTCTATTTACCCTTCATAAGGGCCCTGTTCATCGAATCCGCTCCAACTAAAGTGGGAGAGACAGACACCCGCCAGCCACCTTATGCAACTAGTGCATGTCAGTCGGTGGAACCGGCCTCACGTAAGCGTACGTGTAAGGTTGGTCCGGGCCGCTTCATCCCACAATACCGCCGAAGCAAGAAAAGACTAGTAGAGGCAAGTAAGATGACAAAATCCACGCCCACAACAAAATTGTGTTCTACTCGTGCAAAGAGAACTACGCATAAACCTAGCTCATGATGCCACTGTTGGGGAACGTTGCAGAAAATTAAAATTTTTCTTACGGTTTCACCAAGATCCATCTATGAGTTCATCTAAGCAACGAGTCGAGGGAGTGAGTTTGCATCTACATACCACTTGTAGATCGCGTGCGGAAGCTTGCAAGGTGATGATGGAGTCGTACTCGACGTGATTCGAATCACCGATGACCAAGTGCTGAACGGACAGCACCTCCGCGTTCAACACACGTACGGGACGGGAGACATCTCCTCCTTCTTGATCCAGCAAGGGGAAAGGAGAGGTTGAGGAAGACAGCTCCACCGGCAGCACGACGGCGTGGTGATGGTGGAGAGGCAGTACTCCGACAGGGCTTCGCCAAGCACACAACGGAGGAGGAGAGGTGTTGGGGAGGGGAGGGCTGCGCCTTGGAGGGTGGTGCGGCTGCCCTCCCCTCACCCCTCTATTTATAGGGGGAAGGGAGAAGGGGGCCGGCCCCTCTAGAACCCATCTAGGGGGG